>NC_058410.1:113844860-113961070 GCF_002201575.2 Neomonachus schauinslandi
GCGCGCGCGCGCGCTTTCCCACACCAAGCAATTCTTGGACACTAGTCTGAGAATTCAACTCAATTCTGACATTATCACCTGGAGAAAAATAAGATTCCACAGATAAAGGGCTCAGTCCCACAAGACCTCCCTCCACTTCAGATGCCAGTTGGAAGCCCAAGTTACCTTTGCTTCTGACCAACCAGCTATAAATTGGAGGTTCCAACAACCCCCTCCAATTCAGGATGCCGATCATATGTCCAGATTATCACCTGTACTTCTGACCAACTGGCTATAAATCAGATTCCACAGCCCTTTACTTGGGTCTGATTGATTTGCTAGAATGGCTAACAAAGCTCGGAAAAGCCCGTTTAATCACTACATTGCTGATTTATTACAAAGGATATTAAAGGGTACAAATCAATAGCCAGAGAAAGAGATACATAGGGTGAGGTCTCAAAGGAACTTGTCCTCATGGAGCTTGCAAGGGCCTGCCCCAGTTTCATGTGGAAGCATTCTGGTTCCCCAGTGTGGAAGCTTCCCAAACCCCCTCCTTTTGCGTTTTTATGGAGGCTTCATTACATAGGCATGATTAACTCACTGACCATTAGTGATTATTCAATCTCTAGTCCCTCACCCCTCCCCTCCCCAGAAATCAGAGAGTAGGAATTTTCAGTCCCACCCTCTGTTCATGGTTAGTTCCTATAGCAACCAGCCCCCATCCTTAGGTGCTTTTCAGAGTCAGCTCATTAACATAAACTCGGTTGTGGTAGAAAGGGGCTTATGAATAATAAGACACCCTAAGTTTTACCTTTACAGCTCTGAAGGATTTTCAGGAACCAGGGACAAGAGACCATATATACAAATATACTCCCTCATTTGCTCTTACTGCTCCAGAAATTCTAAGATTCCAGGGGTTTAGGGAGTTGTAGCCAAGAAGAGCAGATAAAGACCAAATACATATGTATATAGAAATGCATTTTGAATGACTCATACACCTGAATGTTGTATATGTGTTACAGTATCAGAATCCCCTGCAGTATATTTTCACTTCAAACTAAATTTCTGAGCCCATTGTTTTCCTGTAAATCCGCTTCCCTAAGTCTCTCACTCTCTGTTTTTGTCAGCAAACAGCTAACCCACTAGGCCTCTGCCACGGAGTTCCTTTTGGCTGTTCCTACCATCTCCCACATATAGCCATTGAATTTTTAAATTCTGCTTATTCTTTCTTGGCTCTCCTTGAGTTTACTCTTCCCTCTCCTATTTCTGCAGTCAGTGTTCAGATTTTCATTCCTGGCCACCAACCAGAAAATGACTGGAATGATGTCCTCAGATGTCTTGTCGTTCTTCCTACAGCACACACTTCTGTGCATTAACATGGAGTGGTGCCGAATGAAATCCAGACTCTTTATCCTAGCAACTAGCTGTATGTGGCTTTAGCAGATGTCTTCTGGCCTTTGTTGGTGATGCTCTCTCTACCAGGAGTACAAAAGTGGCGCTTTTTGATCAGTCTTTGTCCCTTTGGAGCTCTGGTCAACGCTGGTTTTCTACCTGAAGCTTTCTCTGCCTAATATCTCCTCTTCACAAATGTTCTTCCTTGGGGCGCCTGGCTGCTCAGTTGGAGGAAGATGCGACTCTTGATCTTGGGGTCATGAGTTTAAGCCCCACCTTGGGTATAGAGATCACTTAAATAAAACTTTAAAAACAAACAGAAACAGATGATCGTCCTTGTTTTTGAATTCCAGTAGGATTAGAGAATCATCCTCCACACTTTTTTGTTACATGTTTCTTAATATTATCTGGATTTTGTTTTGTGTCCATGACTCATTCTAAGCTTTTTTCTGCAATATTTTTTATTATGGCCAACTTCAAACCTATACCCAAGTAGAGAAAATAGAACCCTGATACCCTGTGTCATTATACTAGTGCCACCCAGTTATTGTCAACTCATTGCCAGTCTGTTTTCATCTATATCCCCCACTCTGCCACCCACTCCAGATTATCTTGAACTATATCCCAAGTCTCTTATTTTCATTCCTAAATATGGCTTTCTAAAAGATGATTCTTTCAGGTAACCATGACACTGTTGCTATACCTAAAAAGTTGGCAATTTTCCAGTATCAAGTATTCAGTCTATTTTACCAGTTACCTTGTAAATATTCTTTTGTTTGTTTGAAACAGGATCCAAATAAAATCCATGAATGCAAAATTGGGTACTATGTCTCTTAAATTGCTTTTATTATAGTTTTCCCTTTTCTTCCCATACAGTTTTTGTGTTAAAGAGATTCCGATTGTTTTGCTGATTGCATTCCCATGGTACTTAACATGGTCTCTGTTTCCCCAAGAATCATGTTTGAGTTTTTTGGAGGAGTGAGGGGGATGGAGGAGAATGGGGCCAAGAATTCTTATAGATGGTGCTTGTAAGTTTCTTGAAACTTGAAGCCTAATCTTTTATTTCTTCATAATGAGCACATAACAAAGTTTGAATTGAATGTAGATTTATTTGTTGACGCGCTTAATAACTATAGACAAATGACCAGTTTAATTTTTGCTTGGGGTAATAGTTTTCCATTTCTTAAAAAGTGATTGTTATTCCCTAATCCATGTATCTATATTAAGGTTAAATTTATATGTTTGCAAAAATAATTTGGAGTAGACAGCATATTAAAGCAAAGTACTGTTTGGAGCTAATAGCATCAAACTGGTACTTTTAGGAAACTAGCTAAATGAAGACTGGTTTGAGGCAAACTTAAGAGACTTATTTTAATCTTTTTTTTCATGATTTGTTACTTTTTAGAATAAGTGATTTTTAAAATACTGTTTCCTTCTCCATTTACTCAGCACAAACATTTCACTGAAGATATTCAAACAAGGCAGTATCGCTCCTTGGAAGTTCTGATAGGATCTGGCTATAATACCCCTGCTGACATTTGGAGCACAGCATGCATGGTAATGTTTTTTCCCCCTTGACCTTCACTGTTCGCTAATTTCAGTAGACCAGCAAATTTACAAACAGGAAAAGAAATTTTTTTGTGATGTACCACTGGCACTCTAAATCTTATGTCTGGAGAGGTAGGAATTCAAAAGCTAGTTAAAAACAGCTGGCATTCTGTGGCACCTGGGTGGCTCAGTCAGTTAAGCATCCAACTCTTTGATTTCGGCTCAGGTCATGATCTCAGGGTTGTGAGATCGAGCCCCCGAGTTGGGCTCCATTCTGGGCGTGGAGCCTGCTTGAATTCTTTCTCTGTCTCAAAAACAAAAACATCTGGCATTCCATTTTGTTGTGCCAAATTGCTGTTGGTTGAAGGCACCAAATGTTTCTTAGTACGGGCTTCAGTGGAGGGGATTAAAATAACTGCTCTAAGGTGATGCCACTTTTGATTTGGAGATTACCAGTACCCTTGCCCTTTCAGCTCTGATCTGTTTTCAGATTAGGGAAACCCCTGGAAACTATTTCATTCTGTATAGTTTGACAGTTCCTCAGGCATCTTTGCACCTCAAAAGATGTGAAAGAGTCTTAAATTGCTGCTTTGTCCCTGTCAAACAAGTACTCAAGTAGTCAGATTTAGTTGATATTGAACGGTTTCCCACAAGTAGCCTTTGTTGGAATGTGTTATATTGTTTCCTGAAATGGAGTGTACTCTTCAATTTGTAATTGTGTGTTTCTTTACTTGTTTCTCTCCCACTAGGTTGTAAGTCCCATGCTGACAGGAACCATGTCTGTGAACTATAGCTAAGTGTCTGGGTCAGGGCCTGGCACAATCTGAGTGGGTGCTTACAGGGCAATTCTAATGCTAACTACCCAGAGTTTTGGCAGACTTCACAGGTTAAGGGCATAGTTTCCCAGGAGCCCCCTCCCTTCAGACACCAGCTGCAAACTCTGGAGTCCATAGGCCACCTGCATTTCTGACCACCTGGCTCCAAGGGGAGGTTCCATTATCCTTTCAGATTCAGTAACTTACTAGAATGACTCACAGAACTTGGGAAAGTGTTAAACTGCTATTGCAGTTTTGTCATAAATCAAAGAGTTGGACACTTAACTGAGCCACCCAGGTGCCACAGAATGCCAGATGTTTTTAACTAGCTTTTTAATTTCCTCCCTCATCCCTCCTTCTCTACCCCCAACACCTGGCCACCACTGATCTTTTTATTGTCTTCATAGCTTTGCCTTTTTCAGAATGTCATAGAGTTGGAATCATAAAGTATGTAGACTTTTCAATTGGCTTCTTTCACTTCATAATATTCATTTAAGGTTTGTCTATGTCTTTTCATGACTTGATAGCTCTTTTGCATTTTTAGCACTAAATAATACTGTGTTGTCTGGATATATACCAGCACACTGGATTTCATAACTGATGTTGACCAGACTCTGATTGTCAGCATGACCCTGACTGTGGCAGAACAGGCTCTTTGGTCAGTGTGAGGCCAGCACAGAAGTGGGAATCAGGAACCCTGGATTCTAGGATGGGCTTTCTTGCCTGTCAGTTTGGGTTACAGTTTTCTCATCTATAAAGGGAAGGGTGTTCAACTAAGTGTTCTGTTTGTGACTAGAGCTTCTGCTAGTTTTCACTTCTGGCATTGTGATTGTTTGGTTTGGTTTGTGTTTTTCTGCTGTTATCTTACTTACAAAATTGTAACTACTAGCAACTATCATATATGTTCCAAAAAATAAAGTTCTCTCAGAGAACTTGAGGTAACTAGTTATAAGTGTGTAGGTGAAAAAATTTAGAAAATAATTAAAATCTTAGAAAATTTTCTTTATTTTCTCGAATTTTAATTTCAGTGTTTTTACTGAACTCCCGCTATGAGGCTTTGAAAAAGTACTGGTTTCAGAAGAGATTAACAAATTCTGATGAATGAGAATCACAGTTTGTTTCTTTTCTGCTTTGGGACTATAAGCCTCAGGACGATTAGAGGGTAGAGCAAGTACCAGCTTCAGTTCCGTAATGAACTGCTAGAATATAAAACCAGCTAGGCCTGGTCCGGGATAGTACCGTTCAGGTAATATAGTTTTGAGAAAAGCTGTCCTCTCGTGAAATTGCAGAAGCTGACTCTGGCAAGCCACTGAGACCTAAACCTAGGACTGAATTAGAGAGTGTGCTCCAGAATCCACCCCACAGTTCCTGAAATTGGACCATTGACTTAATCAAAATTGACCTGTGACTGGCACTTGATTAACAACTGTACTTTTATACCAATATGGGCCTTTATAAAATTGCTGTTACATTACTTTTTTTAAACCCATTTTTTAATCAGTGAAAGATTAATATAGCCCTGTCACTCAGATGCTGTCTTTCCATAATGCTTGGCACGTATTCTAAAGGAAATCACTTTTTCATTGTTCTTGAACACTGTTTACAAGAGGTTTTCGTGTAGAAGACATGTGCCTTTCTTTTCCTGGTGGGTGAATGCCAAACCTGCCAGTCACATAAAGCATGAATGGCTCTTGACTGCATTTACACTTAATCTTTTTCTGATTTTCCTATAGACCTAGGAATTGGGGATTCTACTGGGACAGTTTAGGGAGTGCTTCCCAAAGCAAAACTTAAAAATATACTTTTTGCCAAATAATTAAGTCATAGGTAGAGAAGATGTCTGTCTGAGTTTTTTGGTTTTGATTTTGTGTACAGAATCTTAACTTCTAGCCATGTAAAATTATAACAAGAAAATAAGACCTGCTCTTCTCACAAATAATTTAATAACTTAGAATCACCTTAATATCCACATGTGGCCCTCGCTAAGCAAAAAGAGAAATTCAGGAGAGCTGAATTGCTGATGGGATGAAGTGGAAGAATCCATATGTTGATGTTAACAGTTTTTGCTGTTTTCCTGCTCCATTTTACTAAGAAACAGGTGTGGAAGGAAAACTCCTTAGGAATAATCACAGACATTTTTTTAAATGATCATCTGCAGCTTTTTCAAAGAAGAAAAAAATTACTTCATAGTGAGCCACATAGTAAGCAATAAGCTTCCCAAAGGCTGCTTTTTTGGTTTTTTTGCTTTGTTTTGTTTTAATGCTTTCATGTGCTGTCCTCTTTTTCTTAGGCCTTTGAACTGGCCACAGGCGACTATTTGTTTGAACCTCATTCAGGGGAAGAGTACACTCGAGATGAAGGTGAGTCTCCTTAACCGAGGATCTCTGTGCATGGCAGTTACACTTTCCACGTGTGGCTAACACGGTTTGTTAGTACTGAAGAGCTTAGTCTTTTTAGTGTGCTAAGAATATATAAATCCCAGAAAAGATAGAAATATAGAATGTTTTTTATTAAGTATTAGATACACTAGATATTTTATAATAGCTATTAAAGAACTATATGAGGATTAGAGAAAAGCCACAGTTGGTTAAACTAAAACTTGTATTTGCCGGGTAATTTCTTCTAAAACCTCTGGTTATCTTCCTTTCTATATAGATCAGTGCTTCATTCTTTACCCACTTTGAATTACCTGTTCATCAGCTTGTTGCTCAGTTAGGCCTGCAACTTTATTTGGAAGTCAGTAATTTTATATGCAGACTACTTGAGTGGTGTTTGTGAATGCAGGCACTATATCCTGTTTGTCTATATAAATTCTACAATTTTTAGCATTCTTTTTTCCCTTGCTAAAAATTAAAACCATACTTTTTTCTTTGTAAATGATACTAACATTTAGAATTCCATTTTAAAACCGTGTTATTGGGTCTCCTGGGTGGCTCAGTCGGTTAAGTGTCTGCCTTCGGCTCATGTCATGATCCCAGGGTCCTGGGATCGAACCCCCGCATCAGGCTCCCTGCTCCGTGGGGAGCCTGCTTCTCCCTCTGCCCCTCCCCCTGCTCGTGTTCTCTCGCGCTCTCTTTCTGTCTCTCTCTCAGATAAATTAAAAATCTTTAAAAAAATAAAACAGTGTTATTGATTTATGTTTTGTGATAGCTGATGGGAAAGGCCCAAGCTGTCAGTTGCTCCATCTGAGAGGCTGTGAAAGCACACAACTGAATATGTGATTTTTTTTTTATTATTATCCAAATAACTTAGATAATAATGTGAATGAAAGAACAATTAAATGTTTTACCTTCTTTATTATACAGTTTCGGCAGGTTTTGCTTTCAGGATTAATGGGGATTGCTTTGAGAGAGCACTAGCAATGTACCCTCCCAATGTGGAAAATATGTCCTTTACTCTCTGTGCTTTCCTCAGTTCTTAGGGGAATCAGGTTTTGTGCTCTGTGGAACCAAGAATACTCTCCATTTCTTAAACCCTGGTCCCTTGGGATATTAACAGGCAATGTTGTTAGGGCTGCTGATATTCCTAACACATACTATTTGGAAAAAGTTACGCTAATTCCGATCACCAAATGCCTATTTCAGTGGGTACAGTTTGGATGTGTTTTCTATATAAGCCCTTTTAAGAATATATGTAATTACTATCTGTGTATACACTTAATTTTTCCTAACCTCTGCTTCTTTTTTTTGCCAGTTACAAGTTTGGGGCTTTGAACTTTCTTAGAAATGCCCTACTATAACTGTTTGAGCAAGTAATTGATTTTTTTCTCTTTACTTTCCTAGACTCCCTGTAAATAGTGTGTGGTACAGAACACATATAACAGCTGGAATTACACTCTGTAGGGTCTTATGCTACCAAAGTGTATATAAAAAGTCCCAAGTAAGGGGCAAGGGAGAATTGTCTATTCTAGATATTTAGATCCAAATTTTATTTCCTCCTATACTAGTCAGCACTAATAGTCCTTAGATGAAACTTCAAACTACTGCAGTTTGGCCCATAAGAGCAGGAAAAAAGCAAGCCCTTATCCCCTAGCTAGTATATGCATAGTTTGTTATAAGTCATGGTAGGGCTGGGGCCCACCTAAGAAGCATTTTTTCTGATGTTGTTGATGCAGCTCTAACTCGGAATAATACTTGATAATTTTGCCTATCAGGTATATCAGTCCTATGATTAATTGATAAGCCAGAGACAGGCTGCTGGAATTAAATGTAAAATAACACATTCAAGAGAAAAATAATTGGGGCGCCTGGGTGGCTCAGACAGTTAAGCGTCTGCCGTCGGCTCGGGTCATGATCCCAGGGTCCTGGGATCGAGCCCCGCATCGGGCTCCCTGCTCTGCAGGAAGCCTGCTTCTCCCTCTCCCACTCCCCCTGCTTGTGTTCCCTCTCTCGCTGTGTCTCTCTCTGTCAAATAAATAAATTAAATCTTTAGGAAAAAAAAAAAGAAAAATAATTCCTTGGTATAGGAAAAATATTAAAAGAACCAATATTTCACTTGGAAGTTTACAGTAAGATAAACTGTAGTCTCATTTCTACAAAGACATTTATTTGCAGGTTTTGCCTAAAATGGGCAAAAATTTCATGGTGGCCAAGTCTTGTTAGAAAACCATAAATTCAGTCAAAACTGCCGGAAGGTTGTAGTGACTTGATGAACGTAAAGTTGTTTTAAAATGACAGCACTGAGTCCTTTAGAGAAACAGATAGGACCTGAGACCGTCACAAATTCCCAGATATATTAATGTCTCTGGCATATTATTATTATTCCCCTGTAAGATGATATTATTGGAAAGGTTATAGTCATTCCTTTTGACCTTAACGATTCTGTAACTACAGGATTAAAGTCATTTATAAAGCTCTTTTGTGGCTAACAGCCATCGCTTTTTAAAATTTCTTCCTATTCTTAGTTGCTGTCACCTGCAGAGTAAAAAGCTAGTAGAGTTGCCTGTGAATGTGGATGCTGCCTGGTCCCAGGCTCCCCGCGTGGTGCACACTTCGCTGGCAGTGCTCATAGTCCATATTCATGCAGTGACCGTTACAAGGCACTGCTACGATATGGGTATCTTTTAGTGGCCTACAGAAGTCAAGTAGCTGTATTTTAAAATGTCTGTGCCAATTTCTACTTTAAAAGTGTGATTTATTTTAAAACAAACACACAGCTCTCAACTACACGTGATAAGATATGGGTTCATTTTGAGGTCTGGTTACCCCTATACCTTCAAGTAGGCCATTTATTCTCTCTGAGGTTCTGTTTTCTCATCATTAAAATGGGGTATCTGTTAATTTTGACCTGTTCTACAGGGTGATTGTAAAAACTCAAATAATTGTATGTGAGTGCTTTAATTGTTGTGAACTTTGTTATATATAAAGTGATATTATTACTACTTGAAGCCCAGAGCAGTACCATAAATAAATAACAGTCTCTAAAGCATATTGGTACAGTTTTTTACCTTATCTGAAAAACCCACCTGAATCTAGATGTATAGACAAAATAGAAGTAAAGATATAGATAAGCCTCCAAACTCTAGAGTGGGACTTGCCAGCTACTATCAGGTGACCAACCACCTGAAATAATTCTTGACCTTCCCAGTCTCCCCTGGAGTATCCTTGGTTATATTTGTAGTTACTCTTAAACAGCTAGGCTTGAAAAAGCTATTCATTAAAAAAAAAAAAAACTTCTACAGCTTGTCCTTGATCCTGTTCTTCTTACCCTTCTATTTTAGACCACATTGCGCACATTATAGAGCTGATAGGCAGAATTCCAAGACGCTTTGCCCTCAGTGGGAAATATTCACAGGACTTCTTCAACCGCAGAGGTAGTATTATTAACACGAGTTTTCATCTAGGCCCCAGGGATACAACTTCAGGAAGCAGAGCATTCACACCAAGATTGTTTTTAGTTATCACTCAAGTCCCACTGGAGTGGGCACCTGATTTTTTTATGGTTTTCTGGATTCTCCATTAGATGGATAGAGTCCTCTTCCTATTTAGGACAGAAAGCAAGGCTGAAATGTTTTACAAAGAGGTGTGCATGCTACTCTTTCTGCCATTGTCTAGAACTGCATTTGTTACTCCTGTTATGTATCTTTTTTTTCCCTTCTCCTGAAATGTTTGAAACATACAGATCACATTGCATTGATCATAGAACTTCTGGGGAAGGTGCCTCGCAAGCTCATTGTGGCAGGAAAATATTCCAAGGAATTTTTCACCAAAAAAGGTAAAATGAATGTGTTTGTTCCCAACCATTAAGGGGGCAAAGTGTTTAAAAGTGAAGAGGTAAGTACAGCCAGGTACATGTTCCCAACACCTACAGAAGAATGGTCCTGCCTTGGATGCTGAGCTGTAACAGCAGAGAGGTGAAATAGTGTGGTCTAAAGCAGAGACTGGAGCCACACTATCTGGGTTCAAATCCCAGCTGCTACACAACCTCAGTCTGCTGATTTCTAAATGAGGATTTTAAGTGTTTACTTCACACTAAATAAGTTGCTGTGTATATAGTACCTGGCACATAATTGGTTGATTACTCCTACTTCTGAAAAATGGGCAGATTTTTGCTATCATTTGATCTAAGAACTGCCTCTGTCAAAGGGCAAGTAGTTTATAGTTTAAGCTTCCTAAGGGCAGGACTCACTCATCTTGTAGCCCGGTGACACCTAATATAGTCACTTAAGCACATCAGTCCTACAAATTAACTTTACCCTTTGCAGTTTTATAAGTTTATGTTATCACCGATTAGTGAAAGAAACAAAGATAATACTCTCACCTGAAATTTTGACTCGATAATATATGTTGGCATAGTTAAGTGTGTATTTAAAAGCTGAAATTTGAAAACCTGACCTAGGAGGGACTAGAAAGGAGGGACCTTTTTTCCCTGTTAGCCGTGGTTCCGTTTTTCCTCACGACCTCTACACTTGACAGCAAGCATCCTCAGAAGCATTTCTTAATGTTTCTTTTTGGCAGGAAGATAGTGAAGTGTTTCATAGGAGTTCCTCCTTGTGCAAAGACCAATTAATGGCATGTATATACCAAGTGGGTAATTAATCAGGCACTCGCTGCCCACAGAAAGAGACTTCAAATAAGTGTTGTGTAAGTTAAAATGGTTATGTCAAAGAAGCAAGAATTAGAATGACATTTTAGAATAGTACAAAGTGTTGATGTAGCTATATCTGAAAGCTGTATGGGGTTTGTTGTTTTAGTCTTGTTGCTTTTATACAGGTTGGACGTGGTCTTAGCTCTTTATTTTTAAATTACTGCCTTATTTGGAAGCAACATTTACTAGAATGTTAAGCCAAAAAAAAAAAAAATTGTTCTTGGTATGTGATGATAAACTGTCTTTGAACACCACATGAGACCATGTTGCATATATAGGCATTTAATATTCATTTTAGTGAATACCTAGTTCCTGCTAGGCCTATCCAATTTGACTGGGACAAAATATCCTAGAATGGTGGAGCAAACAAATTAAGATTTTAGGCCCTCATGGAAAATGGAGACACTTCCAAGGAATGTATTAAAGAAGAGCTTTGTGAATAGAAAAGGATTAGATTCTGATGGCAAAATTTGGTTCTTTATAGAGCACCTGGATTAGTTCCTGGATTTCCACAAAAGGATCTTGTTACTTGTCAATGTCGGTCAGTTTCTTTTGTATTGTCTTTACCTAGGTGACCTGAAGCACATCACCAAACTGAAACCCTGGGGCCTTTTTGAGGTTCTAGTGGAGAAGTATGAGTGGTCTCAGGAAGAGGCAGCTGGCTTCACGGATTTCTTACTGCCCATGTTGGAGCTGATACCCGAGAAGAGAGCCACTGCTGCCGATTGTCTCCGGCACCCTTGGCTCAACTCCTAAGCCTCAGCCCAGCGCTGCAGCAGAGATCACATGCTGACCCTTGCCCCTCCCTGCCAGGCATTTCCCTCTTCCCTTTTCAGGGTGAAGCTCTTCCTTCAAGGGTTTCCTAGGTTTTTTGTTATTGTGGGTTTTTTGTTTTGTTTTGTTTTTTTAATCCAACATGTTCATTTGGGTTTGCTTACTTGACCCTGTGGAGATTCCCCCACAGCCATTGGGCATCCTAGGTGAATTTGGCCTTGATTGGGCTCTGCCAAAGACTAATATACTAAGTTGTGAAACAGCCTCTCACCCTGTACCCTTGTCTTTCCATTAAAACACGCTTTGAATTATAAGCATCCTTTTTAAAAAGAGCTATGAAGATGATGAGCTCATCCTTTTATTCATTGACTCTAAGAGTCAAATTTTGTAGTGCATCTCCTATTGCCAGCATAAGGATGAGAAGCAGAAAGGGTGTTACTTCTGTGTACAGCAGAGACATTAAATTTGCTGTATCCAGGCTGCGTCATCTTCCTGGATTGTTTCTGTTGTTCTCTATGTTCACATTTTGTCCCATGACTTTGAAGTGACTATCTTTTTAAATGAGCTGTATCAACACCAAATTTGGATACCATTTTATCACTGTTCAAAGCACTATCAAATTCCTTTCATCGTCCCATAACTCTTAAGATCCTTGAATCTTTGGTCTGATTTTTGGTGGAAATAAGACAACGGAACCATTGACTAGTGATTTCTTCAGAACTAGATGTTCTGCAAAAACAGTCCTTTCCTGTGTATCTTCTGTCACCCTAACTGCAGAGTTATTTTGATTGGCTGTTTTGGTTTTTGTTGTTTTAATCCCTGGCTGGCACTTTACTCATTGCACTTGAGTTTACTGCCCCATAACTAAAGAATTCAGGATGACTCCAGAAAGGAGATCTGGGTTTCAGAGATTTCCCCTCTAAGAAGAAAATTTCCTAGAATTCCCAGTTCTTTTCCAGTCAGTCCCCTACTTCTATTTACAGCTTTTTCTTTACCTTGTCCAAAATTTAACCTTGAAGCAGTTTTCCTCTGTGGCTTTACCATTCTCATTTTCTCAGAGGCTTCAGGTCTTAAATGAAATCCCAGCATAAAAGAGCCAAGGGAAAGGGTTGGGGGGATGGCACTTTTGGGGGGGGTGGTTTTAGGTGGGGGGGTTGGTTGTTTTAACATTAGCCATTCTCTGCTGCTATTTCTTTGTATAATGTAAGTTTTTAACTGCAATTTTGAGATAATTGAGATGTACTTGAGGCTTTTTTTTTTTTTAATGAGGAAAGGCTTTGTGAATCTTATTTTAGAAGGGGCCTCTCATAGACCTGCCCTAGACATTACATATTCCTCCAGTCATATTGAAAAGCAAAAGAGGGGCAGGTTTGGGGTCACAGCCACTTGTTCAGCACGGACCAAGTGGGCCTTGGGGATTACAGCATTCTGCGGAGACGGCTCCAGGACTGATCTACAGAAAGCCAAGGAAGTGCAACTTGAGGCTCTACTAGCCAAGCTGCTGATGAGACTTTCAGGTAGCCGACTCTGTATGGGAGATTGGAGTCCAGATTCTGCCATTTTTTCCACCAACAACAGCAAAGGAAAAAGTGGTGCAATTATGCAATCCATTTAACTCATAAACACAGAACCCTGTTGGCCAGCCATTCATCGGATCCTTGATTGGGTAGTCCTGAAATCAGACATGTTCCTGTAGAAAGAATTTTAAGTGAGGCTGTCTATGCACCTATCAAGAATAAAGAAAATAGATTGTATCCAACAACGGCAGGGAAAATCCTTCGGCAATTCTAATCCACTTTGGCTTTTCAGCTATATATATATATCTAAAGCAATAGCAGACTAGAACTGAATTCTTGTCTACACTGTAAAATAACAATTGCGCAATTACAGGAATTCTGGTGACGATATTAAAATGAAATAACCAAAACACAAATAGAAGGCCCCATTTTAACAACTGATGTGAGAAGAAATTTTAATAGAGAATCTTATAACTTCTTTCTGGAAATGTTTTCCCACCAAATAAGGGCTTTCCCCCCTATGATTTAAGGAGCCAGATGAATTAGAAGCCGTAGAAAGAGGCAGCTATAGAATTTGATCTTCAAGTACCCCATGTACCTTTATTGAACTTAATCATAATACTGTCAAATTGCCACGATCTCACTAAAGGATTTCTATCGCTGTCAGTTACAACCCCAGATGCATTTTTATTCTTTCTACTGGGTTCATTGTCTGTTTTCTTTATAAGTGCAGTACAATAAACAAATTATTTAATAACCTATATGTCTCCAGAGCATTTCTGTTCCTTTGTTGCCCAAGTTGATCTGACCCAAGCTTCAGAATGGAGGGAAGGATTGGTTGAGTATGCTTTTTGAACTTAAATATGCAGTGAAACTGGCTGGCTGGAACACAAGCCATCACTTTATGGCATTTGTAGCTTTGCTTCTGTCCTTTAAATTGGGGGTAGGTGGGCGCCTGGGTGGCTCAGTTGGTTAAGCGACTGCTTTCGGCTCAGGTCATGATCCTGGAGTCCTGGGATCGAGTCCCTCATCGGGCTCCCTGCTTGGCAGAGAGCCTGCTTCTCCCTCTGACCCTCCCCCCCTCTCATGTGCTCGCTCTCTCTCATTCTGTCTCAAATAAATAAATAAAATCTTTTAAAAATAAATAAATAAATAAATAAATAAATAAATAAATTGGGGGTAGGTGAGAATAACAGCACATTTCTTAAGAAAGTTGTCATTCCCCATATCTAGTAGTATTTTCCCAGAATATTTGTGGTGTGTCTTTTACCACTCCCCCCCTCAGATTACAATCACAACACTGTAGATGCAAAATGCCAAAGATTTGTGAACTCTGCCTAAGGCACTGGCATGACAAACCCTCGTACACAGGCTTTCATAGATTTGTCTGATTCATTCCTTAGGATAAATTCTTCGAAATAGAATGGCTGGGCCAGAGAGTAAGCACATTTTCATGGCTTGTAATAAATGTCAGGTAACTGATGTAGAGAACGGTTAGGGACTGTTTTTGCTGTGACCAGCAGTGCTTGAATGGGCCTGTTACAATCACACTCGTTTTATTCCCAATAGCCAGTTTGATTGCCAAAAAACAAGAGCATCTTGTTTTAGTTTGCATATTGGATGACTAGTGAAGTCAGAAACTTGTTTCATGGGTTTTATTGGCCATTTGTATTTTCTAGTTATTTGCTACATTGCCCAGCTTTCTTTTCGTGTGCTTCCCTATTTATTTGGTAAGGATTTGTTCTCTATTAAAGATAATGCATTTTTGTCATTTTTCCATCATATATTTTCCAGTTTTTAATTTGCCTTTCATTTTTATTTGTGGTGTTTTTTAGTGTTATTCAAAGAAAGTCTTTCCCTACCCCTGAGCTACATAAACTCTTCTAGTTAATTGCATCATACTTAAGACATATGTAGTGTGTACATACTGTGGTGTTGACCAGAAGAAAATGTAACACCTTTATAAAAACAACCAAGGGGCACCTGGGTGGCTCAGTTGGTTAAGTGTCTGCCTTTGGCTCAGGTCATGATCCCAGGGTCCTGGGATCGAGCCTCGCATCGTGCTCTCTGCTCAACTGGAAGCCCACTTCTCCCTCTCCCTCTGCCTGCCGCTCTCCCTGCTTGTGCTCTCTCCTGCTCTTTCTCTGTCAAATACATAAAAAAAATTTTAAAAATCGCATGTACTCCAAAAATAAGGCCTAATGACACGAGAGGAGCTTGAATAGTCCTTTGTGTTTTGCCCACCAATTTGGTGCCTTTGGAGTTAGCAAGGCATTGGTAACTACTAGATCTCTTGCATAGTTTTCAATATATGAAGATTAAATATATGAACTTTTATATATAATCTATGAGCCTTGGAGACCTCCTGAGGAGGAAGTTTGTTTTTATGTCACTAAAGTCTTGGGGGTTTTTTTGTTTAAGATTTTGTCAGAGCGAGCACAAGTAGGCAGAGCGGCAGGCAGAAGGAGAGGGAGAAGCAGGCTGGCTCCCGAGCAGAGAGCCTGATGCGGGGCTCGATCCCAGGACCCCAGGATCATGACCTGAGCCGATGGCAGACGCTTAACCGACTGAGCCACCCAGGCACCCCTGAAGTCTTGTTTTTAAAAGTTGGAATTTAGAAACGGCATGTATGATACACATTTTTCTTCAAGTCTCTGCACAGATACTAATCCACACCAAGTCCTTGTGACATCAGATATCCCAGTTAAAAAGCCAGAAAATTTGAGATCATTTTAAGTGTTTGGAAGTTTTAATTAAGCAAGTTTACATTAGTATGTAGTTGTGTTGCTGGCTGTACCATTCCTTATACGGGAGGAGGCTTTTTTATCAATCTTTTGTCATTAATTCAGATCTAGTTTCTGCCCACCTTAACACAATAACAAGCCTTGCCCTGCATTTGACAGAACTGGACTGTTGTACAAGCGCACCAGTTGCCCGCAGCTGAGCTATGTCCTAGAAGTTGTGCCCTTAAGACCGTGCACTGGTTGCTTTGGATTTTGTAAATGTAGAGCAAAGTACCATCGCTGTGGGAAATTAGTGGGCCCTACTACAAATCTTGAAGTTAGATAACAAAAGTGGGATGAATTTTGAGGGTTAGGGCCTTTGTTTGATCTTTAGGCAAAAGTACCCCAGTGATTCCCACCTGATACTAACACACTTGTATAATCCCCTCATCTTGAAGGTGGGCTGGACTTGCTGACTGTTCTAACAAATTAAGGCAGAAGTGATGGGTGTTACATCTGAGGTTGGGTTACAAAGGGCTGTGGCTGCTGTCTTCTGTGCCCCCTCTCGCTCTTCTGGGGACACAAGCCACCTTGTGAGTTGCGTTATGGGGAGGCCTGCAGCCCAACTGCCTGTGAGAAACTGCGTCCTGCAGACAACCACTGAGCTTGGAGGCAGATCAACACCTTAACTGCAGCCCTGTGAGAAACCTTGAGACAGAGGCACTTAACTACCCTCGCCAAATCCCTAACCTACAAAAACTAAAACGTTTTAAGCCACTCAGTTCCGTGGCAATGTGTTATGTATACAGCAGTAGGTAACTAATACAGGGATGTAAGACAATGAAAGCATTTAAAATATCCTTACCCTTCACCTCTCGGAAATGATTAATCCTCTCTTGACCATATCTGCTCAGGCCTAGTCATTGTTGGTAAAGTGTGGGCATCACAACCGTCCCAACAGCCCAGCCCAAGGCAGAGGCAAGCCAGAAGAAAGAAAGGAATAAGGCGACTTGGTTAAAGGAGTGCTGATTTTATTGATTTTCTATATACTTTCAAAGATGAGATTCCTGCCTTTAGGAATTTATGTAAAAGTAAAGCCACTTGAGCTGATAAACAGTTACTAGATAGCAACCAAAATCAATACTGTGATTGGAGAGGTTGAATTCTGAGTTTCTTTGAAAATAAAGCAAAAGGTCATCTGGGTCATCTGACTCAAACAGATTTGCAGATCCTTCCCCAGCACCAGGTCATTGGTAAACCCACTCCAAGCGCTTTGGTGAAACATGCTATCGCTGGCAAGAGCAAGGTGCAGGCTGTTGGCAGATGCACCCTAAGTCCCCCAAAAGCTTCTGTGGAACACCATAGTTACTATTTTAGCGAGAGATCTTTAGAAGGTAGGACTTTTAGGAAAGTTACTTCTTATAAAAAGTAAAATTATGAGAAGTAAACAATTACAACTAGAAAAGGCACTAAGCTACAGAATTTGTCGGATTCTGTCATTCATCAGATTTGCATAAAGTGCTTGACTGAAATAATTTTATCAACACAAGAAAATATGAATGTGATTATTAAGTCCCATTCTAATAGTTCCTGTTACCAACAACAGGGCAGTGTTGGGGTACTCATTCCTAATCCATCTGAACTGTACAAGAAACCACCCTCACTGGGCAGTTTGTCAAGGTATTGGTTAAAAAGCATGCTCTACAGGGGCACCTGGCTGGCTCAGTCGGTAGAGAATACGATTCTCACCTAGGTTGTGAGTTCAAGCCCCATGTTGGGGATAGAGTTTCCTCTAAAGAAAAAAAAAAGCATCCCTTACAGCCCAGGAATGAGAAACCTACTGTTTACTGTGTCAGTGACTACTCCTTGATCAAGTAACAAGATCCAATACATTTTTTTGTGTTTTTTTATTTTATTATGTTAATCACCATACATTACATCATTAGTTTTTGATGTAGTGTTCCATGATTCATTGTTTGCATATAACACCCAGTGCTCTATTCAGTACATGCCCTCTTTAATACCGATCACCAGGCTAACCCATCCCCCCAACTTCCTCCCTTCTAGAACCCTCAGTTTGTTTCTGAGTCCATAGTCTCTCATGGTTCGTCTCCCCCTCCGATTTCCGCCCCCTTCATTTCTCCCTTCCTACTATCTTCTTTTTTTTTTTTTAACATATAATGTATTATTTGTTTCAGAGGTACAGGTCTGTGATTCAACAGTCTTATACAATTCACAGCGCTCACCATAGCACACACCCTCCCCAATGTCTATCACCCAGCCACCCCATCCCTCCCACCCCCCCACCACTCCAGCAACCGTCAGTTTGATCCAGTACAGTTTTGTTCAGCGTTTACCTCCTCTCCTCTCTACCAGCACCCACTTTTTCTTCTCACTGGCTGAATGCACAAGACCAGGAGAAAAACACCTGTTCATCAGGTTTATCCACTGCGGATGATCAACAAAACCTGGTTTCTATGCACCATCCCCAGACAGGAAGTAGCCTAAAGAACCTGTTTTTGTCTTGGCATTTGCTACAATGAGGTATCACGTAAACTGAGTTCCCCTCTGGAGGCTGGCAGAAGATGCACCATTTAGAGTGCCAAATCGGGAGTATTTTTTTTTTTTTTACAAGAAATGTAATCTAACAAATTACTTGGACACAAGTAAATTTCTCCAAGCCAGTGGCCAGTTCTGATTGGGTCAATGTAGGTACTAAGGGAATGTAATGTTGGGGTCCAAAGAAGAGAGAGCCAGTTTAGTCTCCTGAGTTTTTAGATCTTGTATTCACCCAATCTTTATAGGACTTCCTGAAGGATTCAGGTTCTGGTGGCCCCTCCATTCCTTACCCACCCCGATCATCAATAAGACAACAAAATGTGAGAAAGGAGAAACAAAGATCCCCAAACCTCCACTGAAATGGTCTAGCATGCTTACAACCCCTTCCTCAGCTGCCCCTTCAGAGCTGGGTGGCAGTTTCTAGTGTGCCTTCAGACAAATGTATCCTCAGGCAGGCAGGCTGCGGGAGACTCAGACCTGGGAGGTCCCAGACGTGGACTCATTAGCCCTCTCGTTTTACAGAGAGGCTTCGAGAGGGTAAAGTGATCGCTGGTGTAAAGGAGATACAAAGAGACCTGGGGCCCCATCAGGAGAGTACCACCCGTGTCTCTCTGAATATCTCTGATGTGGGTCACTGCAGTTCTGCTTCCCCTGAAAGTCTTCTGTATACAGTAGGAGGCCTTGTCTCAACGTCAGGTTCTAATCCTATAGTGAAAGGCTTCAGAACATCACATCTACAGTAGTCAGGGACAGAGAAGCATGGAAGGAACAAGTTTTTATCTTTGAAGAATTCGATTTCTTAATTTTCCGTTGTCAGGGAAACAGTTGACCTGTGGTATTAAAAAAAAATTGCAAGAGTATAAAATCTGACATTTAAAAAAAGCCAATCAAACAAAAAAAACTTCCCCATGTATGCCTCCATACGCTCTAACAGTTTGCTACTCAAAGTGCGACCATTATGAGAAGCAGGTTAGAAACACACGGTGTTTCCCCCCACTCCAGCTGAATCAAAATCTGCATTTTAACAAGATCCTCAGGTGGATTGTGTGCATATTTGAGTTTGAGAATCATCTAATAAGTATGGGGAGGCAATGCTAATTTATAATTATTCAGAAAAGTGTATCTATGTGGTCAAAGATCGGATTAATTTTTACTTTGCAAAAATTAAAATAGTTGAAATGGAGATAATCCCTCCTCCCCACACAAAGTGCCTGGCCTGCTGGAGGTCCTCAATAAAAGGCAGCATTTTTTTTTTTCATGTATTCCTTATTATTCTTGTCAAATCACATTTTGGAACTTAAAAGACAATAAGGAAATTGATATGTTATACTTCCTTTTCAACCAGACATTAAAAGAGGTTACATCATATTTTTCTTTTTGCCTTGGCTATCAGGAAGCATAAAGCTAAATTTAATACTCAATACAGTATTACTATTAGCCTAGCTTTCTGGAATATTTGTTTTCCTCTCCGTGACTTTTATTTTTTTATTTTATTAAGTTCTCTATTATGTTTCTTACAAATCACTTAAAATCTTTCTGAAAATAAAGGCCCAAATTAGAATGCCAACTCGTAAACAGTCTGTTCTTGTTTGCCAGGCTCCAGAAAAAGATGGGTTTATGAAACCACCTGCCTGTTTTAAATTATTTCTTCCTGTTTTTTTTTTCTACTTCTCAAGACAGAAATAGAACTAGAGGGTCTCAGATGCCAGCTAGCTCCTGCCAGGGTCCTTGCTCCTCTTCCCAGGCCCCACCACAGCCCCTACAGCCCACCCCCCCCACCAGCCACCAGCCCGATGAATCAGTAAGGAAACAGGGAGGCCACAGCCCTTCCAGAGGCACGCAGACCACCCAACAGTGCAATTACTCACCGAACTTCAGCTGCTTCAGACTTCCTCTGCAAGGAGAAAAAGAACACTATTTGTTTACAACCCAGCCTTGTTTTCAGGATAACTCCCTGCACACTACTCCCTCTTCAAACTAGATCAAATTTCTCTTATTCATTGTCAAGAAGGTTTTTTTTTTTTCATGTTTATCAGCTTGTAATTCCGTATCGCATGTGGCGTCCCTTATCAGGTGGTAAGTCCCAATGAGACTTCTTCCCTCACTGCTGTACCCCCCGTGCCATGTCTTTTGCACTGCTGTACCCCCCTGGGTCGGTGGGCACGTGGAGCACAGGAGCTGTTACTGGGTGGGCGGGTGGATGATGTCAAAAGTTGGAGATCCTGGGAGGACAAAAGGGGGAGAGAACTAATAGTTATTAATCACCTGTATAACATGCAGGCACTGTTAGTGCCTTATACACACCATCTAATCATTCATACTATCTTTTATTTTTTTATTGAGGTATAATTCACTAATAAAATTTACTCATTTAAAGTCAGTATAATCAATGGGTTGTGCAACCACCACTGCTATCCAATTCTAGAACATTTCCATCACCCCAAAAAGAAACCCTATGCCCATTATCAATCACTCTCAATTTCCCCCTCTTTACAGCCCCAGGCAACTGCTAAAATCTACATTCTGTCTCTATGGATTTGCCTATCCTGAACATTTTATATAATCGGGATCGTACAACATATGGTCTTTTGTGCATGGCTCCTTTCACTTACAACATCTTCAAGGTTCATCCACATGGTAGCAATTATCAGTACTTCATTCCTTTTTAGAGCTGAATCATATTCCTCAATATGGATATACACATATCATCTATCCAAGTCATCAGTTGATTCACATTTGGGTTGTTTCCACTTTTTTGGCCATTATGCTGCTATGAACATTTGTATACAAGTTGTTGTGCAAACATGTTTTCAGTTTTCTTACATACATACCTAGGAATAAATTGCTGAGCCACATGGTAACTGTATGTTTAACCATTTGAGGAACTGCCCTTCTGTTTTCCACAGCAACTGCATAATTTTGCATTTTCACTAGCAGCGTATGAGAGTTCCAATTTTTCCACGTGCTCACCAACACCTGTTACTGTTCTTCATTTTTTTTTATCCCAGTGGCTGTGAAATAATAGCTCATTGTGGTTTTGATTTGCATTTTCCTAATCACTAATGATGATGACTATCTTTTCATGTGCTTATTGACCATTTGGATGTCTTCCTTGGAGAAATGTCTATTCAAATCCTTTGCCCAGGGGCGCCTGGGTGGCTCAGTCGGTTAAGCGTCTGCCTTCGGCTCAGGTCGTGATCCGGAGGTCCTGGGATCAAGCCCCGCATCGGGCTCCCTGCTCAGCGGGAAGCCTGCTTCTCCCTCTCCCACTCCCTCTGCTTGTGTTCCCTCTCTCGCTGCATCTCTCTCTGTCAAATAAATAAATAAAATCTTTAAAAAAAAAATCCTTTGCCCACTTTAAAAACTGGGTTATCTGTATTTTTATTTGTTAAATTATAGGAGTTCTTAATATATTCTGGATACTAGAATCATGATTTGCAAATTTTTTCTCCCAATCTTTGCATTGTCTTTTCACTTTCTTGTTGATGTCCTTTGAAGCACAGTTTTCATTTTTTATGAAATCCAATTTATATATTTTTTTCCTTTGGTTGCTTGTGTATTGGGCATCCCATCTAAGAAACCTCTGCCTAATCCAAGGTCACAAAGATTTTTTTTTTTAAAGATTTATTTATTTATTTATTTGACAGAGAGAGAGGCACAGCAAAAGAGGGAACATAAGCAGGGGGAGTGGGAGAGGGAGAAGCAGGCTTCCCATGGAGCAGGGAGCCCGATGCGGGGCTCAATCCCAGGAGTCTGGGATCATGACCTGAGCTGAAGGCAGACGCTTAACCACTGAGCCACCCAGGCGGCCTGGTCACAAAGATTTATACCTATGTTTTCTTCTAAGATTTTTATAATTTTACATCATACATTTAGGTCTTTAATCCATTTTGAGTTAATTTTTGTATATGATGTGAGGTGAGTAATCCAACTTCATTCTTTTGCCTGTAGATATCTGGTTGTTCCAGCATCATTTATTGAGAAGACTATTCTTTCCCTCCACTGAATGGTCTTGGCACCCTTGTTGAAAATCAATTTGCCAGAGGTGCCTGGGTGGCTCAGTCAGCTGAGCATCTGCCTTCAGCTCAGGTCATGTTCCCGGGGTCCTGGGATTGAGCCCCATGTCCATCTGGCTCCCAGCTCAGCAGAGAGCCTGCTTCTCCCTCCCCCTCTGCCCTTCCCCCTCATTCGTGCTCTCTCTTTCTTTCTCTCAAAATAAAAAAAAATCTTTTTTTTAAAAAAAAGGAAATCATTTGCCATAGATGTTTGGCTTTATTTTTGGACTCTCAATTTTATTCCATTGATCTGTATGTTTGTCCTCACACCAGCACCACACCATCTTGATTACTATAGCTTTGTAGTAAGTTTCAAATCAGGACATGAGTGTCCTTCAATTTTGTTCTTCATGATTGTTTTGGCTATTCTGGGTCCCTTGCACTTCCATATGAATTTTAGAATCAGCTTATCAATCTCTGCAAAAAGCCAACTGGAATTTTGATAGGGATTGCACTGAATCTGTAGGTCAGTTTGGGGAGCATTGCCATCTTAATATATTAAGTTTTCTGATCAGTGAATATGGATGTTTCCATCTATTTAGGCCTTTAATATCTCTCAACAATGGTTTTTAATTTTCATGTACAAATCTTACACTTCTTTTGTTAAATTTATTTCTCTGTATTTTATTCTTTTTGATGCTATTATAAATGAAATTGTTTTCTTAATGTCATTTTCCGATTGTTCATTGCTCGTGTATACAAATGCAATAAATTTTTGTATACTGCTTATATCCTACAACCTTGCTGATGTTGTACATTAGCTTTAATAGTTTTTTAGTGGATTATTTAGGATTTTCCATATGCAAATCATGTCATCTGCTAATAGAGATAGTTGTACTTCTTCCTCTCCAAACTTGATTTCTTTTCTTTCTTTTTCTTGCTTATTTGCCCTCGCTATAACCTCCAGTACAATCTTCAACAGCAGTGACAAGAGCAGACATCCTCATCTTGTCGCTTAGCCTTATCTTGTTCACGATTTTTTGAAGTAGGTATTTTTTACAAATGAGAAACCTGCCACCTATCTCCATAAAAATGAAGCTCAGATGAGGAAACTGAGACTCAGAGAAGCTGAGTAATCTCTGCAAAGTCATGGCTAGATAACAATGGAGCCCAAATTTTATTTTTTTAATTTTTATTTAAATTCAATTAACATATAATGTATTATTGATTTCAGTGGTAGAGGTCAGTGATTCATCAGTCTTACATAATGCCCAGTGCTCATTACATCCCATGCCCTCCTTAATGTCCATCACCCAGTTACCCCATCCCCCCACCCTTTACCCCTCCGGCAACCTTCAGTTTGTTTCCTATGCTTAAGAGTCCCTTATGGTTTGGGGCGCCTGGGTGGCTCAGTCGTTAAGCGTCTGCCTTCGGCTCGGGTCGTGATCCCGGAGTCCTGGGATCGAGCCCCGCATCAGGCTCCCTGCTTGGCGGGAAGCCTGCTTCTCCCTCTCCCACTCCCCCTGCTTGTGTTCCCTCTCTCGCTGTGTCTCTCTCTGTCAAATAAATTAATAAAATCTTAAAAAAAAAAAAAAGAGTCCCTTATGGTTTGTCGGAGCCCAAATTTTAAACCTAGGTCTGAATCCAAAGCCCACTCATTCTCTGCCTCCTTAACCCTTAAGCAGTGGATCAACAACTATGTACTTGTGCAAGGTTTCATTTCTGCTTTCATAGTTTCGTTCATGCCACACAATAATGGAGGTGGCAGAGCAGGAGTCCCCCTTTTTACCTTGAAGAAAGTGACTTGAAAGAACTAGGACTCAACCTCTGCCCTCCTGATCCAATTCTGTGCTTTGACAGAGACAATAACTACTTCACTGAGTAGTTAGATGTATTCAGAAAGACTGTGTAGGTGTTTTCTAACAGGTAATAAAAGGATGAACTAAATGCTGCATGATAGTGAAGGAACTAAAATATGGAGAGAAAAAATCTGAAAAGATTGAATACAGGTGCATGGGATATGAAAAGAGAAGGACAAGGAAGGAGAAGAGAGCCAATTGACATTTTGATTTGTAAAGAAAAGTGTCAAAGGGACAAAACCATCACTTCGTAAGAAAGCACTTCCCTTTAGAATTATGTGGGGGCGCCTGGGTGGCTCAGTTGGTTAAGTGTCTGACTCTTGATCTCAGCTCAGTTCTTGATCTCAGGGTCGTGAGCCTTGGGCTCCATGCTAAGTGTGGAGCTTACTGAATGAATGAATGAATGAATGAATGATGCCAATAAAATTTCTTTCCAGCTGAAAGAATCCCTTCTGAAAGGGAAAGAATACAAATGAGTAATATAAAAATATTCTCTGCATGTGTGCAGACAGATTTAAGGTTGGCCCTGTCTTGAGGCTGAGAGCTGAACAAAATGCTTCCAGCAACTCTGCTAAATGAAGCCTCCTGAGAAACTCTCCATCACTGGAGAAAATGCTGGTCGTACAAATTGCTGCTGGACTCCCCCATCTCCAACCTGCCCTCGCAGGGTTGCTGTGCAGATTAAATAAAAATGGCTCCTATGAACAAAACTTACATCACTCCTGCGCATGGAAATGGCTCAGTATTTATATTAGCTCCATTTCCCTTCCCTTTATGGGGTTTGCAAGGGACCCAGGCCTTAAGTGTTCTCAGAACCTAGAAGCTATAGGCACGTCCTACAATGGAAAGATACCTCTGTCTTCTCTCCTCCTTGACCCAGCTCATTCTAGTAATTTGCTTTTCATAACTTAGGTGTATGAGTCACTCTTCTTCCACTTCCAAAGAAGGGCAAGATGTTTGATTACTTCCTTATGAAGAAGTGGGCCCTGGGCTGAGCCAGAGAAGACCAGAATTCCGGGTCCTCCTTGCCACCACCTTTTCGTGTACCTCTGGGTGGGTCTCCCTTCCAGGCTTCAAGTTCCTTATCTAAGAAAGGTCCTTGGTCATGGGGGGCAAGGGAGTTTACCTCTTTCTTCTAGTTCAGGTCAATGGGGTGAAGACAACTGTGGGGAAAGGTGACTGGAGACGTCTCTGAGGTGCAACAGGCCCCTCACAGTGGCCACCTGCTGGGTAGGCATTTTGGGATTCACAGTGGTGTGAGACAGGACTTGCCCTATGACTAGGAGATAAAATTTATGCCCCGAGAAAGCCCCTTAACACAGGGGAAGAGCCTAATGACAGAAAGGAGCAGAAACTACCCTAGGAGGAAAAAAGGTCAATGAGAAACAGTCAGAAAAGGCTGAAGAGACGTCTGCCTGGGCTTTGGGTCAGCTACATCTGACTCTTAAAACTCAGGGATAGGATTTGGGCCAAAGGAAATTGAAACAGGATGGCATACAAAGAACCCCAAAGCTCTCTCCCCAACTCAAGGGAGCGCCCACCATCTGTACTCCAGGAGCTGTCACATCTGCCCCCAACCTGCCTTTCTCTCCTGCCCCAACAACTCAGCCCCTCTGCTAACCTGTTGTTCCTCTCTCCACCAAACAAACCCCCAGTGAACTTCCAGACCCAGCCTCAGTGCCACCTTCTATAGGAGGCCATCCCTAGCTCCCCAGGCTGGATCAGGGTTCTCTCCCCTGTAGACCCTGACAGGAGTGGGGGTTTGAGGGAGGCAGGAGGACACCCTTCTGTCACAGACAACCTCTGTCATTACCTCATCACCTGCTGGCTTGCAAAACCCCACTGGCCCTTGGCCTCTGGAATAAGGGCTGTGTCTAATTGGTCTTGATGTCCCCAACCCCTGGCCAGGGACCAATCCTCTGGGGACTGGCTGAGAGGAAGCCCCACCTCCCTGGGGGATGGCGAGTTACCTTTTCCATCTGCCTTGTAGTCATCAGGAAGGAGCTTGTCCTGCCGGTAGCCCAGCACAAAGGCCAGGAAGGAGAGGATGAGGGCGTCTCCGATGCTGAGGATGGCCAGCATGAAGGCCCAGCGGATGGTGCACTGACCCAGTGTGTACTTGCCCGTCTGCTCCCCACACATGCGCCGCACCTCACTTGAGTCCCAACCATCTGGGTAGACCAGGCAGCCAATCATCAGGCCTGTGGCTGAGGGGGTAGGAGGGGGTGCAGATGGTGTCAGGCTGGGTGTGCTCAGCCTTCTACCGCCCACCTTGCACTGCTTCCGTCTTGTCACCTCCCTTCTCTTTGTGTTAACAGCCTTGAGAGGTATGGGGCAGCTCCTACCAACATTCTTGTAGAACCCAGGGGAGAAAATTGAGGATCCAAGAGCTAAAGAGACTTGCTCTTGGTCAGGAGTAGAGGCAGAAAGTGGAGCTCCTCAGCCCAGGGAATATTCTGCCATAGCACCAAGTGGTCCTACCAGGCCCTCAGCCTTGCCCCTCTCTGGCTTCAAACCCCTCCAAAATCTGATCCCAGCCCAGAGAACTCATCATTTCTAAGATGTACAATTATTCATACTCCGTTATCTCTGAAATAAGTATAATAAGAAAGCTTCAGGCCATGGTTTGAGTAGAAGTATTTTTCCTGGGCGCCTGGGTGGCTCAGTTGGTTAAGTGTCTGACTCTTGATATCAGCTCAGGTCTTAATCTCAGGGTTGTGAGTTCAAGCCCTGCATTGGGCTACTTAAAAAAAAGAAAAAGTATTTTTCCTTTTTATAGCACATAGAATAATGCATGGCATGTCCTACAACTTGGAATCTTAGATTTAATGGATACACAAAGTTTTCCAGCCCCATCTCTGGCTGCTTCCTTCATGAACCTTTCATTCAAGCAAATAGATCTCTTCATCCTGACCCAGTACAGGTCAGTGCAGTTGCTCACACTTCCCTGAATTTAAGAACCCCTAATATTTATTTAAAATACTGATTTCCAGGCCAGGGTTGGGCTCAGGAATCCCTGTTTTTAAAAACATTCTTTCAGGTAATTCTCTCAATAGGAAAAGCTGGGAAACACTAGCACAGTCTGCCTGGATTTCAAGCCCAGCTCTTTGCTAACTAGCTGTGTGGCTCAGAGCAAGGCACTTAAGCTTCTTTGGCTTCAGTTTCCTCATCCATAAAGTGGGGATATGAACAGTCCCTACCTGTTTGGATTGAAGTGAGGTTCAAATGGGTTAATACTGGAAAAGTGCCTGGCACATACTTAGTACTTCATGAGTGTTAGCTACGATTAGCCAATCCTGTGCTTTTATTGACTTAGTATTTACAGCCAAAAATGTCATTTTCCCTACCTTCTCCTCACTTCTCCCATGCCCTCCCACCAATGACCACCCCACCTTCGCTGCACAGATAGGTGACATAATCCTGGAATGTGACCAAGGCGACCCCAAGGACAACCACTATGTAGGCAGGGAGTGCCTTCCATTATCTGTGCCACTTTCCCATTCCTCACCCTCCTTCCACAGGCCTGGAGGCTCTTTAGTTCCAAGGCTCTGGCCCACCCAGGAGCACCTGAGAAGCACCTCACAGGACCCAGTTACCTACCTTGGGCTCAGCTTGCACTTGCAAGGAAGGTCAGCAGATCAAACGAATGCATAGAAAGTATAAAGATCAGGATCCCACCTCCCCACCTAAATATATCAACTCTCCTTTCATTTTATACAGGACAAAATTATTTATATAGTTCTCTTATAGGTCACAAAATATTTCATGTACCATTTTTCTCTCGATCCCAACAACAGTTCTGTGAAGTAGGCCATGTATTGATATCCCATTTTACAGGTTAGAAAACTGAGGTCTCAGAGAAACCAAGTGAATTGCCCAGTCATCCAGCTACAGCAGAGCCAACACCTGGCTTCTGACTTTTTTGACCTCAAAGTTAATTCCCTCAACTCCCAGACACACCTCTCCAAAGAGCTGAATGTATTTAGTGCTGACATTTCAGACTTAGTGACAAAATGAGAAGTGTTTCAGGAAGATATTTAGGGGAGGGGAGCAGGAACCCTCCCAGAGCTTTTTGGTAAAACCTATGGCCTTCCCCAGTTGGTATAAGACCAGTACTTAGGTGCCTTAACCGTGGTGGGGGACGGGAACAGTTCAATGTAGAAAGGAGCTGCCCTTTTGGACTTTCCATTCTCCCCATCTCCTCCCCTTGGCCCCATTCTCCTTCCATAGCATCTCTGGAAAATAGCCCAGGGCCTCTAACCTGGAAACAGGTTGTTACTATGGGTGCCACGGCCCTCTGTGAGCACCTGACCCAGAGGCCTGGGCACAGTGGGGGTCACCCCCATTTGTAGTATCTCAAGACTCTAAGGGGAGTTTACTTACCCTTTCTGACTTCCAGTCTCTCATCTGTAAAACAAGGATAACAATGCCTGACTCATAGCAGAGTTATGAGGATTAAGTGTGGTCAGGTAGAGAAAACGCTCACTGCAGCATCTGGTTCATGGCAAGCAGCCAGTTACTGTCAGTTGTGGTTATTATTATTGGCACTGAAGCCAATGGAAGCAACCTCAGTGGATGTGGGTGTCATTAGAGGTGTTCACAAATGTTTCAGGTACATAGTAGGATTATACTTCCTAGCTCTCCTCTTTTCAAGTTAGACAAGGCCATAAGAGTTCCCTTAGAAAACAAAACATGAGTGGAGGGGCGCCTGGGTGGCTCAGTCGTTAAGCGTCTGCCTTCGGCTCAGGTCATGGTCCCAGGGTGCTGGGATC
The DNA here is from genome assembly GCF_002201575.2 of Neomonachus schauinslandi. NCBI lineage: Eukaryota > Metazoa > Chordata > Mammalia > Carnivora > Phocidae > Neomonachus > Neomonachus schauinslandi. Next base: position 113,873,880 of record NC_058410.1, read on the forward strand.
GAGCCCCACGTTGGGCTCCCTGCTCGGCGGGAAGCCTGCTTCTCCTTCTCCCACTCCCCCTGCTTGTGTTCCCTCTCTCGCTGTGTCTCTGTCAAATAAATAAATAAAATCTTTAAAAAAAATTAAAAAAAAAAGAAAACAAAACGTGAGTGGAAAAGTGTGCATTTCCAGACGAGAGCATTTAACTGCTAGGGAGAGACCTTTCAGAGCTCCCTTTCACTCTGCCATGATGACAGCCAGAGGACAGCTGATGCTCCATCAGCCAGGGTTCCAGGAGAGAACAGTGAGAGCCAAGCCCCCAACTGATCAATGAGCATGTACCACAAGCAAAAAATAAAGCTTTGCTTTAAGCCACTAAGATTTGGGAGTTATTTGTCACCGCACCCATCCTGACTGATAAAGTTGCCTTTGTGTTTTTCACATTAACTGAGCACCTACTATGTGTCAAGCACGTAGAAGGTGTTTTATATGCATTAGACATCCCATCCTCACCAGAACTTTGTGATAGGATGTCCTGTTGTCAGATGAGGTTACCAAGACTCAGAGAGACAAGCAACTTGCCCTACCTGTGTTTCTAGGAGCTGGAACCACACACAGCTTATACCTGGCATCCAGAAGCTCAATTAACATTGTTAAACTACCGCCCCACACTGCCCCCGTCATCAGTCCTCTTTCCTTTCTTCTGCTCCCCTCCCTGGTCTCAGGCTTCTTGGCAAGGTTAAACTAACTGGCTTAAGCATCTTCAAATGGATGCATGTCCCAGCTGCTGTCTGCAGAGCACATAGCCCTCTTCATCCCTCCCTTTGGCTCATCTTCCATTCCCCTACACTAAAGAATGGAACATGACACCACCTTCACTCTCCCCCAACATAAATGTTTCATAGGGTGGCATCTGGCCACCTCTGCTATCAGTGTCTCCAGCTCCATGACCTGGAGTCTAATTCAAATGGCCTGCTGATGCCTACCCCACCCAGGCCTTCCCAAGCACTGCCTGTTCACCAAATGGTACCTGTTGCCGGAGGCTGTGGGAGGGGACAGTGTGGAGAATGAGAGGAGTGGTTGTGTTTCCAGCATTCCATAGCTCTGATATGGAGGACCAGCTGGTAAGCATGCCAGGGTCCACTCTACTCCTCTTTGTCACAAAACTGCCAAATCTTCATTACCCCTCCTACTCCCCACTGCTCACCAAGATTTACCTCAGCCTTGCCCCAGCCTCTCCCTCAATGTATAGAAAGACGAGTAGGAGAGGGAGATGGTAGATGGATTGGGGAGGCAGCTCTGGAGCCAGGTGAGTGGCCTGAGTACAAGATTTTGAATCAAAGGTTCTGTCTATCACTACCTGTGCTAAAGACAAGTTACCCACTAAGAGCCTTATCTATAAAATAAGAGTAATATCTCCCTCGCTAGGTAGGGATAGGGCTCCTCCAGATGATATATGTGAAAGTACTTTGTAAGTCATTATACTTATGTAAATGTGTGGCTCACTAATGTCTTTGGAATACATCTAGTTTCTTGGGACCCACTTCCCCTCTCTGGACCTCAGTTCCCATCTGCAAGATGAGGGGGTTGAACAATTCGATCTCAAGCACATCCTAGATGTCTCCATCTCCCACTTCTAGGCATTTGTTCTTTCTCCTTTAAGGATCCACAGATCCCTGCCCTCACTCCTTCCTTCCCACCCCAGGTCATTGATTTGGAGTGCTGCTGGACAAGGCTTTAGAGAATAGGACCAGCTGGCTCAAGGACTGAGAGGCCTGCCTGGGCCAGGAGAAAGACAAAGGGACAGGGAAGGCCTTATTTCTGGGAACCATAAGTAGCCACCTACCCCACATAGTTTTAAAAGACCCTAGGCATAGGGGCGCCTGGGTGGCTCAGTTGGTTGAGCGACTGCCTTCGGCTCAGGTCATGATCCTGGAGTCCCTGGATCGAGTCCCGCATCGGGCTCCCTGCTCGGCGGGGAGCCTGCTTCTCCCTCTGACCCTCCCCCCTCTCATGTGCTCTCTCTCTCTCATTCTCTCTGTCTCAAATAAATAAATAAAATCTTTAAAAAAAAAAAAAAAAAAGACCCTAGGCACCACCCTACTCCTCCACCACAAAATATCACTCCCATTTATTGCCTCAAGTATGGAAACCTATAACTAGGGAACAAAGACTTTCACTCCACCTTGAAAGAGGGAACTTAAATGCAAGTTTCTATGGGAAAGGTCACAGCATAGCACTCCAATTCGATCTCAACGATCCTTTAGGTCTCAGCCATTCTAAAATTTTCTACTCCTAGAAGCTTCTGCAGAGTACTAAGTAGGGCTGGGCTAAAGGAGAACAGCTGAGGGACGCCTGGCTGGCTCAGTCGGTGAAGCGTGTAACTCTAGATCTTGGAGTTGTGAGTTCGGGCCCCATGTTGGGAGTAGAGATTACTTAAAAAATGAAATCTTTGAAAAAAAAAATAATGTAAAGGAGAGCGTCTGGGTAGGAGACCCAGAGCATCCACAGAGGGTGGAATGGTGCAGCTTCCCCTATGGCCTGGGGGGGTGGGGGTCCCTGCTTGTCCTCCCATTAATCTTGCTCACCTGCAGCCAGCTGCATCCATGCGCAGATCTTGTAGACCGTGGCCGTGTTGCAGACGAAGAAGAGGCTAAAGCAGATGATGGAGCCAATGATGAGGAACATGGCCAAGGCCACAAAAAACATGGCAGTCTTGAAGGCTCTAGAGGGAATGGAGGAGAAGTCCAGCGGGCCACCCTTGCAGATGAGTTCAGAGGACAGCACGTTGCCCACACAGTAGGAGAAAAGGCCAAAGTAGCCTGCCTGGGGTGTGTTAACACTGTCACCAATCCAGTAGGGCTGGATGAAGAGGGCCATGACCAGTACCGAGAAGCAGATGGTGAGCGTGCCCCACATCACACCCACAGCCCTCGAGTTGCGCACATAGTTGGTATGGTAGATCTTGGCTGCCTCCTGGGCAGGCAGCAACTTCACCATGGTGAGGATGTAGGCCCTGGGCTGGGATCCTGTGGGCTGTAAGCCAGATACTTTGCAGACAGAGGCCTAGGAGTGGGTCACTCCTTAGCCAGGTTTGGGGAGGAGGCTGAGGTAAGGGTACAAGGTGAGGGTCCCTCCAAGGTAGAAGAAAGAGGATTAGTAAATAAGACCAGTAACACAACCTTGGTTTCTTCAGGGAAAGCTTGTCCAGATGCCTTTGTCCGCTCTAGCCAGGCTGTCTCCGGTCTCCTGCCTCCTCTCCAGCCTGCCAGGGTCTCAGGCCTACTGGCACCGCCCTCCCCCCCCCCCCTTCCCGCTTAGAGCTCCCGAGAGCCCCCCCCCCTCGCCGCGGCCCGGCCCCCCCCTCCTCCCTTCTTCGAGAGCTCTGTTTCAGCACCGCGGCCAGCGCCTCGGGACTCCGGTCCGAAGGGGGAGTGGAAACCGAGACCGGCCGGGGGAGGTGCGGGGAGCGCCCGGCCCGCCCACCGCGCACTCCCGCCATAGGGAACTGAGACCCGTCTTCACCCTCCTGAGCGCGAGGCAGGGGGGACGACAAAAATTGGGAGGCTGGGCCTGAGACTGTCGCTGTCACATTCCTCCCGCTCAATACCTGCCTCAAAACCAAAACCTCCTCCTGAGCAGTCGTCCCCCCACCTCCAGCCTCAGCCTCAGCCTCACCCCCACCCTCACCCCCACCCCCATCCCCACCCCCTCCCCATCCAACCCCTCCCTGGCTCCTTAGTCGCCCTCTCAGAACCCCCAACCCCCTGGAGTCCAGCAAAACCTTTTCTTTTCTTTCTTTTTTTTTTTTTTTTAAGATTTTATTTATTTATTTGACAGAGAGAGACACAGTGAGAGAGGGAACACAAGCAGGGGGAGTGGGAGAGGGAGAAGCAGACTTCCCGCCGAGCAGGGAGCCCGATGCGAGGCAAAACCTTTTCTGATTGTGTCTTCCGGTCACCGGCTTCTCGTCTCTGTGGTTTCTCTCATTCCACAATTACTAAGAGCGTATTATGTCCTAAGCCCTATGTTGGAGGATATCTTCCCTAAGCAATTCCCTACCACAGAGATAAAAATGACAGGGCCCCTGCCCTCAAAGACAGTGAGATATTTACATGTATGTATGTATACTGGCAATGCAGACTGATAGTGTGATAACAAACACTACAAAGTACCGCAAAGGAAGCTCCCAGACCTTACACATGTTTTTGTTCAATACAGTATCTTTCTCCTGTTTATATGTTTTTGTTGCATATTTCTTTTTTAACACTCTTTTTCAAAATATATATTTCTCCTGACTGCATAGGTAGATACATGTTTGATGTAGAAAGGACAATTCAGGAAAGTTACATAAAAGAATATAAATCACTCATAACCCCAACATTGGGAGCTCAGGAGAGCCAAGATCATCTTAAAAACACAGACTTTGGCTTTAGACCGATCTGGATTGCATTAGCCACTTACTACCTATGTGACCATCCATGGAGTTAACCTACCCAAGCCTCAGTCTCTTCATCTATAAAATGGGGAGGATAGTATCTATCACAGGGTCTCCTGGGTAGCTCAGTCGGTGGTTGAGTATCTGACTCTTGGTTTCAGTTCAGTCCTGAGATCAAGCCCCATGTGGAGCTCCACACTCAGTGGCGAGTCTGCTTGTCCCTCTCCCTCTGCTCCTCTCTTTCCCTAAAATAAATAAAATCTTTTAAAAAATAGTATCTATCACATAAGGGTTAGTAAAATAATATATGTATTGGCCTCAAGGCCTCACATATAAAAGTACTCAAAATGTTTATTTGGTGTATTTCCCTCCTTCTGTATATACTGCTTTACACAGTTGGACAATTTAGTATCCAATATTTTTCACTTAGTATTACACCACTAATATTTTCTCATATTACTATTTTTTCAAAAACCTGATTTTAATGCTTATATATTGATACAGAGTATGTAATCATTTAATCATTTAATTATTTAATCATTTCCCTTTTTTTTAGGGTATTTTAGCTGTTTCTGGTTTTTCACTACTAAAAAACCCCAAAAATGGGCGCCTGGGTGGCTCAGTCGTTAAGCGTCTGCCTTCAGCTCGGGTCATGATCCCAGAGTCCTGGGATCGAGTCCCACATCGGGCTCCCTGCTCGGCGGGGGGCCTGCTTCTCCCTCTCCCACTCCCCCTGCTTGTGTTCCCTCTCTCGCTGTGTCTCTCTCTCTCAAACAAATAAATAAAATCTTTAAAAAAAAAAAAAAAAAAACCCAAAACCCTGTCTTCTTTTTTTTTTTTCCAAAACCCTGTCTTGAACATATCTGTGCCATTACCTACATTTCCTCTTTCTCTTAAATCTCTTTAGTTTTGTGACTAGTCTTCCCATCAGACTGGAGGGTCATTGAGGGCACAGGCTGTGTCTCCACCATCGGACTGGCAGCTTCCCTAGAGCAGGGACCGTGTCTTTCCCCACTCAGAGAAGGCCAGAGGCTGGGGCCATATTTGGCCTGCCCAGCACAACTTTTCCTGCCTCTGAGAGCAGCCTCTCCTGCTTCCTGAGGCTCTGGTGAGACAGCCAATCACAGGGCTTGCAGATTCTAGAGACAAGGATGGGTGGGTGACCCAAACTAGGCCATCTGTCTTTCCCTGGAGAATCTGAATTGGTGGTTAGACTGACAAAAGGAAAACAGCTATTGCTTAGTCAGGTCTTGGCAACATCCTTTTTTTTTTTTTTTTTAAAGATTTTATTTATTTTTGACAGAGAGAGAGAGTGTACAAGCAGGGGAAGAAGCAGGCAGAGGGAGAGGGAGAAGCAGATTCCCCACCAAGCAGGGAGCCCGATGCGGGGCTCGATCCCAGGACCCTGGGATCATGACCTGAGCCGAAGGCAGACGCCCAACCATCTGAGCCACCCAGGCGCCCCAATCTGGGCAACATCCTTAACAAACGATCCATGAGCTCCTATTGTGGGAGCTTCAGAGCCACCCCGATTCCCACTCCAAGACAGGTTACCCTGTTCCTTCCTCAGCTCTGTGACCCACCCAATATCCTTCTATTTCCTTCTCTTTTTATTTCATTAGCCAGGGTAGGTTTTGGCTGTTGGCATCAAAGAGCCCTAACTGATCCAAGTATTGGCACCAGAAAGATGGCTTCAGGCCCAGGCTTTAGGCAAAAGTTTCTGAGATTCCTGTTTATGGTCAGTATTGAGAAAACAGCATCCCACAGCACACAGAGGAGAAATAGCTAATAAAATTATCAGCTGTGAACACCAGAGATCATGTGTCCTCTGAGGGTCAAGTTCTGGGAGCTAAGTGGCTTTGGTCAAAACAGATTTGAAGGGAATAAAGAAGGGGCTCCTGGCTGGCTCAGTCCATAGAGCATGTGACTCTTGGTCAAGGGGTTGTGAGTTCAAGCCCCATGCTGGGTATACAGATTACTTAAAAATAAAATCTTAAAAAAAAAAAAAAGAAAGTCAAGACCTTTATGTGCTATAGCTCAAAGAATCTTTTAAGGTCTGTTGCTACAAGGCATAGGACCATTAAAATAAGAGTCAGGGGGTGTGAGAGTACAGAACTGCAAGGCGTGAAATCCATCCTATGTTCCTCAGGAACTGGTCAAATCCTCACCTGGGCCCCCTGACCCTTGAACTAAAGGTTAATGTACTAGGAAGAACTAAGTGAAAGTCCTTGGCTCCCTCTTACTCCCCAAATAATAAATCAAAAACAGTTTTATGTCCCAGGAGAACTGTAGAAATGAGTCACTATCAGTGACTCAAAAGATGCAGGCAGGGGTGGGGGGGGACTCCTATCTCTAGTGGGCATCTGTCACATTGTTTATTTTTGGTTTTGGCCTACCAGCATCTTAACCCCCTTCCTATGTGGGGGTGATACCCTGCTGTTTGAGTCCTGGGAGACAGTGGAGCCTCTTCTCCCACTCCAGAGAGAGTTCTGATGGTGTGCTGGCCAGATGGCAGTGGCCTGCTGGGGCATGACAGGCTCACGCTGGACAGCCCTGGGGACAGCGAGGAAGGGAAATCTTCCTGGAAGGTAGAACTTCTACTGCTATAATTATCTACCCCCAAAGAACCATATCCTAATGCCCAGAACCTGTGAAATTTACCTTATTTAGAAAAAGGTTCTTTGCAGGTATAATTATATTAAGGATTTTGAGACAACGAGGTCCTACTAGATTATCTAGGCTGGCCCTAATTCCAATGACAAGTGTCCTTCTAAGAGACACACAGAGGTGACATAGCCATTGAGGTAGAGACTAGAATGACGTGGTTTCAGCCAAGGAAACTGGCAACCACCAGAAGCTAGAAGAGGCATGGAACGGATTCTCCCCTAGGGCTTCTGTAAAAAGCACAGCCCTGCTGACACCTTGATTTCAACTTTCGGCCTCCAGAATTGTAAGAGAACAAATTTCTGTTGTTTCAAGCCACCAAGTGTGTAGCCATTTGTTATGGCAGTTTCAGAGAGTATACCACCTCTCCTGTAAAGAGAGAGACTCAGCGGGGAGTCTGCTTGAAGAGTCTCTGCCTCTGCGCCTCCCCCAACTCTCTCTCTCTTTCTCTCTCAATTAAAGAAATAAATCTTCAAAAATATTTTTTAAAAAGTCAAAACCAAAAAAGACAAAAAACAAAAAACAAAAAATCAGCAAAGCCAAGTGCTGGTGAGGATGTGGAAAGCAATTAGAACATTTTTACTTTGCTGGTAGGAATGCATATTGGTTCAGCCCCTTTGGAAAACAGTCTGACATATTTTGGAAATTAAAAAAACATTTGCCATGAGACTCAGCCATCTCACTCTTATTTGTCCCAGAGAAATGAAAACTTGCACACACACAGAAACCTACACATGAGTATTTACAACAGCTTTATTTTCTCTCTCTTTTTAAAGATTTATTTTATTTATTTGAGAGAGAGAAAGCGAGCATAGCAGGGAGGGGCAGAGGGAGAGAGAGAATCCCAAGCAGACTCCCTGCTGGGCGTGGAACCCTATGCAACACTTGATCCCGCGACCCCGAGATCATGACCTGAGCCAAAATCAAGAGTCCAGTGCTCAACTGGATGAGCCACCCAGGTGCCCCTTTTTTGTTTTGTTTTTTTAAGTAGGCTCCACACCCAGTGTGGAGCCCAACACAGAGCTTGAACTCAAGACCCTGAGATCAAGACCTGAGCTGAGATAAAAAATCAGATGCTTAAACCACTGAGCCATCCAGGCGCCCCTATGTATAACAGCTTTATTGATAATTGCCCAAAACTTTTCAGAAATAATCCAACTGTCCTTCAGCCTGGGAATGGATAAACACACTGTGGTTCCATTCACACAACAGACTACTAGTCAGCAATATAAATGAACTCCGTAAACCTGCCACAGCATGCGTGAATCTCAAATGCATTATGCTAGGAAGCCATGCCAAAAAAAAAAAAAAAAAAATTAAGTACATACTGTGTGATTTCATCTCTATTACATTATGGAAAAGGCAAAACTATAGAAAATAAAGCATATTTGCCTTTGCCAGCATGGCTCTGGCAGTCCAAGGAAATTTTTTAGGACAATGGAAGTGTTCTGTATCTTGGTTGTGGTGGTGGTGGTGACATGATGTATGCATTTGTCAAAACTCATAGAACTGTACACTGTAAAGGGTGAATTTTTCTGCGTTGATTATAATGTAATATTTTAAAAGAGATTACTAGTGTTGGTAGGGTGCCGAATCCTGACAAACCAGTGGGGGAGAGAGTGCTAATACACAGAGTGAGCAGAAGGAGTGCACGTAGAGCTCAGGATCATGACCTGAGCAGAAGGCAGACGCTTAACCGACTGAGCCACCCAGATGCTCCCATAAGACTTTTTTTTTTAAGATTTTATTTATTTATTTGAGAGAAAGAGCCAGAGAGCACAAGCAGGGGGAGCAGCAGAGGGAGAGGGAGAAGCAGACTCCCCGCTGAGCAGGGAGCCCAACTCAGGGCTCGATCCCAGGACCCCAGGATCACAACCCGAGCTGAAGGCAGCCCCTTAAGCGACTGAGCCACCATGGAGCCCCAAGAGACTTTTAACGATAGAGAACAAATTGAGGGTTGATGGAGGGAGGTGGCTGGGGGATGGGCTAGATGGGTGATGGGTATTAAGGAGGGCACTTTTTGTGATGAGCACTGGGTGTTGTACGTAAGTGATGAATCACTGAATTCTATTCCAGAAACCAATATTGCACTGTATGTTAACTGAGTAAAATTTAAATTAAATTAAATAAAAAATAAAATCTTAAAAAAAAGGAACATGGACTGGCAGATAGAGGATGAAAATCATGAGTATTATTTACAGCCACGTGGCGTCTGCAAAAAGGACTCTACTATCTACCCAGATTTTCTTCCTTGCTGTGTCACGTATATATTTATATCTCTTACCAACAATCTTTTCTTTCTTCTTTGACGGTCACAAACTTTACAATTTAGTCCCGAAATTTCAAAATATCGAGACGTGATCATGACCAAACTAAAAGAGGGGTGACATCACACAGACATGCAGGACATAACGCTGGGGCAGTGGCTGGTGAGACCCCGGGGCGACCTCCCTAGCCACCTCCTAGGTCGGACACAGGAGAGTTGCAACGTTTGAAGGGAGCACTGGCAAGGGGTGGGGGTTATAAATATGGAAGAAAAAAAAAAAAGGAGTTCACATGGTTGTTGGCCAGACAAAGGGAGGGACTGTACTAAGAGAACAGATCACAAACTCAGCAGGACCAGAAAGATGAGATGGAACCAGAGATATGCTCATAGCAGCCACTGAGGGCCCAGATCATAGAGCCCCCTGCGTCTGCTTCCTTGAAGCCACCTAAGTTCCCTCCATTCTCCATCCCACCTTGGTCAGGAGAGAGGGATGGTGAGAGGAACCCTAGAGGCTGAGTATGGAATTAAAGAGATTGCCAACCTGACAGTCACTGCATGCCTCACTTCCTACCCTCACCTAAACATGATGGAGATTGGATAGCCCGAGAAAATTTGGAAGTCACAATTGTCACACACCCCAATTGTAACTTGAATCTACTTCTTGGGATTATCTGTGGGCTAGGCAGCCACCAGTGGGATGGAGGGGGTATCCATTGTTCTGGTTTGCCCAGAACCCTTCCCCTCTCTTTGGTAACAAAAACCCACTCTCTGTTTGGAGGATTGTCCCTCCCCATTTCATGAGGACCAGGTGGGGCTGTCCACCTTAGGGCTCTCCCCAGTGCAGATCATGCGTAGGGGGTTGGAGGACACAAGCTAAGTCTCTCAATGGGGAATTTGAATCTTTTTTTTTTAAAGATTTTTTATTTATTTATTTGAGACAGAGAGAATGAGAGACAGAGAGCATGAGAGGGAGAAGGGTCAGAGGGAGAAGCAGACTCCCTGCCGAGCAGGGAGCCCGATGCGGGACTCGATCCCGGGACTCCAGGATCATGACCTGAGCCGAAGGCAGTCGCTTAACCAACTGAGCCACCCAGGCGCCCCGGGAATTTGAATCTTGAGTGGATTGCACATCTGCTCCCTGCTCTGACCCCAGAGTTGTCGCACATCTGACCTTGATCCAGAGCTCTGAGCCCCTTCACAGAATTGAGTTGTCTGTGCTTGTGGCTTAAGCAAAGGGGATGTGTTACAGGAATACAGGGGAGTTTCAGGCCCCACAGGGGCAGGGATGCAGCCAGCCATGGAAATCCATCAGAAGTCAAGGTATGGCTGCCACCGCTTCTTCCTGAATGGCTGATCCATTCATCCACCCCTCTGCAGACCAGCTTTCTCCATTTCTTCATCAGCACATCAGAAAACTGCCTTCCTGGCCTTCACTAGTTTCATGTTCCAGATCAGCTTGAAGGCGAGCTATTGGATGCAAGTCTACATCCCAGGAGAGGCGCTTGGGTCAGGTGTCCATCCCTTGTCCAGTCCACTATGGTGGAGAGCAAAGACGGGCTCATTTATTAGCATGGCTGCTAGAGACCCATCCTTGTGTGTCTGGGGAGATCTTGAAGAACATAGAGCAGGTGACACCCAAGAGAAATTGGCCACATTTTTAGGTCTACAGCCACTGTGCCCCAACCCCACTCACCAGGAGGCATGACACCACCTCAACCCTCACCATCCATGTGGTAGGACTTGACCAGGGGGAATTCTCCTTTTTAAAAACATTGAGGTGTGGTATCTACATTACATACAGTAGAATACTCAAGTGAATCACTAGATGGATTTTTACATATGTGTTACCAACAACCCAAATCAAGATTTAGAACAGTTCTAACATTCCAGAAGTCTTCCTCCTGCCCCCTTCCTGTCAACTGCCCTCCCCAGGGGTAGACCTGCAGACTCTCATCACCGAAGGATAGTTTTGCTTTTTTTTTTTTTTTTTTAGATTTTATTTATTTATGTGACAGAGAGAAGCAGACTCCCCATTGAGCAGGGAGCCCAATGCAGGACTGGAGCCCGATGCGGGACTCATGATCCCAGCTGGGATCATGACCTGAATAGACGCTTAACCAACTGAGCCACCCAGGCGCCCAGTTTTGCCTTTTCTTGAACCACATGTAAATGTAATACACAGTCTGTATGTTTTGTCCATGGCTTTCCTCACTCAACATTATGCCCCTGAAGTTAATCCATTGCATGTGGGGTTCCTTTCTGAAGGGGACAAACCCAAAGCATAACACTCTTTAGATGGGGAAAGGGGTGGTTAAACCTTCTTAGGTTTTGGTACATAAAGCATCTAATTGGAGCACCTGGGTGGCTCCGTCAGTTAAGTGTCCAACTCTTGATCTCAGCTCAGGTTTTGATCTCAGGGTCGTAAGTTCCGGGCCTGTGTGGCGCTCCACACTGGGCGCGGAGGCTCCTTAAAAAAAATCTAATTTTTGCTTATGTTTTGGAAGCACTAACATTGGTCAAAGTTCTCTTTGCTATACTCTTCCTTTAAAAGGGAAAAACCCACTCTTTCTCCTCTGGGAAGCTGACTGTGACCAGTTGGGGACAGGACTGATGCATTTTTCACAGCTCCCTTCACAGACAGAAATAGCTCCTCCAGTTCCTTCCCCAGCCTCTCGGCCTTGAACCTGTGAGAAGGAAAGCGTAATTACCCTCCCTGTGGCTCAGCTCACAGGGGTATGGGTGGGTAGCGAAGAAGGGGCCAGAATGAGCTCATGGGGGAGAAGTGGTTTTAAACACTGAGATCCACAATATAAGAGAAAACAGTGTTTCTTTAATCAGTGGTATTTCTGTGTCTGGAATTGATGGGTTTCTCCCATTTTGAGGGTCTCCTGGCTGGTTCTCGAGCTGCTCCCCTATATTCCACCCTCTCGTGGTGTAAGGGGGACAGGAGGGGGCTGATATTACATGGGCGGAGCACCTACTACCCGCCAGGCACTCCCACATACATTGTTGAATCCTGACCTTACAGAGAAGGAGCCATCATCTTCCTTGGGTAGATGAGGTAACGGAGGCTCAGACTGCTTACAAATTAAAATGACTTGCCCAGGGCCACATAGCTTGTGAGTACTGAGTTTGGGAGCCAAGTCTGTCTGGATCAAAGCTTTGCTCTCAGCAACCCAATCTGGGGCCTGCGCAGTGGAGCGGTCTTCCACGCCCTGGAATGGGGTGGGGCGGGGGGCTCCTTGGCCACAATGACCAGTCCTCCAGGGAAAGCCGCTCTGGTCCCACACCTGAGCACACTCTGGCAGCTGCGCCCTTCCCAGCCTCCAGCCCAGGGCCACCTGAAGCTCACCAGACCTCCTCGTTCTCAGCCAGGACTGACTACTGTTCACGCTCACATGTGGCCTTGGGTAGTGGACGGGGTGAGTGGAAGCCTTCACTGAAGGGGTGAGTCTTTAATTCTGGGATTGCAGATATTAAGGGAAGTGCAAAGGAAACAGGAAAGAATCGTTTGAGGAAGACTGTCCTAAGGGCCCCTGAGATCACTCATGGAGGCAGCCCCCTGGTTGAGGGCAGGAGGGAAGTACACCCAGAGTGAGATATATGTGTGTTAAGATATATCCAACATATTCATTCCCTCAGCCTCCCCCCGCCCCAACTCTTGAAATGATTCCCAGTTGACAGATAAGGAGAGACTGAGACTCAGAACAGATAGCTTGCCCAGCTTATAACTTATACAAGTAAAAGTGTTCCAGAGTCCACACCCAACCACGATGCAGTATCACCCCCCCCCCACACACACACACAAAAGGTGCCAGGTGCTGCCCAGTCTCTTTATCACGGACACTCCCCCCAGGTGACTGGCCACAGCTGGGCCTCTGTTCACGTCAAGCCCTGTGGGATGGGGAAGGAGGGTCACATGTGGACAGGGCCCCTTTTATAGCCCCACCACCCTAGCTGGCTGTCTTCTGCCACCTGACCTGCCAGTGGCTCCCTGATCCAGCTGTGCCGTTCGTCATGGAGAAGGTCCTTGCCCTGCTGCTTGTTGCCCTCGCCGTGGTCTACGCAGTTCCTGACCCTCGGGGGATCGTTATCAACCTGGTAAGAGGGACGTCAGGGGAGGAGTCATCTGAAGATCCAGGTGGGGATTTTTGAAACTTAGATCTTCACCTCTAATGTCTCCACCTGGGGCTGCCCAGAGGCTGAGAGGTGAGCATCTCTCCCGTTACTGCCCGTGTCTGCCCTGTGCCTCTTCCCCGCCCCCCGAGGTCCTCAGACAAGGCTGATCAGCGGGGAGTAGCAAGAGCAGTGGTTTGACCCGGCTGAGGGAGCCTTCTAAAAATCCAGAGCCCTAGGCTCCTGCCCTGGAAACCTGGCTCCAGCTGTTTAAAAAGCTCCCCCAGTGATTCTGGCTTCTGACCTCGAGTGACACACAGACACAGCTCTAAATGCCTCAGGAACATTTACTCACTTGGTTCTCGTACCAACCACGTGAGACAGCTGCCGTTAGCATCAAACCCGTATTCCGATGGAACAGTTGTAGAGAAAGGTGAAGCCACCTGCCTGCCTGAGGTCCCGCGGCTGGAAAGCATTGAGCGGGGATCGGAGCCCGGACTGGTGGCCCCAGAGCCGCGCTCTCCCACTGCCCCAAGCCGCCTCTCTACCCAAAGGTTCTTAACTCAGGGCCTTGCAGGGCTCAGAGGGGCCAGGATCCGCCTGAGGTTCTAGGTACAAGCCTGTCCAGGGAGGGAGGGAGTTTTCCAGGGAGATGATGTCCACCTTCACAGGCTCCTCGGTGGACTGCGGCACCCAGAGACGTCTGGAGACCCTGTTCTGGGTCACCTGGGCACATTCCCAGGGACCACTGAGGCAGAGGGTGGGGCAGTGACTTGCCCGGGTCACCCCGGGAGTTGGTAGTGCGGCGGGTACTAGAACCGGTGCCCCGTCTCGCAGCCACGCCCCTGCCCGCGTCTCCCACGAGTGCGGGGGGCAGTGGGGGGAGGCAGACGGGCCGCCGGCCCCACGGGCTGGGTTCCCCTACACACGCCCGCGCCAGGGGAGGCACTGTCAGCGGGAGACGGTGGCGGCGTGGAGGTGGGGGGGGAGGTGGAGCAGGGACCACGGGGAGGGGCCCCGGGCTAACTGGCTGCCGCGGCAGGAAAACGGCGAGCTCTGCCTGAACAGCGCCCAGTGTAAGAGCAAGTGCTGCCGCCACGACACGGTGCTGAGCCTGGCCCGCTGCGAGCCCAAGGCCAGCGAGAACAGCGAGTGCTCTGCCAAGGTGGGTGCCGGCGGGAAGCGGGGGCAGCTCGCAGGAGGAGGGCCCTCCGGCTTCGGGGGAGCATCAGGGAGGGAGGAGGGTCAGCCTGGACGCTGAACGCTGAGACTGAGACAGGGAGATTAACAGGCTGCACTTCCCCAGCCTCTCGTCTCTTTTGAGCCTCCCAACTGGCCAGTGAGATGGGTGCGGTCGGGGATTTGTCACCCCCATTGCGCGGATGGGTAAATAGAGGCTCTCCAGAGAGCTCTAGTTAGTAAGCGCAGATGAGGCTCAGAGTGGGAACCAGAACCTGGGTCCTCCAGGCCCACAGCGCCCCCTCGCGTGGGAGTCGGGAGGAGACAGACTGAAAAGAGAGACTGGCCTGGGGCTCTCTGGGTCGGGCCCGGGGGCAGGCTGTGCCCAAAGTGGCCCCCCACAGCCTGTGACTCCACTGGCTCTGTGTCTTTGCAGACGCTCTATGGGGTTTACAAAAAGTGTCCCTGTGAGCGGGGTCTGACCTGCGAGGGTGATAAGACCATCATGGGCTCCATCACCAATACCAACTTCGGCATCTGCAATGATGCTGGACGCTCCAGGGAGTAAAACCCTGAAGGACGCTCCTCCTCCACCACCTCTCCCTGGCTGCCCGCCCCCCTTGACCAGCACCTGCCTTTTCTGACTGGATTCTCCGCAATTAAAGCTCTTCCTGCAACCTTCCCCCGGCTCCTGAATGTTCTTGCTGAGTCAGTGTCTTCCTTGATGTCACATCAAGCCTTTGCCTCATCAAGGCAGTTGTCAAATAGGTCAGAGGAAGGACGGATGGGTCTGGGACCAGGTGGAATGAGACTGGGCAGCCTGGAGACAAGGTTGTGAAGCAGCCGCGCTGGGAATCTCTCCATCTGGGGACCAATCACACCTTCCTGGGATGCCCTTCTTGGCCCTCAAATTCTCAGACAGGAGCATGTGCACACACACACATGCACACACTTCTAGTGGGGAGTTAGAACAGTCCATATTCCTGCCCTGCATCAAAACTTCCCAGTCCTTGTCCTGGGCTCATACCTTCGTTCTGGGCCCAATTCCCAAATGTGCCCCCCTAGCTGACACAACCCATGTGTTAAGGGCTCAGACCACTAACAATTGCTTCGGACTGACTCTGTGCTAGCAAATTCTCACAATGATCCAGGAGAGAGAATTTATTTTCTTTATAGATGAACTATTGTTCAGAGAGGTTCAGTGACTTGCTCAATGTCACATAATTAGAAAAAGTTGGCTCTACACCCATCTAACTCCACCCCCCTACCCTTTCTACAATTCCTCGTTCTTTCCCAACTACTCAGACAAATGGGTAGAATTGTAGGGAATTTGGTTTTGGTTTAATACAAAAATGTTATACCCCCTGGAGCCACCAAACCTGGGTTGCCTTAGGCAGTACTGAGGTCCCCGTCACCGAGATATGCAAGTGGAGGTTCATTGACCCTCAGTGGGGATGCAGGAGAGAAGATTCACACAAAGAAGGAAGAGAGTGAACTAATTAAAACTGAGATGCTCTCCCAGCCCCAGGATTTTGTAGTTTGTGATCAATGAAGCCTTAGAGTAACCATTAGGTTTCTGAGTTAGGACTGGATTTACCTGAAAGGAACAAAAAATCCATGTCATTATGGCTTAAACGACTAGGGACACACATCTCTCACAAACCCAGAAGTCTGGAGATGGGAAGTGCTGGCGTCTGTTTGGATGCTGGCTGTCCTGCAGTTCTGGAACCTCCTCCCAACTGGCAGATGCCTTCACAGCAGCTCCTAACGTCTTGTTCTCTCACCATATTCTAAGTTAGGAAGCATGGAGTAGAGGGTGGGTGCATAGCGGGGTGAGACAGAGTGTTTCTCCTAGCATGCCTTATCTCGCCCGAAAGCCTCCAGGCTAACTTCTCCTCATCGCAATGGCTCCAACTGGGTCACATGACCACCTCTGGCCACAAGGGAGGCTGGGAAAGCAAATGCTGGGCATAAGGAATGGGATCGCCATGACTGGCTTGGATTGAGCCCTGTGTCAGCCTCCAAGCTGGGCATGGAGCCTGCTGAAGATTCTCTCCCCTCTCCCTCTGCCCCTCCCCACCCCACCCCACCCCACACCCCCACTCCCGCATGCTCACTCTCTCTCTCTCTAAAAAAAATGTCCTATAGGTTGTAGCCTTGCCATTGACATGTCCCACCTTAATATCCTCATAATCCTAATAATATCCTAATAATATCCTAATCCCAGGAGCTCCCCATCTTGCTGTAACTTTTTTCCTATATCTGCTAGAAATTCAGCTATAGAAGCAGGCAGGGGTATTGGCAGGCTTGAATCCATAAAAAAATTCCTAATGCTGGACCTTGTAGACATATGCTGTCTAATATGGTATCAATTAGCCACATATTGAGCCCTTGACGTATGGCTCACTTGAATTGGGGTAAGTGTAAAGTACAAATTGGATTTGGAAGACTATTACCAAAAAAAGAATGTAAAATATCTCAAATGTTTTACAGGTTGAAATAACATTGTTGATTGGGTTATAATTAAATATATTATCCTATGACCCAGCAGTTGCACTACTAGGTTACAAACATAGTGATTTGAAGGGGCACACGCACCCCAGTGTTTAGAGCAGCCATGTCCACAATAGCCAAAACAGGGAAAGAGCCCAGATGTCCATCGACAGATGAATGGATAAAGAAGATGTGGTGTATACACACACACACACACACACATACACACACAGGAATATTACTCAGCCATCAAAAGGAAAGAAATCTTGCCATTTGCAACGACACGGATGGGACTAGTGGGTATCATGCTAAGCGAAATAAGTCAGTCAAAGACAAATACCACATGATTTCACTCACATGTGGAATTTAAGAAAAAAAACAGATGAACATAGGAAAGGGAAGGAAAAATAAAATAAGATGTAAACAAAGAGGAGAAAAGCCATAAGAGATTCTTAACTACAGGAAACAAACTGAGGGTTGCTGGAGGGGAGGGGGGTGGGGGGATGGGGTAGCTGGATGATGGGTATTAAGAAGGGCACATGATGTGATGGGCACTGGGTGCCATATGCAACTGATGAATCACTAAATTCTACCCCTGAAACTAATAATACACTATATGTTACCTAAATTGAACTTAAATAAAAGAATTGTTTTTAAGATTTTATTTATTTATTTGACAGAGAGAGAGAGACAGCTAGAGAGGCAACACAAGCAGGGGGAGTGGGAGAGGGAGAAGCAGGCTTCCCGCTGAGCAGGGAGCCCAGACACAGGGCTCAATCTCAGGACCCTGGGATCACAACCTGAGCCGAAGGCAGCTGCTTAATGACTGAGCCACCCAGGCGCTCCTTAAATAAAGAAATTTTAAAAATAAATAAATAAAATATATTATCAAAATTGGTTCCACTTTTGAAATATGGCCATTAGAAAATATAAAATTACCTATGAGGCTCCCATTTCACTTCCACTGAATAGTGCTGCTATTTTAAAGCTGAAGGCATATTGAGAACAGGCTTTTTTTCTGAAGCCCCTTATCTGCCTAAAAGTAGAGCCTCCCAAAAGAACTCAACTCATAAATTCCCTCCGGGGGAGGTTTCTTGCAACCAGGAAAGATTAAATCTTATCACTGGAGTCTTACCACTGGAGAAGTCAGCACCACACCTAAATAGACATTGTCACAAAACGATCATATCTGTTGTCATCTACTCTCCTAAGGGCCCTTTTATCTTTCTTGAAAGTAATTCATTTTCCCCTAAGGGCCCTTTCTTCCCATCCCTCCCCCGCTTAAGAAGCCATTTTCCAAAGTGTCCTTTTCCCACTCGCCTTCTCCAGTTAAGATGGTATATATGCCCCAAATTCCAACTGCTTCATTGAGTCACTTTTTCTGTAAATTCCCCCCACATATGTATGTGAATAAAAATCTGTCTTAGGGCACCTGAGTGGCTCAGTCAGTTAAGCGTCCGACTCTTGATTTCAGCTCAGGTAATAATCTTGGGGTCCTGGGATCAAGCCCCACATCTGGCTTCCCACTTGGCAGGGTGTCTCCCTTTGCCCCTTCCCCTGCTCACTCTCTCTCTCACAAATAAATAAATCTTTAAAAAACCCACAAAACCCAAAAACATGTCTTTTCTCTTGCCAATCTGTCTTTTGTCAGTTTGATTTGCAGACCCCAAAAACTGAACCTAAGAGGGTAGAGGAAAAGTTTTCCTCCCTTCCATGAAACTAGCGGAATCATATCAGCGCCGTATCTTTCCCCTCCCCTTCTAAATTTGAAGACATTAGTATCCTTGGAGCCTGGGTTTCCAGCCTGCAATCTCTCCTTCCAAGGGCGTTTCATAGACTTTCTCCAAATAAGGGGAGCTCGTGTACCACCATGGACTGTAACCCTGTGTCTTTCTGATGTACACATAGCACCGAGTATCTGTCTGATACATTGAGTACAGGAGCAATTTCTACCAAGACATGGGTTACAGTGTCGCTATGACTTACAGGGGGTGCTCTAAGTAAACCTCAGCTTCCATCTCAACTCCTGAGCTCTTGCACCATGAGCCTGGCATCCTGGAGGGCACCCTTGGCTCAGGTCTGGGGCTCGCTTAATCAGAAGTGTAGCCGAGTATGGAACTTTGGGTCCAAAATCTGAATTACTTATCTCCAAAATGTCACCCAAATAGAGCAGGGCTGCCTTGAAGCCTGCTTCTGCTGAGAACTCACGACACACACAGCCGGAGAGCTAGCATCTGGCTCGAAAAGCCTCACAACCTGCCATACGACTTCCTGAAACTCCTCTTGATTCATTCTTTCCCCGCATATCCCCACAGCACAGCAGGTGCTCCAATCTTTCTTTTCCTCAAGCTCTTTCCTTGGCTTTCCTTTCTTTCTCATCCCTCCTTTCTCTTCTGCTTTCCCAGAAGAGTCTGATTCATCACTTTCAAGCTGTGTGACTGGGAGCAAGTTGTTCAATCCGTCTCGGGCTCCCCCTCCCCCCTGTAAAATAGGGGTGATAACCGTTCTGACCCCTCATAAGGTTTTTTGTAGGATTAAATGAGATCATATATGTAAGGCATCTAGCACTGCCCCTGGCATATAGTAAATGCCCCATAAACACGGACAAATCTTTTTTTTTTTAAAGTAATCTCTACACCCGATGTGGGGCTCGTACCCATGACCCGGAGATCAAGCGTTGCATGCTCTACTAACTGACACTGGCAATTCTTTATACACATTTGTCTTGTACATTTCCTTTCACATTTCTGATACTTAAGGTCAGGGGAACCAAGAGTTCAGGTATACACTGAACTTTTGGAGGGTGGATTATGGAATAGGCTGAAGCCCATTGGGGTGGGGAGGGGAGCTCAAGTCTTCTTCTCTGGGGGACTTTCATTCATGCCCCAACAGGTGAAAAGCCCGAGCCTAAGCTTCCTGTCTCTCTGACCCTTCAGCCCCGGCAATCTGTGCCATACCCACTCCAGCCCGGCCTCCCCAGCCCCCAGCACCAGGGGCAGCAAACGTTGAAAACTATTTCAATGATGGTGCATCATCCCTCCGTCCCACCCTTTCGTGCTGGTGGAGGCTCTGAGGGCCAGGGGCAAGAACATCGTTTTGGGTGGGCATGGGAGTGGATGGAGGAGGAGGGGGAGGCAGCAAAGAAGAGGGAGCATTAGAAGAAAATTTTCTTAGCTGACTTATTTTTATCAATTTTCTTACAACGGCCATAGATGATTTTAAATGATTTCTCATTCTTCAGAAATACACAAGTCAGGTCCAGCAGACAGGAACAACTCATTATACAGTCCAGGAATGTCTGGGAAAGGGAGGACTTTGACCTTGACCTTGGGGGTTGCTTCGCCCTCAGCCCTAAGGAGCAGCCCCCACTCCCACGCGAGTCTAGCTCTGGGGCCCATCTGCTTGCACACAGCAGAGGAGCCTGGGCTGAAGGGAACCCGTCAGACACTGTTCAGTCTGTGCCTCTGGTTGCCTCCTCCAGACTGCCCCCTGGGATTGTTGGTACCCTCCTAGTTCAATCTCTGGCATCACCTTTCCTGTCATTAACCCATGTGCCTATCCTGAGTGAATAAACACCCACCCACAGGGGGCCTCCATCTTTTCTCCTTAAGTCCTTTCACGGGCAAACCAACTCCCCTCTCCTGCACACCCAGCTCAGAGGCTACCTCAGCCCACCACCTCGGGCCAGGAACACCTGGAGCCACAGCAAAACCCCTGGTTGAGAAGGGTAGGCCGAAAACCATGATTAGGACCAGACCTTCCAGCTGTGCCCATTTACAATGCTACTTTCAAAGTTTGCTGAGCTGACCCCTCGAGAGCGGGTACTCATATTAGGAAGAGAAGCCTCGCCACGCCCCACGCCTCCCACCCGGGATTCCAAACCCTTGGGGTGGGGTCCCACCTTGGGTCGGTCCACGGGCTCCCCCAGGCGGCTGGGAGGTGCAGTCGCGGCAGACAATTCCCGGCTCCGCGTTGTTGCCGCCCACCTCCCGTCCGCTCCTCCCCCCAGGGCACCTCCTTTCCCGGGGGCCCTCCCCGCTCACCCCCCACCCCCACCCTCACGCCTACCCCGGGCGCCGACACACCTGCGTGCGACACCCGCTGCCCTCGGACCCCTGGGCGGCGCAGTGCGACTCGGACGCCCGGCGGCCGCAACTGCTCCTGCACTTCTTGCTCCCCGGTGTCCTGCGGGGAGACGGCGCCCCCGGTCTTCCTACCTGCAGGCTCCCGCACCCCAATCCCCGCGCTGCGCCCTCACCACCGCCCCCACTCCCGCCAGGCCCGGCGGCCTGGAGCTGGGCACGCGGGATGTCCGCGCGGGGGGCGCCGGCGGGACCTCCCTTGTGCCAGAAGGGGCTAAAGAGATTTTACAGGTTTGCCTTTAGTGTCCCCCAAATAGGTTACTTCTCTCGCACGCACCTGCTGACCCAGGCCTTCCTGCCTTTGCTCCGGCGGTTCCTAACGCTGCACAACCTTCTCTCTGCGAACTCCTACTTACTCTTAAAGCGGAGCTCGCCTGTCACCTACAGGCTCCCTCCTCCAGCACACACACACATCAGTGATCCCCAGTGCTGGGGCTTAGGACATTACACGATCTCTCACTGCCACCGTCATCTGTCAGACAAATTCTGTAGTCATTCAACAAGTATTCAGTACTGAGCACCTACTGTGTCCAGGCAGCGTTTCGGGCACTGGGAATACAGCGGAGAACGAAACAAACAGAAACGCCCAGAAATGCCATGTTCTGCCCTCCTGGAGCTGACATTCCAGAGCAGCTGGCCCATAGAACTTTTGGCAATGACAAAAATGTGCTTTTTTCTGCATGTTCCAATTTGGTAATCACTGGCCACATATGGCTAATGAGCACTTGAAATGGGGCGAAGGGGACTGAGGAGCTGAATTTTCAATTTTCCTTAATTTTAATTAATTGTGACTTAAGTAACTCGTGGGACTCGTAACTACGCTATTGGACGAAGGCATGCGCAGCTCTAGGGGAGAAGACAGATAATAAAAAAGTGAAATAGGGTGTCACAGACAAAACATTGAGCGAAGGAAACCATAAACAAAAAATACTGTGTGATTCCATTATATGAAGTTCAAAAACAAGCAAAACCAATCTACAACAAAAGAGGTCTGGAGAGTGTTACCTTTGGGACCTAGTGACTGGCAGTGAGTGTAAGGGAGCCTTGTGGGGTGCTGGAAATACCTTGTTCTGGGTGGTGGTTATGAGGGTGTTTGCATGGGTTTTAAATTCACTGATTTTAATGTGAAATCAAGATTTGGGCATTTCACTGTACATGATTTTTACCTAACATATATGTGTTAGATAGCATTAATTAATAATTACTAATTATATATGTATGACCATATCTATTATGTTTGACTAAGTACTGTAAAGGAAATAAAGCAGGAGAGGACTGGATTGGCAATAGCCTCTTACTGGTCTCCCTGATTCCACACTTCCTGGTAACCCAGCCCAGGACTCTGACCTCCACCTCGTAAGGGTCTCCCCCACCCCTACCCTCACTTTCCCCAATTCTTCCCAGAACAGGAAGAATCTTTTTTTTTTTTTAAGTTTTTTTTTTTTTAATTTATTCGTTCGAGCTACAGAGATACAGAGAGAGAGAGAGAATATGAGCAGGGGGAGAAGTAGAGGGAAGGGGAGAAGCAGGCCCCCCGCTAAGCAGGGAGACGATGCGGGGCTCGATCCCAGGACCCTGGGATCACGACCTGAGCCGAAGGCAGACGCTTAACCATCTGAGCCACCCAGGTGCCCCAGGAAGAATCTTTTTTAAAAGGTAAAACCCATCACATCATTCCCTTGCTTCAAAGCCTCCAAGGACTTCCCAGGGCATTTAGATACCGAAATGCTTTATGGGACTTGCAGGGCTTCTTCATCCCAGGGCTGCCTGTCCATCACTAGCTCTCTTGCTGCCTCACTCCCAACACACACACACACACACACACACACACCCAGCAGCCACCACTGGGCCTCTGAATCCACCAGATTCACCTGGCCCCCGGCCATTTGCATTTGCTGGTCCCTCTGCCCAGAACATGCTGCCCTGTGAGCTCTGTCTGGCTCTCTCCCCCTGAGGCCTCCCTGAACACCCAGCTACCGCAGCCCCCATCAGCTGGCCTCACTATGTTCACAACACCAGGATTCTCTGAAATTATTTTCATCTTTCTCTCGCTCTTTTTATTTTTTAACTTTCTACCTCCTGCTAGAACTTCAGTTCTAGGGGGGCAAGGCTCTTTGCCTATTTTGTTCACTGCCATATTTCTTAGCCCCTAGGGCTAAAATCCTCACACACAGTAGGTGCTGAATGCATAAGTGCTCAATAAGTGAGAATATTATAATATTCTATACCTTTAGGTCTTTCTTGAAATTTCACTTGATCCGTAAGCACCGTGTTTCAAACTGCACCTTCTCCTTACACCCTGACACCTCATGGAGGGGAAAATCAACTCTCATCCCATATTGGTTTGGATGTTGGGACAGATCACGCACATACCAAGATCAAAGGAAAAGATTTATTACTCGAACACAGGAGGAGGTGTGAGGGGGTGTGAGCGGCAAGGATGAACGGGTGTGTGGCTTTGGTTTTTACTGTGGCTAGGCGATGGGGCCAGACTGAGGGTTCCCCTGAGCAGGCCGGGGGTTGTGTGGTCTGCACTGCCCAGCAGCGCCAAGGGAGGGGGCATGTGCTTTTCTATCGGCTTGCCTGGATGTGGCCAAGGGGCTAGAAAGCTGTCACTGGCCAGTCATCAAAACGGAATCTTCCTTTTTCTTGTGTCACACTTGGGCTTCTCTGCTTTGGCCCAGAAGTTACACCTGTCACTTCACTGGCTAGAAATGTTCACACAGCCCAAGCAACCTGCAGGAAAGCAATCCTTCTGGTGCCAAGGATGAAGAAAATGAAATGGGACTTGAATTCATAGCATTGTCTCTTGCCTTGTATTGGGAAAAAAAAAAAAGAAGAAGGAAACTATGTGGGGTAAAGACCTCACCTTAGAAATAAGGCTTTTTTTTTTTTTTAAAGATTTTATTTTATTTATTTGACAGAGAGAGACAACACAAGCAGGGGGAGTGGGAGAGGGAGAAGCAGGCTCCAGGCCGAGCAGAGAGCCCGATGCGGGGCTCGATCCCAGGACCCTGGGATCATGACCTGAGCTGAAGGCAGACGCTTAACGACTGAGCCACCCAGGTGCCCCAGAAATAAGGCTTCTGAGAGAGAGGATGAGAGCCCGTGTCTGGGCAGAGAAAAGGCTGATCAGATGGGAGGGAAAAGATGTGGTTATATGAAGGTGGCCAGGAGTTTTGCCTTTTCAGCATTAAGATTATTCCTCTAAAACCTCCATGTGAGGAACATGTTAATATTTGAATGTCCAGATGCAGAAAAACAATGCCTCTGATTCTGCATATTAACTCCTATAAGTCAACAAAGAAAGAAACAAAGGGGAGGGGGAGGAGGGAGGAGAAAGGAGAGGAAGAGGGGGAAAAGGGGGAGGAAGGGAGGAGAGCAGCAGATGGTGGAGCAGGAAGATAGAAGGCAGTGGACTCAAGGACAACCTCACCCAGCAGAGCCCTCATCCACCAGTACATGTGGGAGAAATCATCTACCTTGCTTGAGCTATCATTTCAGCAGGGTTTTGTTTCCTTAGCCAGAAACTTGTATCCTAAATGATTGGTTTGGATTTGGAGATGATCTTCATATCTACCCAGAGAGAAACGGTTGAGCAAGATATGGTCCACATAATACAATAAAATTAGGCAGTATTAATGTTTTAAAGAAGACTTCAGTGACATGGGGGAAATGATGGAGATAAAATAATATAGGAAAAAGCAAGTCCTGATTTCTGTGTGAGGCAAAGGATCTCTGAGCTACACTGTCCTTATGTCAAATGATAGGCGGCGAGCGCGTCCGGGGCAGGGTGGCTCCCAGGACAAACTGAACTTGGGGGCAAGGCAGGGTCCCAGGGTTCCAGTCTGACCCCGGTGAGTGGGTCCAGACATCCAGAGCTGAGGCCAGGCATCTTCATCAGGATCTGCCAGGAACGGGGGTGGGGCTCCGAGTAGGTGCCCTCTCAGCTGTGGGGACACCAGGTAAAACCAGCACCCACCCCCATCAGAATATTCCCAGGGAGGCTGACTCCACCCCCGCATGCGACCCAGGTGAAGCCTATCAGCTAATTCTCCCACAATGATTGGTTCAAGGGTGAACATGCAGACTGAGCCAATCCAGTCAGAATCAATCTCAGGTGGTTTGCTGCGAAAGTGTGGGACAGAGCTGTTTCCTTTCTCTGGAAGATGTGATGTGCATGTAAGGTGGATCTGTGATTAAGAGCCTGCCCTCTGGAGCAAGACAGCCTGGGTTCAAATCCCAGCCCCATCCCTTACTCTGAACCCCTGAGAAGGGTACTCAACACCCTATTTGTAAAATAGGTTTATTTATTTCTTTCTTTTAGTGATCTTTACACCCAACATGGGGCTCCATCTCATGGGGCTGCATCTCATGACCCTGAGATGAAGAGTCGTATGCTCTTCTGACTGAGACAGCCAGGCGCCCCCCTATTTGTAAAATAGGGATAATTATAGTACCTACTCTAAAGTTGTTGTAACAATAAAATGAGTTAATATAGCTAAGAAAGCACTTTGCACAGTGTGTGGAACATAAGTGCTCAAGAAATCCTAGGTGTTATTGTTAGGAGACACCTGGAACTTTTGTAGCTACTGAGAAGGAATCCATCCTCAGGGCCATGGAGCTGCTGGATTCAGCCAGACCTGAGGCCCACCTGCCATTGAACTCCCAGTTCTGACCACCAATGAATTTCCTGATCATCTAGACCAGTTTGGGTTGTTTTGGATACTTGCAGCAGAAAGACTCCTCATTGATTCCCCCATGGTGTGACCTTGAGAGTCATGTAGCTCTCTGAGCCTCAGTTTCTTTACGCATAAAATGGAACGGATAATATCTGAGAGAGTGGAGACCTCAGTGCACCAGGTCTTTCCTACCATAGGCATGAACATTTTTGCATTTATACTTTGCACACATTCTCATCAACATTCTCTCAATGATCTCCACCCTTGTGCTCCCCTTGGAAAGCATTTCAATATTTCCTTCCAGTCCTTTCTACCACATACTTATCCATGGGCACCCCACCATATTCCTCAACCCTGCCTTTCCCATACAGCCCTCCATGCCCCTCCTGGACCCAGCCTCTTCGCTCACCTACCTCTACCCCGTTCCCTTCCTGCAGTTCCGCCCTGAGACCAGCCCCCCTCCAGATAGAACTGAACTTTCCCGCCCCCAGACTGGAATAATCCCTACCAGGTTCCCTCTCCCAGGAAGTGCAGACAGAGGCCAGAGTCAGGAAGTGACTTTAATGTCTCAGGAGCTGGACTGTGAGGAAGATGGGGGCTCTTCGGGCCCCTGGCCCCGAGGGAGGGAAGGGGGTCCGCAACCAGCCTGTGGCCACCTCTAAATCAAATGGCACCGGCGGGAACAGACTGGGTCCTTGGATATGCAGCTCAAGCCGCTTTGGCAGGGGCATATGATGTTGATGGCTCCCTTGGTCTGTGGGAAATGCGAACAAGAGTTGGGAGGGACCGAGGTGCAGGGAACAAAGGGGTTGTCTCGGGGACAGAAGCACGAGTGAAGGGGTGAGCCGACCTGAGGTCTGTCAGCTCTACAGCAGATAGCTTTATGACCTTAGGCAGGTTAATGAGCTTCTTGGTTCCAGTTTCCTCATCTGTCGAATGGGGATAATAGTAGTAACCTGCCCCACAGGGTGACCATGAGGACTAAATAAAATAGAGCAAGGGCCCATAATGAAAAGACCCTCTGGCCACCCCAGCTGTAGAGTCAGGGGACTGGTTGCTTCCCTGGGCATTGGCTGCTCCCCAGACAGGGACATGGAGGCCGAGCCCATTCTTCTAGAAAGGTCTGGGCCCAGGGCCAGATAAGAAATGACAAGCAGTAACAACATGTACGCTGCGTTCTGCATCTCTGCCGGCTCATAACCAAGCTTGGATGAACACTGTCGTTGCCAGGACAACCCGGTGAGGTTGTCGCTTTAGCCCCATTTTACAGATGAGGAACCTAAGGCTCAGAGAGCAGAAGTGACCTGGCTGAGGTCACAAAGACAGGGAGTGGAAAACTCAGGATTTAAACTCAGATCCAGGGGCGCCTGGGTGGCTCAGTCGTTAAGCGTCTGCCTTCGGCTCGGGTCATGATCCCAGCTTCCTGGGATCGAGCCCCGCATCAGGCTCCCTGCTCAGCGGGGACCCTGCTTCTCCCTCTCCTTCTGCCTGCCGTTCCCCCTGCTTGTGCTCTCACACTTGCTCTCTCTCTCTCTCTCTCTCTGTCAAATAAATAAATAAATAAAATCTTAAAATAAATAAATAAGCCAAACTCAGGTCCCACTCCAAAGCTATGGTCCAGCCACCACAGCGCCGTGCTCCTCTCAAAAAATGAGGGAGGTGGGGATTGGTAGGGAAAAGTCTCTTCCCATCTACTTTGCCTCAATGCATCAGAGTAGAGATGTTCATTCAACAAACATTCGTTGAACACCTACTATGTGCAGATACTAAGTTGGGAAGTAGGGTGTTCAAAGATGAACATGCTGCAAGCCCGCCCTGGAAGAGCTCCAGCCGGTGGTGGAGGCAGACAGAACACAAGGCGAACTGGGGGGAGAGCCACGCTGCGCTGAGGGTATGAGCTCAGGGGAGCTCCGAGGAGAGAAGGCTTCCCCGAGGAGGTGCCTGGAGTTGGACTGCGGGAGGAATAGGAGCTGGCCGGGTGGAGGAAGGGCTGAGGGCACTCCAAGCAGAGGGTGGGAAAGCAGGGCAGCCACGTGGGCTTCTGTAACCTCCCCGACCCTTCATGGCAGAGTTGGCCGCCCCGCCCAGAGCCTCACCTGGAACAAGCACAGCATGGCGATTCTGGCCTTAGGGGCACAGAAGGCACCAGCACGGTCCAGGTCTATTAGGCAGCAGTCACTGGAACACTCAGAGTGGTGGGAGCACTCAGCCCCATTCACCTGTGGGGACAACTCTCGTGTCACCAGCTCTCTGGCTGTGTGGGAAGGGGAGGGAGGATGCGTGGTATCGCGAAGGCCCCAGGGGTCCAGGAAGAGAAGCCACGAGATGGTGACCACCAGGTGCCCACCCCCCTGCACCCGCCCCAGAGGAGCAGGAGAGGAGGGGGGGTTGGTACTTCCTTCCCGGGGGGCCCCCCCCCCCCCCGCCAACTTGGGCTAGGGGACAAATGCTCCCAGATCACACTTTGGTGGGGGGGTGGAAAGAAAGGGAGGGCGAGAGAGATGGGGGAGGGAAGGAACAGTGATTGTGCTCAGGGGAGGGGGGAGAGGGGATTAGGGTGGTAAGGCACGGCTGGGGGGCCAGGTCTGAGACAGCGGTGGGGGGGGCGTTGGCTGAGGGGGGAGGGCATGGTGCTGGTCATAAGACCACTTTCTTTTACCTCCAGGGCCACCAGGGAGGTGAAGCAGGGTTTTGAAGCCCTTTAGGGGGGACACATTAAGCTTCCAGCCCTGGGAACCAGTCCCCATTTGGGGATGGTATCCACACCCACCCCTTATTTGCTCTCCAAACCTGACTGGTGCCTCCTGGCTGCTCTATGATGCCAGGGCCACCACCCTCGACTACAGTGGAAGGTTCGAAATGCTCTTTGGGCTCACCTTCATGAACCTCTTTTTAAAGGGCAGGAACTCGCCCCAGCAAGGGAGCAGGACCCCCACGAGGAGCACGAAGGCTGTGGCCATGGGCCTGGGCATCAAGGTTCAGGTTCGAGGCTCTGCTGGGGATCCAGGGGCCCCAGTGATAAACCCCTTGCCTGGCACGTGACCCGGCGCCCCAGGGGAGCGCCCTGGGCCGGGGGTGGGGGGTGAAGAAGTTAATGGTCACAGGCTGCTCAGGAGTGGAGGCGGACTGAAGCCCTTTCCAGCACCGCCAAGGACTCTCTCAGGCCCTGGGAAGCAATGGAATAAGGAAAAGAGCTCTGGTGACACCCTGATTCAAGCCTTGGACAGGCTGGATTGTACATTTTAGGGGTCCTAGGGGCCTCCATGGGTATTACTTCCAAATTGAAAAAAAACCCACCTGAGAGGGACGCCTGGGTGGCTCAGTCAGTTAAGCATCTGCCTTCGGCTCAGGTCATGATCCCAGGGTCCTGGGACCAAGCCCCGCATCAGGCTCCCTGCTCAGTGGGAAGCCTGCTTCTCCCTCTGCCTGCCGCTCCCCCTGCTTGTGCTCTTTCTGTCTCTCTCTCTCTGACAAATAAATAAATAAAATCTTAAAAAAAAAGAAAAAGAAACACCTG
The DNA here is from genome assembly GCF_002201575.2 of Neomonachus schauinslandi. Classification (NCBI taxonomy): domain Eukaryota; kingdom Metazoa; phylum Chordata; class Mammalia; order Carnivora; family Phocidae; genus Neomonachus; species Neomonachus schauinslandi. Next base: position 113,903,356 of record NC_058410.1, read on the forward strand.
TGAAAGAAAATTTTGTTTTGAAAAATTATGCAGTCGATATACTGAAATGAAAGGAGCCTCCTTCCTAACAGTCTGACTCTCTCTTTCTCTTTGTCCTTGGTGCCCCCAATTGCCCCCCACCCTGTATCTTTTGGAGGAGCTAGTGCCGACTTCTGGTGCTTCTCACGCCCTCTCCAGGTCCAGTCTTGTTGTCAGTAAGAATCAGGAGGTAAGACGAGACGGCCTCCAAGACCTAGGACTTGTCGGTCTTGATGAGCCGATTAATTGTCTAAGAATTTGTCTGTGAAATGTATGAAAGTCAGGGCTACGGACAAAATGGAGGGGAGGAGAGAGGAAGACTCAGAAGGAAAAGGGGGTTAAGGGACAGTGGAATGTAGCAATCAGTGGAACTGTGGGGGAGGTAGGCCTTCCTCAGGATGTCCCTCTCCAAGAAAACCCCACCTCACCTCACCTTTGCCCGCTTCTGCTTTTAAAAATTTGCTCTTGGGGCGCCTGGGTGGCTCAGTGGGTTAGGCGTCCCACTCTTGATTTCAGCTCAGGTCGTGATCTCAGGGTCGTTAGATTGAGCCTCCCGTCAGGCTCCGTGCTCAGCGGGGACTCTGCTTGACATTCTCTCTCTCCCTCTCCCTCTGCCTCTCCCCCTGCTTGCTCTCTCTCTCTCCCTCTCTCTAAAATAAATAAATAAATCTTTTTAAAAATTCGTTCTTAAGAAGAGATGTAAGAAGCCCTGGCTTAGTAGGGGGTGCTACAGACTTAATTATGCCCCTCCCAAATTCATATGTTGAAGCCCTGCCCCCCAATGTGATGATATAGGTGGAGGTGGGGACTTTGGGAAGTGATTAGGTTTAGATGAGGTCATGGGTGTTGCCCCCTAAGGGGTTTAGTGCCCCGATAGGAAGAGACACCAGAGGGGCACCTGACTGGTTCACTTGATAGAGCATGCTACTCTTGATCTGGGGTCATGAGTTTGAGCCCCACACTGGTGGTAGAAATTACTTTAAAAAAAAAAAAAAAAGACACCAGAGAGCTTGCTGTCTCTTTCTCTCTGCTATTCGAGGACACGGCAAAAAAATGCAGCCATCTGCAAGCCAGGAAGAGGGGTCTCACCAGAACCTGACCATGATGACACCCTGATTTAGGGGTTCTAGTTTTCAGAAGTGTGAGAAATACATCTCTGTCATTTAAGCTACTCAGTCTATGATATTTTGTCATGGCAGCTGGGCTGACTAATATAGGGGTCTTAAGGCTTTTCTCTGAGAATAACAGCCTCCACTGTACTCAGAGGGTTTTGGATCCATAATCCCATTTAGCTCTCGCTGTTTCAGTCAGGGTAATTAATACTCGCTGTCACAACAGAGAGCTCCTGAAATTTCAGTGGCTTGGCACAATAATGTCTTATTTACTACTCATGTAAAATCTGATATGGGACAGAAGACCTCTCTTCCGTCTTGTAGCTGCATCATCTGGAAGACTGGCCTCCAGGGTCATGCTAGAAGGTGGAAGAGAGAGATGGAGGAAGTACACGGACACTTAAATGCCTCAGCCAGGAGCGACACACGCCTCTTCCACTCACAGACCCTTGGCCAGAACTAGTCACATGACCTCAGCCTTCTGCAGGGGAGGCTGGGAAATTCAAGGAAGTCCCGGAGTATTCAGTGTATTCTATCATTTCTGCTGCATAACTCTTATCCTCATTTTACAGATGAGGAACCCAAAAGTTCAAGGCACAATAACTTGCCCAAATAACACAATTAAGTCACAGAGCCAGATATAAATGCAGGGCATTCTAGCTATTGAGCCCAAGCTCTTACCACTGTCCCACCCTGTGGTAGGTGGTCAGAAGGCTTTGTTCCCAATAAAGGGATTCTTGTCATTACTGTGTCCTCTCCCTCCAGGAGTCGTGATCTACAGCTCTCGTCAGACCCATAGTCTGCTGCTTGGGGCAGCTAGTTACCCATCCACGAAGCTCACCATCTCTCCCAGCCCCATTGTGAACTAGAGGGGATCCCCAGGCACTCATAATTCTTTGTACAGAGTTCCCTCCTTCCCTGAAGTATTCGGTCATGCCCTTGTGATGTTAGAAAACTGGAAAATACTTTTAACTGCTCAGAAAAGGGCAGATCTGGAGGCAAGAGGCCAGCCACTGTGCGTCAGGATTGGCAAGCTGGGATTCTTGATCTGGGGTCCAAGGGCCCCTGGGAAGTTCACTGAAGGCCCTGAGGGGATGGTGGAGCCCCTGAAATTCTATGTGCATGGCTTAAAAAGTTTTTTTAAGACAGAGAACCCCTGTTCTCTGTCCCTTCACCTTCCTTCCTCTGACATTCTCCAGTGTCTTTCTTCTTTCCTGCACCTTTCTAGTGGTTTCCATGACAATGTTGTCACTGGTCTACAGCAAAATGATGAAAATGAGGGTAATGTAGGGTTTTTTGTTAAAGATAAATTTAAAGAATGCTTCTGTGTTCTAAAATTATGCCCTTCCTACTTTTTTGGTGGTTCAAATGTGTTTTTATGAAACAATGGCAATAATACAATGGTAGTTTTGTTTGGTTTTCCCTGTTGTTACATGGTTGTTATATACACATTGTTAATGTGCAAAATCTGTCAACCCCCAAAGTTTTTTGGAAGTTTTTTTTTTAAGATTTTATTTATTTATTTTATTTATTTGAGAGAGAGAGCTGGAGGGGAGAGAGAATCTGAAGCAGACTCCGAGCTGAGCGCAGAGCCTGACACGAGGTTGATCTCATGACTGAGAGATCATGACCTGAGCTGAAAACAAGAGTCGGAGGCTCAACTGACTGAGCCACCCAGGGGCCCCAGAAGTTTTATCAGTCTGTGCAAATCCAAAATAAAATTCTGGAAAAAACTGTAGTGGAAATTGTCTGTTACTCAATTCATTCCTGAAGGAACTCCTAAGGTAATCTGGGGAGAATGATGAATAAGGAGGTGCCCGAAAGAGTTTGAGATGTGGAGACAGCCCAGCCAAAGCTTCCTAGAGAAGATGGGCAGTGGGAAATATTTGGGGGTGAAGGGGTGGAGACACCAAGGTCCTATGTGGAATGCCCAGGACAGCCCTGGATGCCAGCAGGAGGGGGCAGTGCTCTTTTTCAAAGCCTTGAAGAGAGACTAGGATTCAGGCAAGCTGAGAATAAAGGCCTTCCAATCAGGGGTCCAGGGTGAGCAAAGATTTGGAGGTAAGAATGAGCACAGCACAGTGAGGACAGGCTGTCTGCTTGTGGAAGGACATGGTGCAGTCAGGGCAGTCAGTGCTTTGGGAAACTTGCAGGGCCATGAGGGTAACCCCAGTTGAGGTGGCTCCTCAATGGACACATGGGCTGGTGGTGGCAGTGGGGAGATGGAGGATTGCTGGTTCCTGACAAATGGGGATGGATGTTGGCAGGCAGAAACACAGATACCCAGAATAGCCCAAGTTGTGACACGTGAGGATTGCTCTAGATCCAGGAAATGCTCCCCCAGGGGCAGGAGTGAGTCATGGACATGTTCCTTTGGCCAGGGACAATGCCAAAGAAAGGTTGCATAGAAACATGTGCCCACTGCCTCGCATTCCCCAAAAGCATTAGGCTACAGTTCATAGACAAATGAATTTCGCTTTTTTTTTTTTTACTAAAAGAGATACATTTTATACTGGTATTCAGACAACCCATAGATATTGTTAACATCCATTCCAACCAGTTGATGTCTGTGTCATGCTGGTGGTTGAATATTTGGATTATCATCACTGCAAATGTGTGTGTATGTGTGTGTACACATACACGGGTGTATGTGTGTATGCAACTAAAGTTTCACAAAATAACACTTACATTTACTATATGTGATCTGTTCTGAGATTATTCATTCTATTCCATCTTTTAAAAAATGTTGGTTAGGGGGCGCCTGGATGGCTCAGTCAGTTTAGCATCTGACTCTTGGTTTCAGCTCAGGGTTGTGAGATGGAGGCTCCCCACTCAGTGTGGGCTCTGCTTGGGATTCTTTCTCTCTCCCTGTCCTTCATCCTCTGCCCCTTCCCCCACTCAGGCTCTCTCTCTCTCTCTCTAAAATAAATAAAATCTTTAAAAATGTTGGTTAGAATCCACCAAATTGATTTCACCGCTCTATTGAGTCCAGCTGACTTGACCGTAGACATCTGTCAGTCTCCATTTGCCCACTGATTCATTCATTCACCAAACACTTAGTGACACATGCTTTACGTTAAGCACGTTGTCATCAGGCTTCAGTTGCAGGTACAGACACCACTGTACCTGTTCTAAGCAGAAAGGGATGTAAGACAGATAACTGGGGACTTACAAGGTCACTGAAAGGACTGGAAGAGTGAGATCCAGACTGAGCCTCCAGGAATGAAACCCCCAAAACACTGCAGAACTGAGCTGCCAAGGAAGCTACTACCTCAGTCTCCATCAGGAAGGTAGGAGTCAGGAGGCCACCCTGCCACCGTCAGCACCAGGAACACACACCTCAGCTGTGATCTAGGGATCAGGGAGCGGCTGCCAAAAATGATTGGCTGTGTCATGGCTACGATATCTGCCCTAGCCAAAAAAAAGAATGCCTCCCACACAAACCCTTCTGCCCCACTTACCTCCATGCACGTCAGTTCTTAGGCAGTGCATGTGATCAGTGACACCTAAATCACATCTGGAGTCCTGGGTGTGGTAGTCTAACGTTTCGCTTTCCAGCCCAGCTATCCAGGAAGTCACACCAGGAGGAGGTGAAACAGAAGCTAAACAAGCCAACTGACAGCAGCTCCGCCCCACCCCCCCCCCCAAGCCAGGGACAAATGTCCGGAAGTGGTACAGGTCACCTGGTGTGAAGGTAGGTTTCTACTCCCTGTTGGAAAACTTTTCAAATTTTACAGCTGCATGTTGCTCTGAACACCAACCTATGCCTGATATTTCTATGCTTCTCTTTCATATGTATTTAATATGTTGGCTTTTTTAAAATCACAAGTTTGTTGGTCAGGGTTTTTCCTCTCCTCTGGCAATTTGGTGAGGAAATCCCATGCTGCACAGCCTTCCGCCTTACCAACTGCGCTGTTCTTATGCACCCATCCTGGCCCACTCTCTGGAAGGTCAGTGGAAGCTGCTCTGTCACTTTCTTCTAGCAGCCATCAAGAGGGAATGCTCCCTCTGCTCTGTGCCATTGTCGGCTTTGCTCACTGTAACTTGAACTTGCTCCTCCCCTCTAGACTTCCATGGTAATCATAGTTCCTCTCCCTAAAAACAGTCGCTTCACGGACAAAAGATGATATCTGCCACTTGTGGAAACCAAGGCAAGAGATGGTCCTGGGAAAGACAGGCAGATAGATGAGCTCACCTCCCCTTTCTGTGTCCCTTGATGGACCAAACTCGCTCTCCCCTCTGGTACCCAGCTCTGTGCTCAGCTGCCAGCTCCTATTTAAGAGGATACAATAAGAGCACTCAGAGCTCAATCAATGTCTGTCTAACAAGTAAATTGTAAAACAAATCACTAATAATGTAATCTCATTTACCAAGACAGGGCTATAGGATATACCAATAGGTGTAGACATGGTAAAAGAAACTGCAAAATAAATGGCTTAATATAAGACAGAGATTTATTTCTCTTTCATGTAACATTCCAAGCATACATAGTCCAGGGCTGATATGGCAGCTCCAAAGCCTCAGTGGCCCAGGCTGCTCTGGCATCTATGAGTATTGTGTTTTTTTTGTTGTTTTTTTTTTTTTAAAGATTTTATTTCTTTATCTGACAGAGAGAGAGAGCACAAGCAGGGGGAGTGGCAGGCAGAGGCAGAGAGAGAAGCAGGTTCCCCGCAGAGCAAAGGAAGCCTGATGTGGGACTCGATCCCAGGACCCCAGGATCATGACCTGAGCCGAAGGCAGTTGCTTAACCGACTGAGCCACCCGGGCGCCCCCTATGAGTATTGTTTTAATCAGCAAGGTCCAAGATTGCTTATCAAGCTGTTCCTGTTTCAGGCAGCAGAATGGAGAATGGGGGAAGAAAGGGTTTGAATCCTGCCTTTAAGGACTCTTCCATTCCTTTGGCCAGTCATAGTCACATGGCCAAACCTAGCTGCAAGGGAAGCTCGGAAATGTAGTATCTATTCTAGGCAGCCATGTGCCCTGCAAAAAATGAGGCACGGCAGCAGTCTAGCAGTCTATGTTGTGTGTGTGTTTGCCAGGGGTATGCTTTCTAATCCCACAAGGTAATTCCCATTCGTGCCCAAGAGTCCTGTCTCTAATCTCCTTAATCATGCAATCTCCATACCACACCTTCTCTACCCCCTGAACTCACATTTGACTCCAGCATCCCCCAGCATACAGCACCCAGTGTGATATGAGAATGGAGAGGCCTTACAGTGAGGATTCATTTGCCTTTGTCATTGTGAGCTCAGACTGACAGGGCTGGGCCAAACACAGTACCCACATTTACACCCCTTGGAAACAACAAATATTTGCCAGCCATGTGTCCAGAAGATGTCACTGGAGCTCTGCAGTTAGCCTTGATGGTTTCCAGCCTTAGGAAACAGGATTCGTTACATAGTGCCTCTTCCCTGCCTTCCAATAATGTGACCTGGGTTACCTCCAGCCTTGGGGAATTTCCCCTGAGGTTCCACCCTGGGGTCAAATCTGAGGAATCTGTTAGCTCTCGTGGAAGTAGCTGAGGTTCTCACACTTGCTCTGACCACTTGGACCTTCTGGTGCTCTCTGTAGAACACCAGGAAATGGCCAAAGATATAATCCAAGTTCATGAACTCCGCTCTCTTTCTCTGCCTTCCTTCCCTCTTCTCACTCTATTGTATGTATCTAGGTCACTGCTTCTCAGACAACAATACATAAACTATTTTAAGAAATCACATTTCTGTTCTTCTATTATTATTTGTTTGCTCTGTTCTCATTCATTTTGAAATCTCTTACTCATCAGCAGATAAGCTGTAGTAAGTGCCAAACATTTAGGAGAAAAATATCTATTCACTTACTTTTTCCTCCCAATTAATGAAAGACATGCATCACTTAGTTTTGGCTATGGGACTTCCTGGCCCAATTCAAGGAAAAGAGGTGTTTTAAGGTGGCAATGACTGAGAAGCTCTGGGGCAGAGGGTTAAAAGGAGAGGAAGACAGCAGGGAGGAAGGGGGACCTCCCAGGCTGGGGTGTTGATTTATCTTTTGACTTAGTGGGGCCAGGTGTCATGGAGGAGGAAAGTTCTCTATCCACTCACTTCTTATTCCTCTCAAAGGAAACCATATCATGTTCCAGGACATTCAAAAGGCTATAGTTTCTTGTGGGCAGGGATCACAGACATTAAGCTCCCACACTTGAGTGCACTGTTGCAGATTTTTTGTTCTCATTCTTGTTTTGAAAGAAGAGAACCGACCCAGTGACTGGACCCAGGCAACAATCATTTGTTATTTGTTACCTATCGTTGCATAATGAAATACCCCAAAGCTTAGTGGCTTAACACATCATTTCTTATTTCACAGTCTCTGTGTGTCAGGAATCCAATCACAGTGTAGCTAGGTCCTGTGGCTCTGGGTCTCTCACAGGGTTGCTGTCAAGGTGTTAGCTGAGGCCGCGGTCATCTTCAGGCTTGAACGGGATGGATCTGTTTCCAAGCTTCCTCAAGTGGTGGTTGGCAGGCTTTGGTTCCTTGCAGGCTGTTAGACTGACAGTCTCAGTTCTTCACAGGCTTTGGCCTGAGTCCTGCTCAGGTTCCTTGCCACATAGACCTCTCCATAGGACAGCTTGTAGCATGGCAGCAGTCTTCATGAGCATGAGCAAGTGAAAGGCAAGACAGAATGGAAGCAAGATGGAAGTCATAGTCTTTTGTAATCTAATCTTAAAAGTAACAGTCTTGGGGCACCTGGGTGGCTCAGTTGGTTAAGCATCTGCCTTTGGCTCAGGTCATGATCCCAGGGTCCTGGGATTGAGCCCTGAGTCGGGCTCCCTGCTCAGCAGGGAGTCTGTTTCTCCCTCTCTCTATGCCCATCCCCCCGTTCGTGCTCTCTCTCTCTCAAATAAAATCTTTAAAAAAAAAAGTCTCTTCCTTTGCCATCTTCTGTTGGTTAGAAGCAAGTCACTAGGTCCAGGTCACATTCAAGGGGAGCAGATTACACAAGGCATATTTGGGAAGTGGGGGTCACTGGGGTCATTTAGAAGGCTGTCTACCACACTTGCCATCTATTATTATTGGAGAGATATAAATGTTATATTTGCTGATGATTAAAGGATTCCTATTTCACAAAAGATAAATCAATCTCTCTCCTCTCTCTTGTTTCTTCACTCATAACAGCAACTCTGAAGTTATTGCTTTGAGCTCAGGGAGCAGTTAGTGGTAACATGTGAGTTGAGAGAGAAGGAGAGGCTCTGCTTTAAGCCTTAGGACAAAGCCAGGGACCCCAGTCCGGTTTCCTTGAGAACACTGTGCCAAGATCGTGCTGGAAGTCATCTTGTGGGGACAGCTGAAGTTCCCTTGTCTTATAATTGGCAGTCTGGCTGGCTAACTGTCATCTACCAGCAAGCCAGCCCCTACCATAGTCCCATCTGAGGGAAACTGATTAGTTTCCTTTTTGGTAAAATTCTCTGCCTTCCTTCCCTCTTTTCACTCTATTGTATGTATCTAGGCCACTGCATCTCAAGCAACAATACATAAACTATTTTAAGAAATCACATTTCTGTTTTTCTATTATTATTTGTTTGCTTCTTGCTCATTCATTTTGAAATCTGTTACTCATCGGCAGAGAAGTTGTAGTGAGTGCCAAAGTTTTCCCACCCTGGAGAACTCCCTCTCTTTCCTCTCCTCCCCCTCCTCTTCAGAGATTCAATGCAAGCCCCTCTCTTCTATGAAGCCTTCTCAGAATCAACTGAAAAGATGGAAATTTCCTTGGAAATGTAATTGCCTGAAGGTAAAAAAGGTAAAGAAAAAAGCTAACCATCTGAGAGGAAGCCTGAGGGAAGAGATATGATGGCAACTATCAGCTATGAAATTTCTCTTTTCTTTGAAAGCGAACTTCTGTAGGGGGAGATAGATGCATCTAGCTGCTAAGCACACAGTAGGTATTCCATTAGTCTGGTTGATCGATGCCACCTGGGGTGGTTCTTAAATGTTCTTAAATGTTCACAAATTCTTTGCCACTCTTCCCTTCAAAAGGTAGAGCCTAGGGGCACCTGGGTGGCTCAGTCAGTTAAGTGTCTGACTCTAGATCTCAGCTCAGGTCTTGATCTCAGGGTAGTGAGTTCAAACCCCGTGTTGGGCTCCACATTGGGCATGGAGCCTACTTAAAAAAAAAAAAAAGATTAAAAAAAATTTAAATGTAAAAAAAGAGCCTAATTCTCCCTTCCTTAAATGTGGGCTGTATCAGTGAATCACTTCTAATGAATAGAATGTAGTGGAGTGATAATGTACGACTCCTGAAGTTAAGTCAGAAAAATTATTGCAGCTTTCCCCCGCTTTCTCTTGGATGATTCACTTCTAGGGGAAGCCAGAAACTGAGGCCTCCTGCCAACAGCCAGCATCAACCTGCCAGCCAAATAAATGAGCCATCTTGAAAGTGGATCCTCCAGCCCCAGTCAAGCGTTTGGATAACTGCAGCCCCGGGCAAAAGTTTGACAACAACCATAGCTTGACCGAATCAGCACCGCCCAGCTAAGATGCTTCTGGATTCCTGTGAGAGCCAACAAATGCTTACTGATCTTTTAAATTGCTAAGAGGAAGAGAGCTGAAGGGACATTGCAGGAGGAAAAGGTTTTTGCTTCCTGGTTCTAGTGTGTGTAATTGGCAAGCTCCTGCAGAGCAAGCACCTTCACCAGTGCCCAGTGCCTGGAGCGACCAGCAGCACCAGCAGCTAGCAGCTTCTCCTGGCACTGCCCACCTTGGGCAGTCATGTAAGCAGAGTGCCTCCACCTCCTGCAGCGTTTGCAGCTTCTCCAGCACCCAGCACCTGCTGTATACTTGGCTTCTCCGGCATGAGGCTCCTGCAGCACTCACAAGGTCTTGAGCACCAGGCTTCTGCAGTACATAGAGGCCAGCAGCGCCCAGTGGGGAGCAGCTTCCTGTGTACCCTACTCAGGCAGTTTTCTAGACTTTTTTTAAAAAGATTTTTTAATTTATTCATTTCAGAGAGAGAGAGAAAGCATGTGCGTGTGAGCCAGAGAGCGTGAGCAGGGGGAGGGGTGGAGGGAGAGGGAGAAGCAGACTCCCCCCTGAGCAGGGAGCCCGATGTGGGGCTCGATCCCAGGTCTCTGAGATCATGACCCGAGCCGAAGGCAGACGCCCAACCATCTGAGCCACCCAGGAGCCCAGTTTTCTAGCCTTTGATTTGGCACCTCCTTGTGAAGAACTCCCTGGCATCCTAGAGGCCAGATTTCTGGCAAGTTCCACTCTCATGAGAGTACAGCGACTTTTCTGCCATCTGGTGAGCCATGGGCTATGTTCTCAACAAGGTCTGGATTTCAGCTTTAGTGGGGGTGAGGGGTGTCTCTCCCTTGGGTGCCCTATCCTAAGCCTCAGCCCTGGGGGGTAGGGGCTGCTCTGACATCTACTATTCATGTATTCTTTACTCTTTACTAACCAAGTTTTTTGTTACTCTAATCCCCTGTTGTCATAAATAATTATATTCAAATTTCCCTGTTCAAATCACTGTGTGGTTTCTTTCTCTTGATTGGACCCAGAGTGACACGCTAAATTTGGTCATAGTTTGTTATACAGCAACAAATAACCAAACCACCCCTCCCCATCTCATTGCCCACTGCCAACTCCCCTTTCATTACCATCAGCCAATTTTTACCATGTGCCTATGCAGAGCAGGTTCTTCCCTCAAGGCTTTTATAAGGAGTCAGATATGACCTACTACAAAAAGCACAAAGTTTATAAGATCAAAGATTTAATTTTGATCTAAATGAAAGGTTCAAATATGAAGTGCTGCAGGAAGCAGCAAAGGGCGGTTGAAGGCGGCTCCAGGCTGCAGTAGGACGTAATTCAACTCTGACGACACTATAGGACACAGCCCAGTGGAAAAGAGAGAAGGGCACTGCAGCCAGGGGGAACACTGTATCAAAAGCTTAGAGGCAAGACCACACGTGGTAGGATCAGGTCAGCAGGGACTACTAGTTCACTCCAGTTTGGCTGGAGAAGGGATTTTATATGGTAGGCTAGTGGCAAGCAATATGACCAGATCCTGAAGGGCCTTAAATACAAAGCTAATTCATTTGGTGCTATCATGTTAAAAAAGGGGGCCAGTGACCATGTCTTTGAAGCTAAAACTCAACCTACTTTTGTTGTAAGTACAATTATACTTGTCAGATCGTGAGACTTAGCTTTGGGGCTGAGAAGAAGTTCACCATGACAGTAGGAAACCCCTGAATGTTTTTGAGAATGATGCAATGTGGGGTTCTGAGATTAGCCTGGAATGTGTTGGGCTGGAGAAAATGGAGAACAGAAGTAGAAAATGATACCCAAAAGTCCTGATGTAGGGAATAGGGTAGCAGCAGTGGAAAGTGAAGAACTTGGAGATATGTGGGATGTTCGGAATGGCTGGTTGGATGTGGTGAGTTGAAGGTGATGCCCAATGCTTAGCTGGTGACATGGGAACACAGGGAGCTGAATGAGGGGTAGATAGGATGATGTTGGCTTTTAACAAGTTCCATTGGGGTGACTGCAGTGTATCCAAGAAGCAGGAAGGAACAGCCTCAGGCCTGAACTCAGGAGAGAGACAAGGGCTGATGATTCAGATCTGGTAGTGATGTCTACTCAGGGTGACAAGTCAGACTTTGGGAGATGGTGATGAGGCTGGCTCTCTGTTCAGCCTATCCTCATCAACAACCCTCCCCCGACCCACCCAAGGGATGAAGTCCTGGGTCAGGAATTCAGTGGGGACAAATATCCTCAAGTAGTTCAGTCCTAAATGGACTCCTAAAAGCCAGAAGCACTGTCTTTCTCACCTACCACAGATTCTGGCTTAGAATCTATGGTCCACTCCCATGGGCCTCAGGTCAAAGAATAGGAAAGCAAAAAGCCCAAGACTAGGGGGTTCTAACCCTATTTTGGCCCCAGACCAATCATGTTACCTTGAGCAAGTCACTTTCCCTCTTTGGGTTGTTTTTTCCTTCAGCAAAATGCCAGGGTTGGCCTTGGACTAGACTGTGGTTTTTAAATCCTGCCCCTGAAGAACAACAGGGTTCCATAGCTGGGCCAACATGTTCTTCCTCCTGAATCAAGTAGTAGCAGATGGAGCAGCTCCAATTTTAGGGTTTTCTCCATAAGGTTTTCTTAAACCAGTAGCAACCACTACTGCTTATTTTCCAGCAAGGGCTCACAGATAACACAGTGAATGAACAAGCAGGAAATGCAATGAAAATAGGTGAAACTGGGAAAATCTGAAAATAGGTGACCATATTTTGTTTGACAGTCTTCTTGTTTCTGGAGATTTCATGGTTATGGTTTTATATTACTCACATAGTCACTCTGGTTTCTAAAGCTAAGTTCCAGTGGCATTTCAGGGTGCTTTTATAGAGCGTTCTGGGACTCCCCAGTGCCTGTAACCCAAAGAGACTGGAGAAACATCAGACTTGGTGCTCTAAGGACCTTTCCAGTGTTAATCTTTCACTCTCTCAGTCTTTGATCTTTGCACGCAGAACACTGCGCCTTACATTCATTAATTCCTATAATCCCCATATAATCCTCCCAACAGCCTCATGACATAAGTACTATTATTATATTCATTTTACAGGTGAAGGGAGCACTGAGGGCCAAATAGGGTTAATGGCTTGCCCAAGGTCACACAGCTAGTGACAGAGCTGGGATTTGAACCTGAGAGTCTTATTCCAAAGCTCTCTCTTCCAGTATGCCTGCAGTCTCTGTCATTAATGCTGTCACCAAATACTTTCAGTTCTTCCTTGGACACATGGTAAGACTGATCTTCCCTACCCCCTTTAGCTAGTGAAATGTGAGCAGAAGTAGTGAGCATCATTTCTGGTGTAACTTTTAAGAGCCAGGGATCACTGCCACATTCCCTGTTCCTTCTCTAGGAGTTGAGGATACACAATAAGAGCCACTCTCAGCCTTGGGCACTGAGAGAAGATGATTTGGAAAAGACACCTGTCCCCCCACCCCCAGCTGACCTGCTAGGGGCTATGATAAAGAAATAACCTTGTCATTTTTTACCACTAAGATTTGGAGGTTGTTTGTTACTGTGGCACAGCCTAGCCCATCCTAAGGAATCCAATGCAATACCATGTCCTGTTGATTATCTTTGGTCTCAGTTCCCCCAAACATGCCTTCTCTCTGAAACTCCCTGAGAGCATTGGCTCCACATTCAAATTTGAAAAACAGCAAGAGGAGAAGGCAATCTGTCCCCAAAACAGGGAAGTGGGGATGTGTTTTGGGAGATGTGCCCATGCTTCACCATGCTCTGGGTAGGGATTATGCTGGATGAAATCTACACCCAGCCCCTGGAAGGCCCTAGACAGAAACTTCGTCAAGCTTTTCTCCCATAGTCATTTATGGGCTCTCCTTAATTTTATTCCCCGCTATTAAAGTAGGAATGACTGGGCCGGCAGGAGGAGGGCCGGACTCCCACATCCTGGGAGCACTGCAGGCTGACTATGACCCTGCAGGCCTGGATCTGAACCTCCTCCTCAGGGTGGATGACCAGGGCGAGCAGCCGGTCTGCCAGTCGGGACTCATCCCCAAAGAGAGCTTCATGAAGAGATTGTTCATTGTAATGCCACTTCACGGCACGGTAGTGGGGTGAATTCCGGCCCTCACTTAGCCGCTCAGCAAACACCAGTACCTCGAACAGCAGACTCCCTGGCTGGGTGGACTGAAACAGGTTCAGGAAGTTGGAGTGCACCTGTGAGGGGAGTAGAGCGACAATGGCAAAGAAATCCAAGACATGTTCTGAGGTTCTTCTTCCATCTTCCTATTGCTGCAACTCCCCAGTACACCCAAGTTTCAGATTCAACTGTATAGGAATTTTTTAGTTTTCCTTTCATTATCATTCTCTAACATAATTGCACTGTGGTCATAAAACATGAGAGATAGGGTCATAATATTGATTCTGGGAAATTGGTTGAGTCAAACATTAAAGCTTAGCATGTGGCTGATTTTTATATTTTGTGTGCTTGAGAGGAATATACACTTAACTAATTGTAAAATGTTCTAGGTGTGTCTAATGGCTCAGGCTTATTTATATTATTCCCAGTAAATATACCCTTACTAGTTTTAGCTTTTTATCTATTAATTGCTGAAAAAATACATCTCCCAAATCTTCCATTGTGATGGTAGATGTGTCAATTTTTCCTTATAATTATTCAGCCATGAGAAAGAAGGAAATCCTGTCATTTGTGACAATATGGATGAACTTTGAGGACATTATGATAAGTGAGATAAGCCAGACAGAGAAAGGCAAATACTGCATGGTATCACTTATTGGTGGAATCCAAAAAAAAAAAAAGTCACACTCGGAAACAGAGTAGGAAAGTGGTTGCTAGGGGCTGGTGGTGTAGAAGAAATAGGAAGACTTTGGTACAAGGGTATAAACTTTCAGCTATAAATTGAATAAGGTCTGGGGGTGCCTGGGTGGCTCAGTCGGTTGAGCGTCCGACTCTTGATTTTGGTTCAGGTCATGATCTCAGTGTCCTGAGATGGAGTCCTGTGTTGGGAGCCACACTGGCTGTGGAGCCTGCTTGAGATTCTCTCTCTCCCTCTACTCCTCCCCCTGCCACTTGTGCTCTCTCTCTCTTAAAAAAAAAAAGATGAATAAAGTCTGAAGATCTAATGTAAAACATAGTGATTAAAGTTAATAAGACTGTATTAGATAAGTGAAATTTGCTGAGAGTAGAAACGTAAATATTCTCACACACAAAAAGATAAATATGTGAAGTGATAGATGTGTTAATCAACTAGATGGTGAGAATCCTTTCACAATGTATATCTATATATCAAATCACCACTATGTACATTTTAAATATTTTACAATTCTCTCTCTTCATTATACCTCACTAAAACTGAAAAAAAAGAAAAAAAATTTCCTTGTCATTCTATCAAGTTTTGCCATATAAATTTTGAGGTTATGTTATTAGGTTCATAGAAGTTTAGAGGTCCTTTATCCTTCTGAACTGTTATTATGTAGTGACCCTGTCTATTCCTAATAATGGTTTTTGTTATAAGTAATTTTTCTCTAATATGAAAATACCTACATTTACTTTTGTTTTATCACCTGGATTCGTGGCTCTCAGAGTTCAGAAAGCCCCTTAAAGGAGAATCCCCCTCTCAACAAAATTAATTCTCATTCTATTGGGAGAATTGAAGAGGGGATAGTTTTCAATATATCTAGTACAAAGGCAGGAAGAGAAACAAGATGATCTTGTTAGGACTAAGTCTGCCTGGAGAATCCATGATTCTTCCTTCCTCAGTATCTGAGTTGGTATCCATTAATCCTTCTTCAGTTCCTTTCTCACCTGGCAGTTGAGAATATCATACAGAAGGTCATTCTTCTGTGCTAGGTAGCTCAGCAATCGTATGGCTTGCACCTGAATAAAAGAACGAGTAAAGCATGAGAAGGCAGGTAAATGTGGGCCTGAGCAGGGAAGGCACAAATCTCTGCTCCTCCCTCTAGGTGCTGTGCCAGGGCTGGTAGGAGGGGCAGGGCCTGGGCCATGGTCCTTAGGCACCTGTGCCAGGATATATTCTGACTGCAGGATCTCCATCAAGGCAGGCATCACCCGTCGCAGCTGTGGATGTACATAGTCAGGCAGTGGGAGGCTGTTGAGGAGTCTGAGGCTGGCAACATGCAGCTCCGAATCCCAGATGGTGGAGATCAGTTCCAGTACCTTGACGGTGTGTTCCTGGGGGGTTGAGGGGATAGGGAGATAAGGGTCTGCTTTTATGTGGTGATCCCCAACACTATCCCAGCCTCTGAGTTCACTCTTCCCTCCCCCTACCTATGATGCCCAAGCCCAAACCCAGTAGACAACTCCCTTAAACTTACACTCTCAACATTACTTGATCTAGTTGGCCACACCTGCCTCCTTTCTGCACCTGGCCTCTCTTCCACAGACTTCTTTCCTGGTTCTTCTGCCCAACCTTTTCTTCTCTATCTTCCTCACTCTCTTAGTGATATTATCCAGACTCAGTGTTAAACACTGTTGATGCTGAGGCCTTTCAAATTTCTGTCCCTAGCCCAGACCTCTATGGGAAAACTCCAGACTCATATATTCCAGTGCCAATTCCACTTCTTCCCATAATGCTTTTTTCTTTTTTTTAAGATGTTATATTTATGTAATCTCTATACTCAACGTGGGGCTCAAACACACAACTCCGAGATCAAGAGTTGCATGCTCCACTAACTGAACCAGCCAGGCGCCCCTTCCCAGAATGCTTGCTAGACCTCTCAGAGTTAACACATACCCAGCCCCCAAACCTGTTTCTCTCACCACCTTCCCTGTCTCTGCTTTTGGTCACACCTCCCTTCCCACTACTCAGGTCAAAAATCTGTGGTCCTCTTTAACTACTTTGTTTCTCCTCACACTGCTTTTCTAGTCCTTCAGAAAATCCCATTGGCTCTACCTTCAAAATCTGTCAACAAACTGTTCCTACCACCCCGTTCCAAGCCACCATCAGTTCTCACCTGGACTTCTGCAATAGCCTCCTGTCTCCCTGCTTCCATCCTCCTCTCTGCATCCATTTTCAGAACAGCAAACATGTTAGACATGTCACTCTTCTGCTCAAGTCCCTAGCTCATCCAGGGTAAGAGCTAAAGTCCTTACAGTGGCTTACAAGGTCCAGTCTGCTCTGCCGCTCTCCCCTCACAATTTCTTTGACCTTATCTCCTATTCTCTTTTTTGCTCCCACGGTTGACATCACAATGGTCTCTTAGTCATTCTTTGAGCATGCCAAGTACATACTTATCTTGTTTTTGCACAGCCTGTTTTCTCTACTTAGAATGCTCTCCCTCCAGATAGTCATAGCTCACTCTCTTACCTCCTTCAAGACTTTGCTTTAATGTCACCTTCCCAGTAAGGTCTTCCCAACCACTCCCCACCCAGCCTTCCTTATTCTCTATCTTTATTTCATTCTTCTCCACAGCACTGTCACAGGCAACTCACTTTTTATTTTGAAACTTTTTATTTTCGAATAATTATAAGTTCTCAGGAAGTTGCAAAAATAGCCCAGAGACATCCTGTGGGCGCTTCACCCAGATTCCCTCAATGGTTAACCTTATGTAATTATATACAGTATCAACACTAGGAAATTAGTATTGGTACAGGGTGTGTGCACAGTCTCTGTCATTTTGTCACATATGTGGATTCATGTAACCATCACTGCTATCAACAGATTATTCCATCAGAGTTGTCCCCTCACCACAGAGATCTCCCTCACGGGACTCCATTATAGTCACATCCCCCCCCCCCCCCCGCCAAAACCAGCCCTCACGATTGGTAACCACTCATCTGTTTTCCATCTCTATATTTTTGTCACTTTGAGAATGTTACATGTTGAGTCCTACTTTGTGACCTTCTGAGATTGATTTTTCACTCAGTAGAATGCCCTTGAGATCCAAGTTGTTGTATCAATAATTCATTCCCCTTTATTTCTGAGGGTTCCATGGTATGGATTAGCACAGTTTAACCATTTATCTATTGAGAGACATTTTGGTTGTTTCCAGTTTTTGACTAGTACAAGTGAAATGGCTACAAACAATTGCATACAGGCTTTTGTGCAGACATGTTTTCATTTCTCTAGGATAAATGCTTCAGAGTGCAACTGTTGAGTTGTATGATAAATGTATCTTTCATTTTTTATTTTTTGTTAAGTAGGCTCCATGCCCAGCATGGAGCCCAATGCAGGGGCCTGAACTCATGACCCTAAGATCAAGACCAGAACTGAGATCAAGAGTTGGATGCTCAACTGACTGAGCCACCCAGGCACCCTGATAGTTCATTTTTTAAAGAAACGGCCAAACTATTTTCTGGAGTGGGTGCTGTACCATTTTATATTCCCACCAGCAACATACGAGAGAGCCCATTTCTATCTTCACCAGCATTTGGTATTGTCACAAATTTTGAGTTTGGACTATTTAATAGGAGTATAGTGCTGTCTCATTGTGGTGGTAATTTGCATTTCCCTAATCCCTACTGATGTTAAACATCTTTTCATGGGCTTATCTGCAACTCTTAGATCTTCTTCAGTGCTGTATCTCTATGTCTTTTGCCCATTTTCTAATTGGATTTTTAAAAATATTGAGTCTTGAGAGCTCTTTATATGATCTAGATAGGAGTCCTTTGTCACATATGTGCTTTGCAAATGTTTTCTCCCTGTCTGCAGCTTGTCTTTTCATCCTCTTAAGAGGTTCCTCCACGAGGCATGTCTTTAGTTTTGATGAAGTCCAATGTATCCATTTTTTCTCTTACAGATCATGCTTTTGGTGTTATTTCTAAGAACTCTTCATCAAGCTCTAAGTCCCAAAGATGTTCTCTTTTGAAACTGTACCACCACCCCCATACCAGCTTCCTCATGGTCCTACTTTATTTTTCTCTAGAGTTAGTCTGGGTGGTGTTTCAGGCAGAGGGAACAGCAGGTGCAAGGGCCAGGGAGTGGGAGAGCATGAAACATACAGTGAGAATGGCTAGGGCTGGGGCAAGGAGGTGGAGGATCATGCACTTTATGCTGAGAGTCCTGAGGAATACCAAGCAAGGGGTTGATGGGATCAGATCCCTTTGGACAGAGTGGTCTGACTTAGAGAATGGGGGCAAGGTAGGTCCATTTTGGACATGCTGGGCTAGAGGGCCCCTAGGATATCTAAGTGGGGCAACTGGCCTTGGGGTTGGGGGAGTTCCCAGGCTATGGACAGAGATGAAGGAAAGCACATCTAGATGAAAACTGAGGCCAGTGAGTGGCTGCTTTTACCCAGAGAGACAACAGGGATCAGGTCCCCAGGACACCCTGGGGAAAGTATTGCCCAGGCCAGCTGCATCAGAGTCTCCTGGAGACTTGTGAAAAACATAGCTCCCCTGCTGAACTAGACTCTCTAGGTGTGGGGCCCTGGAATCTTCATTTTTAACCAGCTCTGTGGGCAATTCTGATATGTTTGAGAATTACAGACTTATGGAAACTCAGAGACTTAAGGGATAAAGTAGAGGTGGCCAGCAAGTGGAGACCTAGAGACCTTTTTTTCCCAAAAAAAGTTTTTTTTCCCCTTTCTATTTTTAAGTAGGCTTCACACTCAACATGGGGCTTGAACTCATGACCCCGAGATCAAGAGTCACATGCTCTACTGACTGAGCCAGCCAGGTGCCCCTCTCCAAAAAAGCTTGATGCAAAAAATCAAAGTGTGAAAATACCAAGTTTGGGGGAGGAAATATAATGCAACGGGAACACTCATGCAGAGCCGGTAGAGCGTGTAAATTGATACAATCCTTCTTGAGAAGTTGGGCATACATTTTCACCCAGCCATTCTACTCCTGCATACAGATCCTAGAGAGTCTCTTATACCCTCAAGGGAGATGTGTACAAGAACACTCATGGCACAATGTGGAAACAATTTCAGGGCCTACCCATGGGCAAATGGATAAATAAAATTGCAGGATATTCATGAAGTAGAATACTATACAGCGGTGGAAAATAAGGAAACAGAGCTATCCACACCAATAAAGGTGAATCTTTCAATGTTGGGGGGAAAAGGTAAACCACAGAATACAAACTGCATACTTCCAGATATATGGAGCTTAAAAACATCCCAAACTACATTTTGCCCATTCATTTATTATCTGCCTTGCCTTGCTGGAATATGATACCTGAATATATGGCAAAACTATACAGAAAATCAAGGAATTGATGCACAACATGCAGGAAATAATTGTCTCTGTTTGGAGGAGAGTTTGGGATTGGGGAGGGGCATCGGGAACATCCAACCTGTTGATCACGTTCTATTTCTCAGCCATGCATTTTCTTTTTAAAGATTTTATTTATTTATTTGACAGAGAGAGAGAGAATGAGCACAAGCAGGGGGAGTGGCAGGCAGAGGCAGAGAGAGAAGCAGGCTCCCCACAGAGAAGGGGGAGCCCGATGTGGGGCTCGATCCCAGGACTCCGGGATCATGACCTGAGCCGAAGGCAGTCGCTTAACCAACTGAGCCACCCAGGCGCCCCTCTCAGCCATGCATTTTGTTTTATAGTTCTTTCCACTGTACACATATAAAATGTAAGTTTTCAATATTTTACTTATTTTTAATTCAGGAGAGACCATTTGCTAGAGAGAAATTTGGAAGTCAAGGAAGGAAGGGGGGTTCTTTTTTAAGATTGGAAGGATTAGAGCATGTTGAATACTAATGGGAAGGAGTGGGGGGAAGTCCATATCAGACAAAGAGGCTAATTAAGGAGAGAGGCTATTAAAGAAGAGGATGGGATCCAGGACTGAGACTAACGTTGACCCTAGACAGGAAGAAAGCCATTTTTTCATAGCATTAGCACGAAAGGATGGGTGTGGAAATGGGTAAGCCTGGGAACATTTCGTGGCTTATATTTTCTCTACATGGTGGTAATGAAGGCATCAGTGGCCCAGCCACCAAGTATCAGACCAACACAGCACGGGGGATGGTATATCTGATCCTTGTCCCTGGTTCTAGGCACAGAGCTCCTAAAATCCATGCATTTGTGGGGTGCCTGGGTGGCATAGTCGTTTGGGCATCCAACTCGGTTTCGGCTCAGGTCCCATCTCAGGATTTTAGGAGCTCAGCACAAGAGTCCGCTTGAGATTTTCTGCCTCTCCTTCCCACTGCCCCTCCCTGTGTGCTGTCTCTCTCTAAAATAAAATCTTTTTTAAAAAAATCCCTGCAATTGCCTGATAGAAGGGCCCTTTGTTATTCATAATAAGCTCCTCTCAGTTACCCCAGAGCTTATGCTGATTAGGTGACTCTTGGTGGATGGTAGACAGTTTCCGGATGGGGGCGCTAATGGCCAGAAAGACCAAGCCATGATTAGAGGGTTGAAGAAGGAAGGGAGGGGTTAGAGATTGAGTTCACTCACCAATGGCCAATGATTAATCAATCACGCCTACATAATGAAACCTCCATAAATACCCCTAAACGACAGGGCTCAGCAAACTTCTGGGTTGGTGAACACATCAAGGTGCTAACAGGGTGGCTTGTCTAGAGAAGGCCCAGAAGCTTTGCACCCTTCCCCCATACTTTGCCCTACATGACTCTTCCATTTGACTGCTCCTCAGTTGTGTATTTCATAATAAACTGGTAAATGTAAGTAAAGTGTTTTCCTGAGTTCTGTGAGTCATTCTAGTGAATTACCAAACCAGAGGAGGAAGTCCAAATTTATAGCCAAATGTACTGGCACTTGTGACTGGCATGGGAAGTGGGGGGGGGGGGCGTCTTGTGGGACTGTCCTTTGTCCTTTACCTGTGGGACCTGCACTAACCCTAGGTAGACAGTGTCAGAATTGAGTTGAACTGTAGGACACCCCCATTGGTGATGTAGAATTAGTTGATATCAGAAAGAACCTCAGTGCTTTCTGCTGTTTGGGGCTCAGAGATACTCCTAGCACCCCAGTTCAGTTTCGGCCTGAGATTCAAAGATTTGTGACCCTTGAGGAGGGTCTCACTTAATTACAAGGAAAAGCATTATTTCTGGATTACAAACACAGACCCAAACAACTTCTGGAACATGACCATTTATCCTATGCCCATTAAAGAACCCATGGACTACATACATCCCGTGCGCTCTACCCCACCACTTGCCTCTGGACTCACCTGGATTTTAAGCCTGAATTTTCTGATGCCAGAGAAAGCTTTAAGTGTGTTCAGAGCTTGGATTTTGACACTGTTGTCCTTGTCATCCAGCATGGAGCCCACCAAGCTGATGTCATCAGTAGTACAAGAAGAGGCCTAGAGTGGGCCAGGAGAGATGGAAGAGGCAGGAGAAGCGGGTGTCCTGGACCCACTGCCCCCCATATCACCAAGACCCCTCAGCACCAGCCCTCCCGCCATCAGCCAGAGAAACAGGTCCCAGGACAGGGTCTGGCCAGCCAAGGGGGTAAGGATCAGGTGTAGCCCCCAGGGATTGGGCTGGCTGGGAGGGACCTCCGGCTGTCTTTCCCTCACCTCAGCCTCCAGCAAGTACACACAGCGCGTGATACTGTGCAGGATCATGCTCTTGGCGTACTCATCCTGTTTGTGCTCCAAAGAGTTGAGGAGCCTCCGGAGCTCACCCGAGTCCCGCCCGTGCCGCTCTCGCTCGACTGCCAGGCCTAGACAGCCACCCCAGCCCAGTTCAGGCTGTGGACTCAGAAGTGATCAAAGAATGGGGTTGGGAAGTGGGGGAGAGGGACCTGGGGACAAGGCTGCCTTGCCTTTTCTGAAGGGGCCTTCTTGCTCTATGCAGGACCGCCAAGTACAGCTGAGCCGTGTGTGTGGCAGGAGGGGTGCTATGTCTAATGAGGTATCATTCAGATCGTAAGTGTCCTAGTTTTGGATATTTACTATAACAATTTTCTGGCCTACGGCAGTCATGTATCCTATCTCATCATAATCAGTACATGGCAGTGATATCCCAACAGACGGCAATAACACATCTTGCAGAAGGGTGCCTTTTTCTACTTTGCACAAAGTTGTCGTGTGGACTAGTGGAGGCTCTGGGCATGCAGGTGGCCCAGTGTTCCCTTAGGGAGAACTGCTAATGCCAAGCCTCCGAGCAGGGGCATCCTGGGAGCTAGAGTGAAGGCAGAATCTGGAGACCTGCCAAATGAGTCCTGAGGATCCACTCGAGTGCCAGCTACTCCCTGGGGACTCTGAGCTAGCATCTCTATGGTGGGTTGAGGCAGATGGAGAAGAGGAAGGAAGGACAGAGGAACTTGGGGGAGTCACCTTTGGGCCCTCCCACACTGGAGGCCTCGGGAGCAGATGCCTCCTGGGGCAGAGCCCTCTCCCCAGGGCCCGTACACTCACGGGCGATGCAGATGGGTGAGGCAGTGTAGAGGGGCGGTTGGCATTTGATACCAGCCCTGATGGCCTTGTAGAGCAGGTAGATGAACCCAGCACCTGTGGCCAAGCCCACTACACCTTTTCGGATGTCCATTTGCCCCAGGTACTGGGGGATGCTCATACCCATGTCTTCAGTGTGGCCTTGCGCCCGGGTGGGAGCTAGGCCCAAGGCACCTGGCAAGGGCCTTCTGGAACCAGAACTCTGGCAGGGCCAGGAACCAGGATACCAGAATCAGAACCTGGGCAACAAAGGAAACTGGGGAAACGGGATAGAGGGCGGTGATCAGGAAACGGGGCAGCCAGGAGTGCTGGGAAGGGGAGAAGAAGGTTCAGCTTCACAGGCTGTCGGAAATGAAGCTCAAGACTATGGGAATAAAAAGTCTGGGGGGGGGGGCAGGAAGGTCCTTCACATCCCCTTTTCCTTAGGGAAGCCAGGTTGGTTGGGCCCCAGCAGGCAGCTCTAGAGGCTGATTTCCTCCATTAGAGGGCAGCAGAGGCCCGATTTCTGGGCTGGTTCCTTTGGAAGTTTCTGGGAGGGGTGTTCGGGATGTGCCCATTGGCAATACCATTCTCTCACTCTCTGGCCTCCCATCTTTGATTTCTTCACCACAGATTCACTGCTGGGCCTCGAGGTGTTTCTGCAGGCAGGACCCCCGTCCATCAAGGGGAGCACTTTATGAAGTTTTGCAGTCCTCAGGCAAACCCATCACCTTCCAGAAACTGTAGTTCCCCTGTAGTGGGTAGGATCTACCTGTCTGGCCAGAAGCTCTTGAGGGCAGCTCTCTCTGCATCTCCAACATCCAGTAGAGTCTTGCACTTAGTAGGTGCTCAAATCAGGACTTCTGTCATTCTTTGAGGACTTGAGGAATCTGGTTATGGGGGCTCCAGGCCCATTTAACCAGTGTGACCCTGGAGGAGCGACTGCCCTTGCTGGGTCACAATCTGTGACTGTTTGCAACCTGGGGGGATCCACATTTACCATTCTATAACTCCAGGATTAAAATTTGGGTAGATGTATGCCTTTACATGATGGGGGCCTAAATCTGGGAGTACCACAGTCCAGTGCCCCGCACCCCAGTGCTCGGCACCCCACCCCACGCCATCCCTACAGGATGAGATGAGGCCTGAAGACCTCCTGTGGAGTCAGAAAATGCCACCATCCCAGAAACATGAGAGTCCACCTTTGGAGGACTTGGTCTCCCCCAATAGGATGGGGCAGGTGAGAGCAGACCCTTCTCTCTTTCTCTCCTTCCCCACTTGTCCCCATACCTGTGGCCTCGCCTCCTCGTACAGAACAGGGAGGTGACAGGCCCTGAGCCAGGCTCAGGCCCAGAGCCAGCATGGAGCATCATTGTACCAGAATAGGTCTTCACCTGCCTGGCTTTGAGCTCCTGTTGGAAGGTTCTAGGTCATGGGCTACACCTGGGCTTGAAGGAGGTGGGGAGATAGGGAAATAGCATCCTCAAGGCTGCTGCAGCCAGCCAGGCCTGACTGCTCAGAGCCTTCACCCATCACACCCCAGGCTGTAGGCAACACTCCCAGGTGGCTGTTCTTTTCCTTTCCTCTCCACTGTCCTCGGCCCTCCTCAAGCTCATTTGTAGCACTCAAGCCAGCCCCAAGGTGGATGACTACATGGACTCTGCAAGGAGGGGTAACAGAGGCCCATGGATGCCCCATGAACTCCAGGCAGGAAATGGCTGCCTGATGGGACTGCTTTAGGTTCCAAGGCTACCCTAGTGGATCTGAGGACAGGTCCTTCAGAACAAGGTTCCCGCCCTTCCCTGGGGTAGGACCCATAGCTGCTGACCTCTCCAGTCCATGGACTTGATTCTGCAACCCTCTTTTCCTAAGCAAATGCAGTGCTCACCTGTTCTTTAAAAGCTTCCAAATGAGTGTTCCTTCTTGGCTTTAACCTAACTCCTTCCTGCTACACCTAAAGCCCACTTCTTTTGGTTCTGCTCTCAAATGATGCAGAGAGATGAAGAGGCCGAGGCCATCCCCAGAGTGATATTTCATTAGTCCACAGCACAATGTAAAAAACACAGAGGGAAGTCCATTTGTTGGTGTGAAGTCAATGACTGTCTCTTCTCGGGAATGACTGCTTTTGATTTAGATGAGGTCTTTCTTATTTTGAGAATTCATATGCACTTGCTTTTATGAAATGATGGTGCTAATAGACGATAGTTGTGTTCTGAGTGTTCTTAGGGTGCATAAATTAAAGCTGCAACTTTGTAGGCACGTGGCTTTTGTTTTCTTGCTTTGTTTCGTCTGTCAAATCCAAAGATCTGGAATCACTGACTAGAGAGAAGTCTGAGATTCCATATACACACAGTCAGCCTCCAAGTTTCTTACCTGTCCTCACCAAGGCAAAAAGACCTGGGTTGCCCGAGTGCACACCCCTCTGTCAAGTGCACTGGCTTTCTACATTCAAAGCTGATATTCCCATCATGGTAAGTGCAATTTACTTTAGTGAAGGAGAGTGTGGGCTCTCGCCAGACTGCCTGGGTTCAAAACCAGTTCAGCCACTTAGCTTTGTGCTCTCTTTGTACTTGACTTTCCCCACCTGTAAAATGGGAATAATAATGTCTGCCTCATGGGGTTGTTTGTGAGGATTAAGTACTTGAAACAGTACCCAGTATGCGGAGCCCATTAAATGTCAACTGTAATAATTATTACAAGCAGGTTTCACCTAGACAAAAATGTTGGGTGTGGGAAAACAGTAAGTACACAGATGGTGGGCCTCAGTGACATCCGAAAGACACATTATTCTTCTGGTCTGCCCCTCCCACTCTGCTCTTCTTCAGACTAATCCCCTTCCACAACCCTAATCCACTTAATTGCCTTGAGCAACTCTGGAGCCCTCTTTGAAGCCCTCCCCCCCCAAATACTTACCAGCCCGTTCCCCACCAATGAAACCTCAGACTCCCAGCTCTGGTAATGAGTGTTTCAGCCTAGTTAATTAGAAAAGCCTAATATGCTACTGGGGGCCTACCGTGCAAGACACAGTGCTAGGCCATTATGGTGGGTGATTCCGGAGAGGGGCGGCACTTGTATGCACAGGAGAAGCCAAGGGGAAATTAGCGCACTTCTATAGTGAAAAGCTCACTGGAGTCCCTGTGGGCTTGGGTTTGGGCAAATTCCATAATCTGAGCCTCAGTTTCCTCCTCCGGAATACGGGTCTATTGACACCTACAGGAAGTGCGGCTGTCAGACTAAGGAAAGAACGTATGTTGTGACTCTCGGTGAACGGGGGTGGGGAGGGGGCAATCCATACCTGCGAGCTCCCCCTCCACCCCCGGTAGAAAGCCTTAAAGTAGAGAGGCGAAAGGCTGGGGGTGCCGCCCGTGCCCTGACATGGACCCCACACTCTCCGAGACCGTCCCCTCCCCAGCTGGCGCTTACCCCGGCCTAGGAATCAGATTCGGGGGCCTCTTGGCAGCTCGTTACTCCAGCGAAGGCGTGGGGACGGGGAGAAACGCGACGAAAGCGGCGCCCCCAGAAGAGGAGGGCCGGGTGGGGGGGGGCGGAGGCCGCGCCTTTCCCCGCCCCGGGCCTCCCCCACTCTTGCCCCCCCCTCCCCGGACTACCTCCTCCCCAGGCGCGCATCCGGCGGCGGGCACAGGATGTTCTTTCGCTCCCGTTCCCCCCCCCCCCGCCCCCGCTCTCACTTTCCCTTCGCTCCCTTCCCCCACTCCCGCCGCGCCCGGCGCCGGCACCTTGTTTAACCCCTCCCCTCCCGCACTCCGCGGCTCCCCGGCGTCCCCTGGGCTCCCACCCTTCCCGCCTACCCCCCAGGACGCGGAGCGTGCCCTAGGGCTGCCCGGGAAGGGGCGGGCCTGGGCTCAGCGCCGGCCCGCGTTCTCGGGATCCATTGGCCCGGCGGGGGTGAAGTGGTGGAAGGAAATCCCAAAGGCTGAAGCCCGCATTCTCCGGACCCCCGCCAGCTCAGCGGCGCCGGGTGGGCTGGCCGCCCTCGAGCGAGCCACGCGCCTGCGGGAGGGGGGCGGCCATGTGGGCGTGGTTAGCTCCAGGCCCGGAGGCGGACGGTATTGTCGAGGACCCCAATCTCATCCTCTCCCCAGGTCGGGGTAGGAAGGGGCCAGGGACTCCGGGAGAGGATGGAGAGAGGTCACGCCCTTCACGCACACGTCACTGTTTCCAAGGCAACCGAGGGCGGGGAAGCGGGCTGGAGAAGACCTTAGAGAAAGGAGGCTACCCGAGGCTTTGGGACCCGGGTGGGGGTGGGGAGGCGGCGGGGGCGGGCTTTTCAATCTGTTTCTCCACTCGCTGCTGCTGCAAGAAACTGAGGGGAGGACCGGTACTGCTCATTGAACAAACGCTCATTGAGCTTGAGCTCTGCTTGGCGCCCTGCTTAGGCGCTGGGCTACGGCGGCTGGGGATCCGAACCCTGCCCTCACCCGTCATTGTGCGTTAGGGTAGGATGGCCTTTCGCTCCGGGTCACGTCTGTGGAACCGGTGTAATGATTACTAGTATCCTTTTTCACGCTTAGAAGTGTTCCAGTATGGGGGGGACTAGTTAAGGAACTTTGTCCCCCAATACAGGAAAGGCTCCAATCATACGGGGAAGGAAGACAAGCCATTGTCTGATCACTATGCAACAGGCACTTTCTTGCCCCTTTGTAGTCTCTGTGTAGTCTTTGCACCTCGTTCTGCAAAGTAAGTATCACTAGCGACTTTTATAGATGAAGAAACTGGCTCAGAGAGGTTGAGAGACTTGCCCAAGGCCAAACAGCCAAGTATTGGAATCCAGATTCAGGTTTACATGGCCTCCAAAGTTGGAGTGTCCTACCTCATGCTTCGTTCTCAAAATAGATTATATTAAATAAGCAAATGAGAGATTCTGTCACTGCCGTGAAGGAGCTTATAATCTATGGGGTTGAAAATACTACAGGACATAAGTAAGCAACAGAATAGAGAAGAAATTGAAGGCAGCTCCTAAGGCTCAGAGGGAAGCTGACAAAATGATCAAAATTGGGTGGAAATTATCAGAGCCTTCCTGCAGGAGGTAGATTTTGAAGTGCTGGGGCCAGGATCACAGGGACTGTGTGTGTGTGCACGTGCATGTGCGCGCACGCACAATGCAGTGCCAAGAAAGAACAATCTAAGGGCATCAGACCAGGGACCAGAGTTACGCAGGCTGGACTCTCCAGTTGTGAAAAGATCCCTCTGTAAACCCGAAGTCACTGGTTGGGCCACTCACCTTTCGGCCTTCCCCCCTCCTCTGTGGGTTTCGTTTCTTAGGGAAGCTTCCAGCAGGGCAGCTGCACTCATTCCACTCTGCACTCAAAGTCTCTGCAGTTGGCATTTGGCACAGACTCCTTGACGTTAACCTGGATGTCAGCTTCTCCCTTCCCCACCCCTCTCTGAAGATTTGGTAGATAAAAAATTGTGACTTTTCAAAACCAAAGGGCCTGAGCAAGTACCAGGAACCAACAGGTTCGATGGGAATGGGGAGACCGAGTCAGGAGAGAAAGATGAGAAAGCACAACCAAGTGGGTTGGTCACTTGACTAACATCTGCTGCCCTTCTGCTAGGTACCAGGCCCAGAGCTGGCCTCTGTGATTTGGGCACACCACGAATGAGTCCGGGTCCCTTCATGTGGAACACACAGCTGAGCAGCTGGTGTACCCAGTGTGCTTGGTTGAGGAACTTGAAGCTGAAAGCATATACAATAAACAGCGTTTGAGAAACATTATTCCAGTAGGCTAGGCAGGAGAAAGGAAAAACGTAGGTCAGAAAGGTGTGGCAGAGGCTGTGGGAATTTGAGCCAAAGGTGGAACCTATGGGGATAGAGAAGAGGCGAATGAGAAAAATAAGGAACAATAAATACATCTTGTAATAAAAACAATAAAGGGAGGAATTTGGTAGATCAGGTATAGGATGGTGAAGGAGAGAAAATAGTTAAAAATTAACCCACCTTCGTGGTGAGTTTGGGGGATGGGAGAGTCATAGTGGGCAATGGGGAAGAGCTGGTGTGAGCCACATGAGGACGAGTTCAGTCACTTCCAGGTCATGTGAGGGCAGGTGTTCCGTGGGTGACTGGACTTGGAGATAGGGAAGTCCAGAAGGGCAGTGGGCTGCCTTGTGAGAATGTCCCTGTCACCGTAGGTATGCAGAAAGCTTCAGAACAATGACTGACCTGGGATATCATGGACAGATTTCACACATTAGGTAGAAGGTTGGAGTTGATGACAGTTAAGTTACCTCCTGGCTGGGAGATTCGGTGAGCACTGGCTGGGTGAGCACGTATATGGGAAAAATGACTATCTGTGTGGGAAGGGGGTCCATGGCCCAGGCCTGCATCAGCATCCATCTCCTCAGAGGATGCCAGAGATGCCGTCAGATGGCCCAGGGGCATGAGGCCCAGGTGAGGCAGGTCAGCTGCCTGGGGTCCCTCCCCCAGCCCCACCCTCCACGGCCCTGGAGCCCAGGCCTGCGCTGGCTGCCAGGGCTTTCCTGGAACTCAGCAGAGGACGGAGCCCCTCCCTGCCAGCCCTGGCACACTCCAGGCACAGCGTGTCCCCTGGGGCACCTAGCAGACACCCCAGGAGGCTAGGGTGTGGGACAGGTCTCCGCCTCCAGGAAGAGTCCTGCTCTGAGCTGCCATCTGAGCTCCCTGCCCTGGGCTGTCAGCCTCGAAGTGGCCCTACCAGGACAGCAGGCACAGAGGAGGAAGGAGAAATTTTGTGGCTGGGTGGCAGGATTCATGGGTCTTTGTTGTGGCTTTGGGTGGGAGGGTGGGTAAGGCAGAGAAGCAGGGTCTCAGGCTTCAAAGCACCTCCCCACCTGTTTCACCCTCCCTCTGAGGAAACCTTCAGGGGCCTAGTGGTTTTGAGGGGAGGGGAGGGGACAGGAAGAGACTCTAAACTCTGGGTTAGCCAAGGACAGAGGTGGGGGAGATCTTCTTGCCCTATATCCCATTTCTCTCAGCATCCTCTTCCTGTGCTCCCCACCACCCTAGAACAAATTTCTACCCCCATCTGCGGCGATGAGTTACATCCCCCACACCAAGACCTCCAGAGGCCTCCCAGAGTGGTGGGCTTTGGGGGAAACGGGACTTGTACACAGAAGCTGCAGGCCGGGCCACACCTGCCCAGTGGCTGGAGGACAGCGCCCCTCCCGGGTGGGCCGAGCCTGCTCCGCTCGGGCTGGGGGCCGTGCGACGCTGGAAATGCAGGAGCGAGAAGGCAGAGGGATGCGCAAACGGGCCACGTGGAGGTCCCGCGCGGCAGGCAGGGGCGGGAACAGGGGAGCCGGTCATGCGCCCGCCTTCCCCCCTCCCGTCCCCCGTCCCCGCCCCATCCCCCCCCCACCCCGCTCGAGGGAGCCTCCGAGAGTTGGGTCGTCGCTGACCGCAGGCTGCAAGAGCGGTTGATCTGGTGAGCGAGCACACCCACTTACCCAGCTGCTGAGTCAGGCTGTTCTCGCTCCCCGCTCGCCCGCCCGCTCGGGACATTGTGTTCCAGCCCCGGCGCGCTGGCACCGGGCCCAGGCGCTCACACCAGCCTCCTCGCCCTGTTTGTGCTCGCTGCTTGCGCTCGGCGCGCAGCCTCCCCGCCGCCGCAGCCCTGCGAGTGCGCGCTGGGGCCGGACTAGGGGCGGCCGGGGGCCGGTGCGGAGCCCCGGAGACGCGCGCCCGGCCGGCGGGGGGAGGGGGGCGCCGCCCAGCCCGGGCTCCAGCCTTACAGCCCTCAGACCTCTCCATCCCCCACCTGCACCCCGCTGTGGAAGCCCAAGCGTGTGCGAGGCCCGAACACCACAGCTGGCGGGGGCGGGGCGGGGGGGCAGGTGTTGGTAGCTCCTGGAGGGAGACCGAGCCGCCCAGGCTGCCGCCCGGCCCCAATACCGCTCGGTCCAGTCCGGAGGATAGCTGCGAACGCGCCAGCCCCACGCTTGGAAGACCTGGGATGCAGTCACGTGACAACGGAAGCCCGCTGGAGGGGGCCAATGCGAGCGATCCCCCGGAGGAGCCTCCACGGGCCTCGGACCCCCTTCCCGGACCGCTCTTCACACCAGCCTGGAGACTCCAGGGATTCCCAGGGGCTGGCGAACCAAGCCCAGCCCTCTGGGATAGCTTGGGAAACCCCTGGCGGGGCGCCAGGACTACGAAGAGCCCAGGACGGCCGGGTGGAGGAGACGACCCCAAACTGGAACGTGACCCCTCCCTTTGTTCCAGCCCCAAACCCGGATTTATTCAGAGCCATGTTTTCTCTTTACCCATCCGTCTAGAGAAAGACGTCATTGAGTGCAGTTCCTGAAGGTTCCACCGTCTCCAAACCGAGGAGGGGACAAAGGACTTATCTCCTGAGCACCTACCATATGGAAGGCTCTGTTGGGTCCTGCTAAGGACGTCATTAGAAAGTTGAAGACACAGTTCTGAGAGCCCTTTCATCTCCCACCTTCCAACCTCCACAGTGTGCTGTGCCATTTCTCCTGCCACCAGCGCCCATCCTCCGAGTCTACCCATCTCTTAAGCTCCAACTGCTAAAGCCTGCTTGAAACAGCGCCAGCCAAATCTGATTCCTCTCCCCTCCCAATGCCCAGCACATTCAGTCTGTACCTTTCTCAGGGCACAGCGTGTTGCCTGTCTCATATTCTAGTGATCTGTTTACTAATCCTGTTCTTCTAACCAGATTAAAAAGTCCTTGAGGCAGAAACAAAGTCTGCCTCTTTGAGGCCTCCCCCCCATCACTTGAGCTCATCCCCCACAGGCCAGGCTTGGCACTGGAGTTGATGTTCAGTAAATGTTGGGTGTACTGAAATGATTTCCTGCCCTTGGGCAGATTGCAGACCAGTTGAAGAGACAAACACACAGCTCGTGAGGTGAGGTTAAATAATAACCCAAGGCAGCAGGTGGTGAGTACCAAACGTTAAGAGCTATAGAGACTCAGGAAGGAGGTGGTGATATGGGAGAAGGATCCCAGGAGGTTCTAGGCCTTGAGCTGTGTGTGTGGAGGAGGAGAGACGAGGCGTGGAGGTGACTCATTCTAGTTGACATCACCAAAAGCCAGCCTCCGTGCTAGCCACTTTCCATGCATTATCTCTAATATTTAGATGGGGGAGGAGGGTAGGTTTGGAAGGAGTGGAGAGGGGCTGGTGCCCAAGTCAGACCTGCCCAGAGCTAACCAGAGCATAGAGGCAGCCTTGGATCTGGGCTCCCCACCCTCGGTTCCCGGGCACTGCCTGTTCCCTGGCCTGCCACGCCTGCACAGTACACCCAAGAGAGCTGCCCAGTGCTGCCCAGCTCTGGATGCACTCTGGTCCCACCCTGGTGAACAACTGGCCGTGTGATCTTGGGCAAGGCACTTCCTTCCCTACACCTCACTGCCCATCTGGCCCTTCCTTGCAGGGCTTACAGACTGGGACTCTGTGAGTTAGTGTCCCAAGGGATGCTTGCCACCTCCCTCATGTTACCTGGGCTGCTGTGGCTGCCTACATTCCCCACCCCCCTGCCAGCCCTCTCTCCCTCCCCCACGCACAGCTCCCTCCCAGTCTGGAGCTGCTGAGAGGAACACTGGGTACAGAGTGTGAGCAGGGATAGTAGGTTTCCTGTGGTTGCAAAAGGAACATCGGGACTTTCCCTGTGGTGCCCGAGCTTGTGGGAGAAGTGGGGGAGGAGGAGGCAGGGCCAACCTCGAAGGAACCTCTGCTCCCTTCCCTCCCCTCCACAGTGCTCCCAGCTCTCCAAAAGCCTGGTACAGTTTGTTACACTGGGGCCGGAATGTAGCGTGTGTTTCATATGGCCTCTGTCCAGTCCTACACTGGCCGCTTTATATTTATACTTCCTTCTTCAGCTTTGGCATCCTGCTGTCAGTCAGTCACCCCTGCCCTCATCTGCCCACCTCCCACCTGGGCCCTGCACCCCACCTTGTGTCAAGTGGGATGCAGAGAACACCCTGGAGGAGAAAAGTTGGGACTCCGAAAGGGTAAAACCCCCAGTCCCCTTTCTCTCTCCCATCACCCAGCCCTGCAACAGCCTCCAAGGTCATGGACCCTCCAATTTGGGTCTGATGGTTCTCTGGGCCCTTGAGGTCGATCCTCTACTCCTTGCCACTCTTGTTGCCCCAAACACTTCAAAAATATTCCTGAGTTGGGCTGGACAAGTGAGCTGAAGGCTCTATTTATGTTGCCTCCCCAAAAGCTTGGCAGACCTGTTAATCCGTGATCCTCCCCCATCAGTCACAGAGAACACAGCAGAGGTGGGGTGGGTGGGGGATCGGAAACCCCCCTCCAGGAATCACACATTCCTAATAGAAGCTACAAAATGGAATTTGACACTTGGTGACTTAATGATTTTCTGAGTCATGACCAGTTTAACTTCCTCAGAGCGGCTTCAACAACATTCAGAGATTGATCAGGCCTTCCTCCCCCAGGAGCTGGTGATATTATTATTCACAATAATAGCGAATATCGATTGCTACCAGGGACCAAGTGTTGGGCTTCAGGCTGTATACACACAAGCTCATTTATTCTTCGCAACCACTCAGGGGGGTGGGTGCTATTGTTAGCCTCCTTTGACACTGAAGGAAACTGAGGCTCAGAGAAGTGACAGAGCTGGGACTCACATTTAACTCTACCATCAATGCCAGCATTTCTCAATGTTCTGCCAGACTGCTTAGATCCTGTACCTAAATTGTAAATCCTCCATTTCTCAGAGTCTTATTCCCTTCCTCCTCAAATGATTCCAGGAAGTTTGCCTCCTCGGAGTCCGTGCATGCCTTGAGGTATATAATATGACAGCCAGAAAACTGTTTTCAGCCCATTTGACAGGCTGAAGTGTAGAGGCCCCGAAGGATACTCAGTGGTGGAGCTGGATGGTCAGGTTTGCTGGCTGAGGGCATCCTCAGTTGTCTCTCAGGCTGCCACTCACCCCCTCACCTGGGAATAAACTTTGCCTCGTTGTATTGATCTGGCATCGAATCCAAAAACCAGAGGCTGAGTCTCTGAACTCGGGTCTATCTGTGGCACTCAGTGACATGGAACCATGTGAGCATAGGGTCCTCTCTTAGGACCCTTGCACAGCAGGACTTTGGGAGAAATCCCCACCATTATGTCAATCCCTGGGATTTGTGTCAGGCCGTGTACATTTCACTGACATATCCTAACTCAGTGTGATCTTAACGTTCTTCTAAAGTAAGGAGAATAGTACTCGCTTTCCTGATGGGCAAACTGAGGCAAGAGCAGCTCAGCTGCTCACGCAAGAGCAAGAAGCTAGGTTTGTGACTGTGATATCTTGGGTGCTGCGTTTCATAACACAGGGCCTCTTCTGAGCTAAGAGAGGAAGAGTTTCTCAAGATGTCCCAAAAATCTTGTGACATGTGTCCTTTCACCCAGCCCTACCACCCTAGGAAGGGACCACAGCACCACATGGCCTACACCACCCTTATCTACCCCTGGAGGCTGAAGCAGGGGCACCAGACATCCTGTAGCGAGTCGGCCTGTCCCGGTCTCTGGCTTCCTGTCTTCTGTGGCTCTCACGGGCACATTTTGTCCCCTCTGAGCCCGGTTCTTCCTCTTTCATCCTTCCTCTCTCATCCTTCTTACTGAGAGCCCTGTTTATATGCCTCCATCCGTGTTTGCGCTTCATTTTTGCTGTTTACGTGTTCGTTCTCCTGGGAAGTGTCCTAGGGTCCCCTCTGACACCGACTTGTTTCCAAGGAAGCATCTTCCATTCCTACCCTCACCTGCCCACCTCACCCCTTGCCTCCAGCTCATGCCAGTGTCAGATTGCCAAGGTTCATGCATTCAGTGGGTACTTAATGAGTACCTACTGTGTGTTCCAGGAATTGTATTAATTCCTGGGGACCCAAAGTCTAAAAGCTGTGCCGGAGCATCTATTAATCACCTACTGTGTGCACCAGGCACTGTGCTTCATCCTGGGGGGCACCAAAGCTGGTCATTGCCCTCAAGAGATCTCCAGGCTTCTTGGGAAGTGGCACAAAAAAAGATCATTATGGTGCCCTGGGAAGTTGGGGACTGGGTTTGGCCAGAGGGGTCAGGGAGGACTCTTCTGAGGAAGCTAGTCTTCAAGTCTGAGAGGAGCTAGCCAGGCAGAGCCAGGGTGCAGGGTGTTCCAGGTAGAAGGAACGGTGTCTATAAAGACACACTGGCATGAAGCAGCCTGTGTTCTCCAGTGGGCACTTTGAGTTGTTTGGTCTGGCTTGGTCATGGAGCACAGGCTGGGGAACCCAGGGAGATGAGGCCAGAGACAGGCAGGCCCAGATGGTGCAGAACCTGATGTTCCAGCAAAAGAGCTGACCTTTATCCTGGAGCAGCCGGAAGCCCAAGCAGCCTCATGGCTCCCTGCAGCCTGGGAGCTCCAGGGCTGGGCCTGGGCCAGGCCCAGATCCCTCTCTCGAGCCCTCATTAACCCACATTTACTGCCCTTTGGCTTAGTGAGGCCTGTGAGAGAGTCAGACACTGGAAAATAATGCTGTTTTTAAAGCACGATCATTCATTCATTCATAAATATTTAGGAAGCTCTGATGTTTGCCAGGTGCTGCTTTGAGCACTGGGAATGGGTCCTTAAACCCTACAGAGATCCCAGGTCTCAAGAAACTTCTATCCTTGGCAGTTGGAGAGGGAGGATAGGCCATAAACAAATAAACAAATAAAATAAATAAATTAGCAAGATAATTTCAGATTGTAAAAACAGAGTGCTGCAGTTGGGGGTAATGGGGTAGTCTGGGTAGTCAGGGAAGGCTGCGCTAAAGAAAGTTACATTTGAGCTGAGACTGAGATGACAAGAACAAACCGGGATGTGAACATCTGGGGCTGAAGAGTCCAGGCACAGGAAACAGCACATGCAAAGACCCTGGGGCAGTAAGGAGCTTGGCGTTTTCCAGGTTTAGAAAAAATGCTGGGTTCAAATTCATTACTCTACAGCAATTCTATGCAAGGATTATTGTACCCATTTTGTAGAGATGGAGACTGAGGCTCAGAATGGTTAAGTTTCTTGGCCAAAATCATAACTGGTAGCAAAAATTTTGGCTCTAAAGCCACTGTTGTTGTTGTTGTTGTTTTCTACCAAAGTATCAAGTACAGCAACCATGTGTCCTAAATTATTTGGGAAGGTCCAATTTCCAAAAATTTGTTTAATTGTTCTCTGGACATTCATCATGGACATTCTCTGTTCCAAATCATGACTTTGAGCCCTGTCTCTGCCATGTACTACCAGTGGGATCCTAGGACGAGCACTTCATCACCATAAGCCTCAGTGTCATCACCTGTAAATAGGCAGAGTAATAATTCCAAGAACATAGGCTTGCTGAGAGGATTAAATAAGATAATCCATGTAAGACAGTACAATGCAAGGAACACGACACACATTCATTTCATTCAATTCATGATAGTTTTTTTTTTTTTAAAGATTTTATTTATTTATTTGAGAGAGAGAGAATGAGAGAGAGCACATGAGAGGGGGGAGGGTCAGAGGGAGAAGCAGACTCCCCGCCAAGCAGGGGGCCCGATGCGGAACTCGATCCCGGGACTCCAGGATCATGATAGTTTTTTATTGTTACCTTGGGAAACTGAGGTCACCTGCCAAATGGTCCTGTCGCCATGGGAAGCCTCTGATGCATGAGACAGCCAGGGGAGCTGTGGGAAGAGAGAGAGAGCAGGAGAGGGTGGCCAGGGGTGCTTCTTGCCTGTGCTCAGTTGCTTACTCCTTGAGCTGGGATCCCACACTGACACATCTTGTACTTCCCGTTTCCAGGGAAATTCCTCGCCACTGGACCACACCCGCCCTTGAGGACCTCCCCATCTCTTTGGGCAGAGCAGAAGCCAGACAGAGCCCGGGACTGGGAAGTGACAGTCTTCAGCCGTGTGTGTGCCAGGAGCCCCCAAGGGGCAGGCGCCTCACAGCAGGAGGACAGGGGGCCACAGAGGGAGCCAGGTGGGGGCTGCTGGGACAGAGCTCTTCTCAGAGGAGGTGGGGACCCTGTGAAGTACGGGACTCCTGCCCTTCCAGCCTACATGCTCCAGTTAGCAGGAAAGAGACCCCTCCCCACCCATCTCCAACCTTCCCCAGCTTCCTGCTCTGCTGGGAGGCCCTGTCACCGTGCGCGCGCGCGCGCGCGCGCACACACACACACACACACACTCTCACACTCATACTCACACCCCCCTCCCAGGCACCCCTGAGAGGACCAGCTGCAGCTGGGAGGTGGGGGTGGGGAGAGTACTGCCAGGGTTCTCAGATCCCCAGCCTCCCTCTCCCACCCCTCCCTCGCCCCCAACTGCTGAGCTGCTTCTAGGTTTAAAGCAAAACATGATTCTGCCCTTCCTGCTGCTCAGTGGCGACAGCACCGCCTGGGATTATTTTTAGCATGGATGCAGGGAAGGCACATTTCTCCTTGACTTTCACTGGGGACATCCCCCACCCCCCAGCCAAGACGTGGCCTGGGGAGGCCAGTACGGAAACCCCCCTCCCAGAAAGGGGAAATGGGTGTGTTTTCTGTTCCTTCAGCTCACCAGAACAGGAGCTATAGTCAAGCTTGGGGTTGTACTGATGGGAAATTCTAGGTTCCAAAGCCCACGGGTTCCACCCATCTCCGTCTCTGTGTCCCTATACATCTGGGGAGCAGGAAGTGCACGGTGTCTGCAGCCAAGGTGCCCAGTCTGTGGGTGCTGGGGCCCAAGGGGAGCCACTTGGTTCCAGGCAGCACTGTGGACTACATGGGGGCACCAGGCATTCTGGGTGGTGTTTACACGGGTGCTTGCTTTATAATTCATTAAACTGAGCATGTCTGTTCTATATGAGTGTCTTTTAATTAAAAAAAAAAATTTTTTTAAGTAGGCTCCACACCCAACATGGGGTTTGAACTCACCACCCTGAGATCAAGAGTCCCATGATCTACTGACTAAGCCAGCCAGGCACCTCAAGTATGTGTGTCTTCTAGATGCTAGCATTACTTTATTGAGGTATAATCTACATACAGTAAGAGCACAAATCTTAAGTTTACAGCTTGATGAATTTTGACAAGTATATAGACCTGTGCAACCGTCACCTAGATCAAGATTTTGAACATTTTCCATACCCCTATACTCCCTGGGACCCCCTCCTAGCCAGTCCCCACCCCCGGGGGCCACCTGTATCTGATTTCTACGCCATAGGATGGTTTTGTGTATGCACCCACATTTGTGTTTTACAAGGTTGAAAGAAATACAGCTGCTATCATAGAAGAAGGAAGCGGGCAATACAATCTTTAACATGAAAAGGGGGTCTCAAAATAGAAGGGGTATTTCTATTTGAAAAAACTAAGGAATCACTGGCATGGGAAACGGGAGATTCTAGGGCCAGCCCAACCTCTCAGGATCGGAACAGGAGGTCTGGGGACACTTCTCTGAGCAGAGAGGCAGTGACTGGGGAGAGCAGGAGTGAGGGAGGGAGAGGCATGCCCGGGCCCTGGGTCCATTCCCCCCCCCCCCCCTTGTTCTGCGTGAGGTCCTTGCCCCTCCTCCAGCCCTCTCACGACAGCAGTTTTCTTCAAGGCCAAGGCGCTCTCAAGGGCATCTGCCCAGAGACGGGGAGAAGTCAGGGCCTCCGTGCAGCTACGTTATTTATCTCTCCTGCCTTCCCTTTCACTGTCTTTTTGATTTGGGCCTCCTTCACCCTATGTCCTGCCCGGGGAGAGGCTGAGCTCATCGTTCCTTCTTCCCTTCATTTAAAAACACTTATTTGAGCTTCTGCTTGGCACTGAAGAAAGGAGGATGACTAAGACAAATGTCAGCTCACAGGGAGTGAAAGGTAGCATTCCCAGGTGAGGCAAGGCCTTCCACCTTGCCTGGAGATGAAGGGCTCAGAGAGGCAAAGTGACTTGAGCCACATCACACAGCAAGCTGCTGACAGAGGGAGGAGAAGAACAGGGACCCTTGACTCGGGCCTCCCTACTGGGGATGAGAAAGCGAAGGAAGCAAAATCAACAGCCTGACTCCCTGGCTTTCTTCCCCGCAAGCTTTCTGGAGTAGCAGAAAGAGCACTGACCTGGAAGTCAGGAGACCTCATTTCTGTTTCTAGGTCTTAGAAGCACTTCCTCTCTCTGGGCCCCGGGTTTTCTTCCATGTTCTGGAGGAAGGCAGCCTCCAGAGGAGCTTTACATTTCCTTCAGCTCTTGTTTTCTCACTTTCTTGAATGTACCCTGCATTTCCGCACCTCAGTGCCTTCGCTGGGGTTTCTCAGCCTCCTGGAATGCCCCTTTCCCTTCCCCTCCCGTCCTCTGATATTCTCCCGGTCATCTATGACCTAATTCACACGCTGCACCCTGAAGTCCCCCACAGCATTTGGGATCTATTGAGTGATCTCCCCTATGTCTCTGCTACCAGAACAGACAGAGCCTCCCTCATGCTGCAACTCTCCTGTCCTAGGGCAGGGCCTCTGCCGCCAGGAAGGTAGCTGTTTTTGTCAGCCACCCCTGGAGGAGTGGGGTGAATTCCTTGCTGCCCCCCAACCCCACTTCCACGTGCCCCTTTCAACTTTCCGAGATGGAGCTCATCCTTCCTCAGGGCCTCAAAGAGAGTGTGCCTTCCTGCTAGGCAGATCAGCCCAACCTGGGGCATGAAACTGGGGCACTTCCGGCAAAGGTAGCCACCCTGGGAGGTGACCCCAGGAAGAATGAGGACAGCCAGGGCCTCTGCCGGAAGAACGGCTGCCCCACCTCATCTGTCCCGTCCTCCTTCACAAACACCTGGACAGAAATCCTCCCTCACAACAAACATACGGCTCTTGTTCCCACAACCACACCCAAACCCACTCCTACCTACCTGCCCACAGACGGACTAGCAACTTTGCAAAGATGTAGCCCCCTGCACCCCCTACTCCCCTGCCCCTTCCTTGGGCGGCACGGCGCACACGTGCACATTCATCGCGCATGCGCACATGGGCACACGCAGCCGCACACAGGGGTCCCGGTGCATATACACGGGTGTGTACACGGGTGATACGCGGGGGTGCGTGGGCAGGCAGTGGTGCCCACATGCGCCTTGGGTGCACACACTCTCTCTCCCATGATGTGGGGCTCTTCTCCACCTTCAGCTCTCAGGTGAGCTAGCTCATACTTGCCAGCTGAGGCTCCTCCAAGGCAATGTGGGGGGAGGACAGTGCTCCATTGTTGGCTTCTGGCTGCCTCGGATTTATCTCAAGCTAGGCTCTTTTGTCTTAATTTCTCTTGCTATGGGTAGCCGAGGTGTGGTGGGTTCGCTCTGGGCAGCACCTCTCTTGGCTGGCTGACGGGAATGGGGGGGTAAGGTTTCCATCACTTCTGCGAACAGATGTCTCCAAGGAGCCATCGTTTTGCGGGACCGGTAGACTTGAGGCCGAGGCTGATCTCATTGCTTCCACTGTCAGGCTCTTGCTTCCATTCCATCCATTCTTCCCGATGCTGCAGGAGCCTTAGGCTCATAGTCTCTTCCTGCAGAGAGGTAGGAAGGCTTTGCAGAGGGCCCAGTCCCAAGGTTGATGTGGCAGTTCTGGGGCTGACAGCAGGGTCCCAGGCAGGCTGGCCCCCTCAAGTGGAAGAGGGGAGCTTCTCTTGGCCGCCTCCAGGGCAGCACAGCAGTAATCCAGAGAATGGTGAGGTGGAGTGGTTGCGTTTGACACAATTACCTAATCTAGGGGTTGGGCAGGGAGCAAGCTTGGATTCCGTGACACCCAATTTGGCTACTGTCACTGAGCATACAACATGGGCCTGGCTCGGTGCTGGGGTGGCTGGGGAGGGTGAAGGGGTTGATACAGAAATGAGTAAGACACAGCAACTGTCTTCTAAGAGTGCATGTATGCCTGGGTCTCATGGAACCACCACGCGGGCGGAACAACCCAGAGTGGAACTGGGGGGCCCCCGCAGATCTGTCCTCTCCTACCCCATCCAGTCAGTCCCCCATCCCCAGGGTGATTCTTGTTCCATCCTTCTCATGCATTCTCTCCTTTCTCACTACCACAGCTTCAGCATTTCTTACCACCTCCCTCCTGGGGCTTCTAGTTGGGGGGAGGGAGGGT
Organism: Neomonachus schauinslandi; assembly: GCF_002201575.2. Lineage (NCBI taxonomy): Eukaryota > Metazoa > Chordata > Mammalia > Carnivora > Phocidae > Neomonachus > Neomonachus schauinslandi. The sequence continues at coordinate 113,944,341 of NC_058410.1, forward strand.
CCCACCTCCAGCCTTATATCATCCCTCACTCTGCTGCCAGAACCAGCTGCCTCAAACACACAGCTGGTTCACCATCACCATCAGAACAAAGGTCTAAAGGCCTGACATTCGTGCACAGCATGCATGACCCCTGCATCTCTCAGCCTGCCCTCCACTGCACGTTAGGTCCCAGCCTCCCGGTTCCCCTAACCGGCTATGCTGGTGTACGCATCTGAGACTTTGTATGTGCTGTTCCTGTTGCCTGGAATGCCCATCCCCTCCTTGACCTAGCAAGGACCTCCTCATCTTTCTAGACTGAGGGGGTCTTTCTCATTCTCTATTAGAACACATTTTAGGGAGGACTGGATGGCTCAGTCAGTTAAGCGTCTGACTTTTGATTTTGGCTCAGGTCATGATCTCAAGGTCGTGGGATCAAGCCCTGCATCAGGCTCCACACTAGGCGTGGAGCCTGCTTGAGATTCTCTCTCTAAAAAAAAAAAAAGACAAAAAAAACCCCACCAAAAAACCCACATTTTAACATAATGCTGACAATAATGACTTAAAAGCCAACATTTCTACATAGGAGGCACAATTCTGACTGATTTATATATTACATGTAAACAGATAATTATATTTATTAATATATATTAGCTCATTTTATCCTTACAACCTTGATAGGTACTGTAATTATCATTTCCATCTTATAGGCAGGAAAACTGATACACAGAGAGTTTAAGTGACTTCTTTACCTAAAGTGGAATGCCTGGGCTCCTGGGCGGCTCAGTCGGTTAAGTGTCTCCCTTTGGCTTATAGGTCATGATCCTGGGGTCCTGGGATCTGAGTCCACACTGGGCTCTCTGTTCAGTGGGGAGTCTACTTCTCCTACTGCCCCTCCCCCCCACTTGTGCGCATGCTCTCTCTCTTTTGCAAAAATAAATGAAATCTTTAAAAAATTAAAAACAAATAAAGTGGCATGCCTAATAAGTGATAGAGTGGGATTTATACACAGCCAGTTCAGCCGAAGAATCGGTACAGTTCAGCCCTTCACTACACTCCCTCACTCACTGTCTTAAATATTTGCCATCTAACTTATGTAGCTTTTGAGCAACCAGATTCAGTTAATGTTTGATGAATGAATGAATGAATAAATGAACTCATTAAAATTTAATGAAATGAAGAAGTAGGGCTTATCTTCATTCATGTAAGATGTCTGCTATGCCAAAACTTTTATTTCATAGGACATAGAAAAAAATTTTTAAAAATATATTTTGAGAGTAAAATCCCATACATCCTATTTTCATTTTATCTTCTTGCCTTTTACATGGAATTTATATGGATTTCCAAGCCTAAGTTTTTTCAAGTCAGTGAAGAGAGGTCCTCAAGACCTTCTAATGACCTGCTTACCATGACCTCCTGCCCATGACACAGGCAGGTGTCAGCTACATACTGAGCAATCTCTATGCTTAAGTCACCAGGGAGACAGATCCACTGAGAAGTGACCCAATGCCAAGTGAATTATGGCCAATGCTGGAAGAACATCCTATCTCTGCACCCAGGCCAGGGACAGAGTTGTTCCAACCAGGGATGTCTGTGAGGGCTTTCTGCAAGAGGTTAGATCTGGACTGAGTCTTGAAAGATTTTGATAATTGGAGAGAAGGGAGAAGAGCATGGAAGTCCAGAGAACTTTTGGACCCCAGGTTTGGTGGTAGGAAGAGTCAGGCAGCCAAGCAGGGGGCAAGAGAGGATGTGGTGGGAGGTGAGACCACGAGGCCAGTAGGTAACCATCACTTAGTGGGGTGGCAAGAGGCTGAAATTGCCTTCATGTTCATCCTGGTTGACTGTACATTTTTGGACAAGTGGTTGATTTTTTTATTTTCATTTTCTGTCCCATATGTAAATTAAGCATTCAAACCTGGGGAAAAGCTCAAATGAGAATCCCCAGGGCAGGAGAATGTGCTGATGGTACATGCTGATGCTCACTAGCTTCGCCACCCAACCAACCAACATCTTCAGTCTCCCTATGCTCACTTCTGAAAGGTGGCGGAGCTCTGCTACTTGCTGGCTTGGCAGATCATTTGACTTCTCTGTGCTACAATTTCCTTAGGTTGTTTTTGAAGATCAAATTAGTGAAGACACATAAAACATCTAGAACATGGTCCAGCTTCCAATAAGCGCCTGGTAGACATCAGCTAAAATGAATACTGTAGGCAAGGATCTTCCTAACGATGCAAATCTCACTGGGTTATCCCTCTTTTAGGCCACAGGATTTGGCCTTCAATGCCACCTCTCTCTAGTCCCAGAGATCTCCCCATAGGTGTGTTTCCTGTTGACCTAAGCAATACCCTCCTCATCCACCAAATGCCTGAGTCAGTCTCCCCCTCTTTTTGCCCCTGCCCACATAGGCCCACTAGGCTGATACACTGGTTTCTTGGGATACGATTAATTCTGATCTGTGCCTGTTGGGCCGGAGCAAAGCTGCAAAGAAACCTGAGTAAATGCTTTCTGGGAGTTCATAGGGCACAAGGCACAAGGCCAATTTCAGTTTGAGGGTCAGCCAGGTTCCAGGCATCAGAACTAGGTCCCCAGAGAGTAGACATTGGTGCCTCTGTGTCTCCTCGGGGGCAGCCAGCTCCTAGTCCTGCATGTACCCAGGCTTGGGAAATACCTTTGGCTGTTTGCACGACAAGGTCAGAGCAGCATCCAGCTATGCAGTAACAGCCCAAAGACCTCTGAGAACTAGGTTGGGATAGGATACAAATCTGGCTCTTCCCAGCAAAGGGGCAGGTGGAGAGGGATTAGCTTATAAAACAGAGCCTGGGTGGCTCAGTCGTCAAGTGTCTGCCTTCAGCTCTGGTCATGATCCTGGGGTCCTGGGATCAAATCCCATCAGATTCCTTGCTCAGCGGGGAGTCTGCTTCTCCCTCTTCCTCCGCCCCACCTCCCCCCTGGGGTTATGTTCCCTCTCTCGCTGAAAAACAGAGCGTGGGCCCCTTCCCCATGCCAGGCCCAACTGGTTGCAAACCAAGAGGGCCTTGACAGTTCTCTTTGAACTCTTAGGTTCACCTTCCCGCCTATCTTGCCCTTCTCACCCACTTCTGGGACTTTCTGCCAACACCTTCCACCTTGCAAAAGCTTTCTCTTAAATCCCAGGAACCAAGAGTTTCCCTCGATTGCTGTGTTTTTGTTTTTTGGCTTTTGTTTTTTAACAACTTGTGCTGTGGTGGGATTTCTCGTGTGTTTATACTGCTGTGGTGCATTCATCAACTTTGGAACAATTTCAGCCATAGCTTATTCTAAATGGTTTCAGTATTTCTTCTGTCCCAGCCACTGTTTCTCAAAGATGGTCTGCACTGGACCACTCGGGAGTTTGCTAACAGGGCCCCACCCAAATAAGAATCTCCCAGGAACTCAGGAGTCTGTGTTTCCAGCAAGTTCCAGGCCGTCTCAGTCCCACTGTACCAAGACTGCTCAGCCAGTGCTGTGGGTGCTTCAGTGGCAGGGCCTGGATGTCACTCACCTCTGTGTCCCCAGTCTCCATGGGGCCTGTTTGTTGAATGGAACATTCACTGGGGACTGAAGTCAGCAAAACTGGGGCCACCTCCCTTCCCAGGCTCCTAAAGTCCTGATGCCTAAAGGATGACACTCGGACCATGAATTTTAGGCATCAGCTGGCAGAGGAAAGAAACTCTTTGGGGGCTTTGAGGGACTCCCCCAAATTCACTAAAGAAGACTTCAGGGAAATCACTCGTGCTGACTTAACCACACTGGACCTCTGTTCTCTATAAAATGCAGATGAACATTTCTGTGGTGAGGGCTGAGGTGATGAAGTCAGCCTCAAAAGTTAGAAGTTCTGGGTGTCACACTTCTCTTTGGGGTTAGGGGTAGGGGAAAAAACAACTGAGCAGGTGAGAAATTATTACTTGCAAGCTACTTCCTAGAAAATACAGAAAGAAACAGATAATATACCGGGCTAATAAATAAGCACACACCTTGTGTGTGTGGGTTAGATCAACTTTACTGAGGTGGAATTTACATACAATGCAGTGTATCCATGTAGGTGCATTGTTTGATGAATTTTGACAAATGTGTTTACTTGTGTAACCTCTATCATAATGTAGATCATTTCCATCAGTCTAAAGTTTCCTTGTTGGGGCGCCTGGGTAGCTCAGTCGTTAAGCGTCTGCCTTCAGCTCAGGTCATGGTCCCAGGGTCCTGGGATTGAGCCCCGCATCGGGCTCCCTGCTCTGCGGGAAGCCTGCTTCTCCCTCTCCCACTCCCCCTGCTTGTGTTCCCTCTCTCGCTGTCTCTCTCTCTCTCAAATAAATAAATAAAATCATTTTAAAAAATAAAAATTAAAAAAATAGAAGTTTCCTTGTTCCTTTTTGCAATCGATCTATCCCCACCTGGCCCAAGGAGCCCTAAATCTGCCTTCTGCTGCTTTGGATTAGATTGGCATTTCCTAGAATTTCAAATACAAGGAATCACCCAGTATGGACTCTTTGTCCTTCCGGCTTCTTTTGCTCCACATAAGAGCATGAGATTTGTCTGTGTTTTTGTTCCTATTAGTAATCTGTTCCTTTTTTATTGCTGTACTGTGTTCCATTGTATGGCTACACCGCAATTTGTTCACTCATTCTCCTGTTGATGAAGATTATGGTTGTTGTAGTTTGGGGCTATTGTGAAAAAGTTGCTGTGAACATTCTTCTACAACTCTTTGTGAACATGTTTCTCTCTCTCTTGGGAGCAGAACTGGTGAGTTACATGGCAAGTTTATGTTTTTGGTTTTGTTTTTTATTTAAGTGGTCCCCCCACTCATGGAGCCCGATGCAGAGCTTGAACTCACAACCGTGAGATTAAGACCTGTGCTGAGAACAAGAGTCAGCCGCTTAACTGACTGAGCCACCGGGGTGCCCTGGTAAGCAGAGGTTTAACTTCAAAAGAAACTGCCAAACTGTGTTTCAAAGTGGAAATGTATGGTTCCCACCAGCAAAGTGTGAGAATTCCAGTTGTTCTACATCTTTGTCAGCTCTTGGTGTTGTTGGTCTTTTTTAATTTTAGCAATTCTGGTTAGGCGTGTAATGGTCTCTCCCTGAGGTACACATATGCCCACCCCTCATCTGGAACCATTCCTCCTGCCCGCACACTTCTCCCCAGTTGCTCCAACCATATCTCTGCTTCTCCTATGCTCCATTCTCCTTTCCCGGAATTCTCATCCTCTTGAAGTTTCCATAACGGACCCCTTCTCATTCAGATCTCAGCACAGATGTCACCTCCTCGAAGTCTTTCATCATCCTCTCTAATGGTGTCCTCAGCACTTTTTATCCCATTTACCCTGTTTGTGTTCTTTGTAGCAGTGAGCACTATCTGAAAGAATCTTATTTGTCTATTTGTCCTCTGCCCCATGAGAACCTTAACTCCATGAACAAAGGAATCTTGTCTGTGTTATTTACCTAGAACAGTGCCTGATAGATAGTAGATGTTCGATATATATTGCTGAATGGCTTTGCAGTCCAAAATATGCATTCAGCATATTGGCCTTTGAGGTCCTGGGATTTAAAGGGTATGCACATCAACAAAATACAAATATTTAAAACATAAATTATTTGTATTGTCTGGGGCTTATTCAATTTTGCATGTAAATATGCTTAGAAATCTAAAAATATAGAAAAATAGAAAGAAGAGGAAAATTGACCATCGTTTCACCAAATTACTGTGGTTTAAAAGTGTAAAACATTTCACGTTATTAACTAGTTTTAGATTTTTTATTTATTTTATTTTTTGTTTAAAGAGTTTATTTATTTGAGAGAGAGAGACACAGCGAGAGAGGGAACACAAGCAGGGGGAATGGGAGAGGGAGAAGCAGACTTCCAGCTGAGCAGTGAGCCCGATGCGGGGCTCGATCCCAGGACCCTGGGATCGTGACCTGAGCCGAAGGCAGACGCTTAACAAATGAGCCACCCAGGCGCCCCTAGAATTTTTAATTTTTTTTAAAGTTAGCTTTTGAATAAGTAATATTTGCACATAGAGAAAATTCAAACAGTATATCCTTCTGGAAAAGGCTGCTCATATACAAACTAGGTATATCTATTTGCATTTTTCCCCAAAATAGCACCATACTGCATACATTGCTCTGCACCTTGCTTTTTTCACTTAACAGTTTATCTTAGAAATCATTCCACATCAATAGGTGTATCATTTAAGACTGTATTCAGCTGTGAGTGACAGAAAATTGAAAATATCAGTGCCTTATAAGATTAGACATTGAATTATCTCTCATTAATAAAATCTAGAAGTAAGTATCCAGGCAACACTAGGACCCGGCAATGATCAGATTCCTTCTGCCTTTTGCTGTGACATCCTCAGCATGGGGCTCTACTTCGTGGTCCAAAATGGCTGTCTGAGCTCCACCCATTACGTCTGCATCTAGCCAGCAGAAAGAGAAAAGGAAAGAGAGGGACATGCTTCCTCCCATTAGGGATACTTCCTATGACATTTCTGTTCAGCTCTCATTGGCTGGAACATAGGGACGCATCTAGCTGTAAGGGAGGCTTGGAAACATTTTTTTTTTTTCTTTTAAGTAGGCTCCATGCCCAATGTTGGGCTTGAACTCATGACCCTGAGATCAAGACTCAGAAACTCCACCAACTGAGCCAGCCAGGTGCCCCTGGGAAACATTCTTTATTCCAGGTAGCCATGTACCATTTGAAAATCAGGAGATGAGGGGAATAGATTTTTTTTTTTTAAAGATTTTGTTTATTTAAGAGAGAGCGAGAGAGAGCATGAGCTGGTGGGAGGGGCAGAAAGAGAGGGATTAGCAGAGTCCCCACTGAGCAGGGAACCCAATGCGGGGCTTGATCCCAGGACCCTGAGATCATGACCTGAGCCAAAGGCAGAGGCTTAACCAACTGAGCCACCCAGGCACCCTGAGGAGAATGGATATTGGGGGATGACCAACAATCTCTTCTATAGCATACATAGATTTGCCTCATTTTTAAAAATTGAATTTTTTATAGCCAGCTGTCCAACAAAAAGTGGGAGCCCTTCAGCAAGCATCATGTTCTGCACTTCCAAATTGAAGTCTCCCTTGGGTGTGTGAGTGGTAGAGTTAGGTTACATGTCCATGTTCTAGTTGCCAGGGAGGCTGGGAATTTGAGTTCTGACTTTCAGGTTGAGGACAAAACTCATAAGAGGGGAATTCTCCCAAATAGATAAAAGCCACTTAGAATATGGACCAATCCTTCTGTCAAAGACAACTGCCTATGCTAGATTTTGAAATCATAAAATATTTTTTAAATCTTTTTTTTTTTTTTTTGTCAGAGAGGAAGAGAGAGAGAGCACAAGCACTGGCAGGCAGAGGGAGAAGCAGGCTCCCCGCTGAGCAAGGAGCCCGATGCGGGGCTCGATCCCAGGACCCTGGGACCATGACCTGAGCCAAAGGCAGACACTTAACGACTGAGCCACCCAGGCGCCCCTCTTTTTTTTTTTTAAAGATTTTTTTTTTTTTAAAGATTTTATTTATTTATTTGAGACAGAGAGAATGAGAGAGAGAGAGCACATGAGAGGGGGGAGGGTCAGAGGGAGAAGCAGACTCCCCGCCGAGCAGGGAGCCCGATGCGGGACTCGATCCCGGGACTCCAGGATCATGACCTGAGCCGAGGGCAGTCGCTTAACCGACTGAGCCACCCAGGCGCCCTTTTTTTAAAGATTTTATTTATTTATTGGGAGAGAGAGAATGAGAGACAGAGAGCATGAGAGGGAGGAGGGTCAGAGGGAGAAGCAGACTCCCTGCCGAGCAGGGAGCCCGACACGGGACTCGATCCCAGGACCCTGGGATCATGACCTGAGCCAAAGGCAGACACTTAGCCAACTGAGCCACCCAGGCATCCCAAAATATTTTCAAATCTTAAAAGCATCAAAAATCTAACAAGATAGTGAGGAATTACTGAACCAAGATACATGAAAAGATAGGAATGCAGAGAGATCAGAGTTGCCAGATAAAATACAGGACTTCCAGTTATATTTGAATTTCAGATAACCAACAAATATTTTTCTTTAGTGTGTATCCCGGTCAAATTTGAATTTCAGATAAACAACAAATTATTTTTTAGCATAAGTGTGCCCATGCCATACTTGTGAAATACTCATACTAAAAAATGGTTTATTTGAAACTCAAATTTAACTGGATGTCCTGTGTTTTTATTTATTTATTTATTTTAAAAAATTTTTTATTTATTTGCGAGAGTGAGAATGAGAGACAGAGAGCATGAGAGGGAGGAGGGTCAGAGGGAGAAGCAGACTCCCCGCTGAGCAGGGAGCCTGATGTGGGACTCGATCCCGGGACTCCAGGATCATGACCTGAGCCAAAGGCAGTCGCTTAACCAACTGAGCCACCCAGGCGCCCTCCTGTATTTTTATTTATTAAAGCTGGCAACCCAAGCAGAGAAGTGAGTCCAGCACTTGGGGCTGCTTTTGTCCACAGGTGTTTGCCAATTTGAGTCATCAGAGAGGTTGAGCTGTGCTTTCGAAAGCTTATTAGGATTAGGGGTACAAAATTGGGATGCAGGGCTTACCAAGGTTGGAGACTCTGATAAACTACCCCATGGTAGACTATTACTTTGATAATCCACAGTGAACCATGGCTATAGGTATTCACGCTCCGTGTACTCCCCTTGACTCTGGGCTGGCTCCATGACCCATTTTACCCAATAGAATGTGACGGAAGCAATGTTGTACCTGGTCTGGTTGAAGCCTTAAGAAGGCGGCTTCCATATTTTGACTCTGAGGGAAGCCAGTTGCCATGTAATAAGTCCAACTACCATAAGAAATGGGAGCTAACTAAGGAATTGGTGATGTGTAGCCAGCTGGATTTCAGAATTGCTATGGGCTTGTGGCTGCTACGTGTCTGCCAGTTCCTCCTTTTTGAATAGGAATGTATTTTAGGATTTTCCTTTCTCTGCCTCACCATTTCCTGTGGCGAGCAGGTCACTTGTCTCTTTAGTTCAAAGGTTGTCAGGTCCAGAGGAGAATCACTTAAGAAATCTCATTCAAACCTAGACTTGATTTAGATGATGAAATTGTGGACCTCGAACCCAATCCTGGTAGAGCAATGGGGTGAGATTTTGGGGGATTAAAGGGTGGTGAGAATATTTTGCATAGGGGAGAAAATGAAACATTAGGGGACAGAGGGAAGACTGATAGGTTGATATTTGGTGGCCCCCAGTAAACCATGTATCTGTACTCACATCATTATTAGTTCCTTCCCCTTGAATTTGGACTGGCCTGTGACCTGCTTTCACTAACATAACATGGTGCAAATGACACTGTTGGTTCCAGATCTAAACCTTTAGAAGGCCTGGCAGCTTCCACATTTGCCCTTTAGAGGAAACCAGTCACTATGTAAAAGTCGTTATCTTGAGACAACCATACTGTGACAAACCCAACCTAGCCTAATGGAGAGACCATGTGGAGAAGAACCCAGGACCCTCGCCAACATCCCAGCTGAGGTCCCACTTGCCCTCCCATGTGAGTAAGGCCATCTTGGAAGTAGATCATTCAGGACTGCTCAAGCTCCCCCAACTGATGCCACACAGAGACCAGTTGTCCCTGCTCCAAACTGCAGAATCATGAGCAACTAAATAGTTTTTAAAATTTTTTTTTAATTTTAATTTTATTTATTTTTATTTTTTAAAAAAGATTTTATTTATTTATTTGACAGAGAGAGACACAGTGAGAGAAGGAACACAAGCAGGGGGAGTGGGAGAAGGAGAAGCAGGCTTCCCGTGGAGCAGGGAGCCTGATGTGGGGCTCGATCCCAGGACCCTGGGATTATGATCTGAGCTGAAGGCAGACACTTAATGACTGAGCCACCCAGGCACCCCAATTTTAATTTTATTTTTAAAAAATATTTATTTATTTGAGGGGGGAGGGGCAAGGGGAGAGGGAGAGCGAGTCCCAAGCAGACTCTGCACTAAGCACAGAGCCCGATGTGGGGCTTGATCTCATGACCCTGAGATCATGACCTGAGCTGAAACCAAGAGTCAGTTGCTTAACTGACTGAGCCACCCAGGTGCCCCTAGAATAGTTATTGTTTTAAGTCAGGAGTAAGCAAACTATGGCCCATAGATGGCTGCCTTTTCTTTCTTTCTTTCTTTTTTTAAACAGCTTTATTGAAATACAATTAATTCACATACCATATAATTTACCCATTTTTTTAAAAAAAAGATTCTATTTATTTGAGAGAGAGAGCGAGAGAATGCACAAGCAGGGGGGAGGGACAGAGAGAGGAGAAGCAGACTTCCCACTAAGCAGGGAGCCTGATGTGGGGCTCAATCCCAGGACCCTGGGGTCATGACCTGAGCTCAAGGCAGATGCTTAACTGACTGAGCCACCCAGGCACCCCCAATTTACCCATTTTAAGTATGCAACTCAGTGGTCTTTAGTACATTCACAGATATATGCAACTATCACACAACCTTAGAACATTTTTATCACCTCAAAAAGAAACCCTGTACCCTTTCCCTATGATCTTCCTATCCTTCCTTCTCCTACACTTCCAGTCCTTAGCAGTCACCAATCTACTTCCAGTCTTCTGTCTTCTCTGTTCTGGACATCTTATATGAATGGAACCATTTCATACGTAGTCTTTTGTGATTAGCTTTCTTAACTTAGTGTAACGTCTTTGAGGATCATCTATATCGTATCTTCAACCAGAAGCCATTTTTAATGGCTAAATAATATTCCATTGTATGGATGTACCACATTTTTGTTTATCTGTTCATCAGTTGACAGACATTTGGGTGGTTTTGACCATCAGTTGCTAGACCTTTTGGCTATTATGAATGATGGTAATATATATATTGGTGTACAAGTATCTGTTTGAGTCCCTGTTTTCAGTTCCTTTGGGTATATATCTAGGAGTCAAATTGCTGGGTCATATGCTAATTAGATGTTTAACATTTTAGGAAGTGCCAAGCTATTTTCCATAGAACTTGTATTATTTTACATTCCCACTGGCAATGCACAAGGCTTCCAATTTCTCCACCTGCTCACCAATGCTTAGTACCCTTGTTGAAAATCAGTTGACCACAGATGTGTGGGTTTATTTCTGGACTCTCAATTCTCTTTCATTGATCTAAATGTCTATCCTTGTACCAGTACCAAGTATTAGTTACTGTTGCTTTGTAATACATTTTGAAATCAGGAAATGTGAGTCCTTCTTATTTTTCTACTTACTTATTTTTTTTTAAGTAAGCTCCACACCCAATGCGGGGCTTGAACTTACAACCCCAAGATCAAGAGTCACATGCCCTACCGACTGAACCAGCTAGGTGCCCCTTGTTCTTCTTTTTATTTATTTGTTTGTTTATTATGTATTTATTTTTAAAGATTTTATTTTAAAATAATCTTTATACCCAACATGGGGCTCAAACTCCAAACCCTGAAAACAAGAGTTACATGCTCTACTGACTGAACCAACCAAGCACCCCTTGTTTTTCTTTTTCTTTTTTAAAAAAGATTTATCTATTTATGAGAGAGAGAGAGAGAAAGGATGTGGGTGGAGGGACATGGGGAGAGGGAGAGAGAAGCAGACTCCCCACTGAGTGGGGGAGCCTGACTCAGGGCTCGATCCCACAACCCCGAGATCACAACTGGAACCGAAATCAAGAGTTGGACACTCAACTGATTGAGCCACCCAGGCACCCCATTTTTCTGTTTAAATACTGTTTTGGCTATTCTGGGTCCCTTGTATTTCTGTATGAATTTTAGAATCAACTTGTTGATTTCTATAAAGAAGTCAGATGGGACTCTGATGGGATTGCATTGAATTTGTAGATAATTTAGGAAGTATTCCCATCTTAACAATGTTAAGTCTTTTGATGCATGGACATAGAATGTCTTTCTGATTATACAGGTCTTCTTTAATTTCTTTCAACAATGTTTTGTAGCTTTCAGAGTATAATTTTGGCACTTCTTTTGTTAAATTTATTCTTAAGTATTTTATTATTACTATTTAAGATTTTATTATTAATTAATTTATTTTAAATTTTTTTTTAATTTTATCTATTTGAGAGAGAGAGAGCACTAGCAGGGGGAGGGGCAGAGGGAGAGGGAGAAGCAGGCTCCCCGCTGAGCAGGGAACCCAATGTGGGGCTCAATCCCAGGGCCCCGAGTTCATGACCTGAGCCAAAGGCAGACGCCCAACCAACTGAGCCACTCAGACTCCCCAAGATTTTATTTTTAAGTAATCTCTATAACCAACATGGGGCTGGAACTAATGACCCCAAGATCAAGAGTCGCATGCTCTACCGGGACTGAGCCAGCAAGGCACCCCAGTGTTTTATTCTTTTTTATGCTATTATAAGTGAAATTTTTTCTTAATTTCATTTTTGCATTGTTCACTGGAAGTGTATAGAAATATAATTGATTTTTATTACTGAGCTTGTTTCCTACAAACTTGCTGAATTCACTTATTATTTTTTTAAGTAAGCTCTACACCCAATGTGGGGCTCAAACTCACAACCCCAAGATCAAGAGTCACATATTCTACTGACTGAGCCAGCCAGGTGCCCCTGAATTCACTTATTAGTTCTAACAGTTTTTAAGTAGATTCCTTAGTATTTTCTTTTTTTTTTAAGTCTTTATTTTTTCTTTTCAAAAAAGATTATTTATTTATTTATTTATTTATTTATTTATTTATTTGTTTGTTTGTTTGTTTTAGAGAGAGAGAACGAGTGTGAGAGTGTGAGCTAGGGGAGGGGGAGAGGGAGAGAAGCAGACTCCCCGCTGAGCACAGAGCCCAACACAGAGCTTTATCTCAGGACCTTGAGACCATGACCTGAGCTGAAATCAAGAGTCGGACACTTAATGGACTGAGCCACCCAGGCACCCCTCTTTAGTATTTTCTATACACAAGATCATGTCATCTGTGAGTAGATGTAGTAGTTTTATTTCTTCCTTTCCAATCTGGATGCCTTTTACTTTGTATTTATTGCTTAATCATCTGGCTAAAACCTCCAATACAATATTAAATAGAAGTAGCAAGAGTAGACATCCGTGTCTTGTTCCTTGTCTTTTTCTTGGAGAGGATTATCTAGTCTTTCACCATTAAGCATGGTATTAGTTGTGGGTTTTTCACCAATGCTTTTTATCAGCTTGGGAATGGCTGCCTGGCTTTGTAAATAAAGTTTTATTGGAACACAGCCATTCCATTCATTCATGTATGGTCTATGGCTAATTTGAACTATAATGACAGAGTTGAGTAGTTGTAACAGAGACCATACGGCCTGCAAATCTAAAATATTTACCATCTGGCCCTTTAAGAAAAAGTCCACTGACATCTGTTTTAAACTGCTAAATTTTGGGATAGTTTGCTGTGAAACAATGTATAACTAAAACAACTCCCAGTCTTTTGACTAGAACCTAAAAGAACTGCAACATTGGGTAAGGAGGAACCATAAATAGACAAACCCTCCCACAGACTGTTGTCCAGCTTCAGGTTATCTGGGAAAAATCAAAAGCCCTGAAATTGAGTTAAGGTGATCCTAGCTTGCTAGTGTCCCCAAATGCTTGCAGAAACAATGGAAATCCCTTTGGGAGGAAGATACTGTTATTGTGGCCTCAAATGATTTTTCAAATACAATGTCCAAAATATAACCAGGTACATGAGGAGATAAAACAACATGAGGAAGAACCAGTAGTAAAAACTGACAATTGAAGCAGACCCACAGGGTCTCTAGATTGAAATTAACAGACACAAGCCATAAAACAACTACACTTTCTCTTTTTAAGGAGAGGAAAGCTGAGACTTGAAAATTATAGCAAGTCACAAAGAGATATAAGAAGTGACATAGCAGATCTGAAAAAGACTCAAATAGAAATTTTAGAACTAAAAAAAAAAAAACCAAACCAAAAAGCAAATTAAGAGCTTGATGGATGGGGTTAAAAGGAGAATTTTTTTTTAATTTTAATTTTAATTAATTAATTTTTTAAGATTTTATTTATTTATTTGACAGAGAGAGAGATAGCGAGAGAGGGAACACAAACGGGGAATGGGAGAGGGAGAAGCAGGCTCCTTGCTGAGCAGGAAGTCTGATGAGGGGCTCCATCCCAGGACCCTGGGATCTTGACCTGAGCCGAAGGCAGATCCTTAATGACTGAGCCACCCAGGTGCCCCGAGAATTTTTTTTTTTTTAAAGTAGACTCCACGCTCAATGTGGGGCTTGAACTCATGATCCTGAGATCAAGAGTTTTATGTCAGGCGCCCCAAGAGAATTTTTTATAAAGCTGAAGACAGAATTAGTGAAGTGAAAAACAGTCACAAGAAACTTTTAGAACAAGGCATTGAAGGGCAAAAGATAGAAAAAATAAATAAAAGAAAGGGATGTAGTGAGAAGGTCTAATAGGTATTTCAACTGGGGGCTCCGAAGGAAAGAGGTACATAAACAGTGAACATACAATGGCTGAATTTCTTTTAAAATTAATGAAAAATTATGCATATGTGATAAACAGCCATGAAATGACATATATTCACTCCACTATGTGTTCTGACTCTTAAAACAGTGCATCCTCGGGGTGCCTGGCTGGCTCAGTCCCTAGAGCATATGACTCTTGATCACAGGGTCGTAAGTTCAAGCCCCATGTTGGGTGTAGAGCTTATAACCCCTAGTATATCCTTCCTGTACAAATCTGCCTTTGAAAGGATTCTGAAACCAGCATAAAGGTAGCTCCATAGCTGATGGAATAGGGCTTGTGTGGGCTGAGTTCAAATACAAGCTTTGCCACTCCCTGGTGCGCTACCTGTAGAAGAAGGTTGCCAAACTTCAGTTTTCTCGGCTAATAAATAGGACTACAGGCCTACCCCACATTGTCATTGTGAGAATCAAGTGGTACAGCGCACGTGAATAAACCTAGTGAACGCTAAGTCCTTTAAAAATGAGATATGGTTTGAGCAGGATCACATTCCCAGGGGCACTAACAGTGACAGGTAGGACTGGCTACAAAATTTGCAGGTCCCAGCGCAAAATGAAAATGCAATCCTGAAAAATTATTAAGAATTTCAAGACAGTGACAGCAGAGCATGAAACCAAGCGCAGGTCACACGCCCCTGAAGCCAGCCTTGGTAACAGGCCCTGCAAAGAACTGCTCTGTGCATTAGGAAAGGGCTGTCCGTCCCACACCCAGGTGTCTGCAGCCATAGCCCACGTTATCTTTGAGTTCTGAAGGGCAGCAGTGTTTGGGGAAATTGCAAGCACACGTGTTTCCAAATGCCAAGGAGGGCAAGTGCAGTGACCGGAGTGGTTTTCTGAGAGAGTGGGTGGGGCCAGCCAGGCTGCCATCAGAACTGTGGAACTGACTGTTCCCCACAGACTCTGGCCTAGAAAAAAAAAGCCTGCAGCTGTATCTACAGGGCCTGTTGTTGTTTGCTGCGGTGTGTTACAACACAGCCTGGCAGCCTCCGGGACCTTTCTGTCTTCCTCCTGGAAGAGCCTGGTCCCAGAGCATGTGACATGACCACACAGCCCTGCAGATTTGCCCATATTGCTCCTCGCTGTTCCCTCAATTACCAGGCTTTTCCAGGTCTGTGTGCTTTTTGCTCACGCCATCCTCTGCAGTCTGGGAATCCCCTTCCTTCTCTTCCACATCCCTCCCTCTGGCAAACACCATCTTTGAAGACTCCATCTTTTAGGACTCAGCTCTAGTGTCACCTCTTCAATGATGCCTTTCCTGCCTTTCCCAGGAAGAGCCAATTGTTCCTTCCTTGGAGCTGTCCACTGTATCCGAAGTGGTACTGACAGGTAATGTGCATGTTACTATCTACTTGGCTAAAGCCGTCAAGGGCTGGGACAGTGTCTTCTCACCTACGTATACTCTGCACACAGTTCTTGCTATTAGATTTTTTTTTTTTAATTATTTGAGAGAGCGCATGCGCATGAGCAGGAGGAGGAGGAGAAGGAGAGGAACAAGCAGACTCTGTGCTGAGCCCAGAGCCTGGTAGGGGGCTCAATCTCACAACCCTGAGATCATGACCTGAACCAAAACCAAGAGTCCCACGCTTAACCGAGCCACCCAGGCGCCCCTATTAGTAGATTCTTAGTCAATTGGTGTTGGAAACTTTTAGAACAAATCATTGAAGGATAAAAGGTTGGGTTTGGATTTAATCACCAATGTGTTGTTGAATTAATGTATGAATAAACTGTTGCAGTGCCATCTGGTAAAAAGGGAAACTTTTGGCATTAAGTCAGGGCCCTTGCCCTTGAGAAGGTTTCAGTGTTGGTTCTATTTGTCCTTTCTGCAGGTACTACCTCCTGAAGGCGGGGATGATGATTTGTTGAAGAGGCTCTTCATAAATACCTAAATGACCAACATGACATAAGGCAGAGAGCAGATTTGGAGATAAGAGATGTGGTTTCTGATCTGGTTATGAGACATCAGGTTTCCAAAGGTGACTATTAAGTTCCATACCTATGGGACTTTAGGTTTGTTTCCTCAAAAGTGAGGGGATTGAGTTAGTTATCCCCTAAAGCCTAGGTGCAGCCTGCTCAAGTCCCTCTCCTGAATCTCTATGAGGAACTACTCAGGGGCAGCCAGCCTTCTGGCTGGAGGAGTTTGGCCACTCCTGAATCGGAGTTTGCTCAGCAGGTCTACCCTTTGCGGATGACAGGGGTGGGGTGGGAAAGGGGGATCAGAAAACACAAACATTTTTTTAAGGCCCTTTGGCGTTTCAGTTGCCTCGTATCTCATGCTTGAAAGGC
>NC_058410.1:113961080-114123909 GCF_002201575.2 Neomonachus schauinslandi
AAGGCCCTTTGGCGTTTCAGTTGCCTCGTATCTCATGCTTGAAAGGCAGAAAGCCACGGCCAAGCACGGTCTTCACAGTCACTTAGTGTCCATGGGAAATGCTACGTGCTAAACTCATTCTCAAGATGGGATTTCCCCAGGCTCAACTGGGCATTTTTGACTTCCTGGCGCTAACCTAGTCTGCTTACCTGACACAAACAGCCGGGCCTACCCTACTCCATCCTCTGACGGTCAGGCTGGGTAAACAGACCGGAGGGCAGAGTTTTCAGAGATACGATTCAGATGTGAAATCAACTAGCTTGTTTAGGCATGAGTTTCTCTGGAGGTGAGAGATGGTGTGAGGGGGCGTCGGTCAGTTTCCTCCATCCCTTCCCTCCGGCCCCACAAAGGCCAAGGGCCAGACACGTGGGCTGGCGTGGAGAGGCGGAGTTTACACTAAGGCGGAGGTGCAAATGGGCGGGGGCGGGGTCTCATTTGCATGGACGGCGCGCGGCCACCAATCCGGACAGGCGAAGAGACAGCCCGCGCGCCTTTTGGGGGCGGACTGACAGCCCCGGGGCCCTATGGAAGGCGGGTCCTGCGGCCGGCGGGGGCGGGACCGCGCCGGGCGCTGCCCGGGGGATTCGGGCCGGTTCGCGGGCGCTGCCAGTCTCGGGCGGCGGCGTCCAGCGCGCGGACGGCCTGCTGGGCGGGCTGGGGGCCGAGTGGCGCGCGGGTGAGGCAGAGAGAGACGGGGCCGAGGAGCAACCACGGCGACAGGTACCGGCGCCATGGCCGCAGGGATGGGGCGGGCGGCCGCGGCGCCCCGGGAACCGAATTCCCTCCTTTGCGGTCCGGGGGCCGCCGCGCTGCTTCGGCGCCCCCTCACGCACGGTTTCCCAGCCCCCCCGAGCGGTGCTTCGGGGCGAGCGGTGCCGGGGAAGCCTCGAGGCGAGCGCGCTGGATGCCCCTAGCCCAACTGCGGGGCCCCTGTGCGCCCTGCCGGCCCTCGGGGCCGGTGCTCCCTACGGGAGGCGCGGACTCGGGCGGCCGCGAGAGCCGCTCCCCGCCCCCGCCGCACTCCCCCTTGCGGAGGCGAGGCCGGTCGCGCCCGCTCGTGCTCACCCGGCTTTTGTTTCCCGCCCGAGGTGACAGGTCCCGGCTCCGGCTCCCGTCGGCGGTCCCCGACTCGCCCGAGGCCCGGCGCCTGTGACCGTGACCGCGACCGCCCGGAGCAGGCTGCGGGACCCGCCGAGAGCCGGGCGGCGCGTGAGCAGCAGCTGCCGCGGGCGGCAGAGAAACTTCGCCTTCTGGGGCCCGGGCGGCGGGCGAAGTCGAGCCCGGGTGAGCCGTGCGCCGGGACGCCGCGGGCGTGATGGAGCCGCGCACACCTGGCGGGGCCGGTGGCGGGCGAGGATAACGGAGTGTCCCACTGCTGCGCTCCTCGCTTTCGGTTTGCGCTCCCCGGGCGGTGGGTGTGGATGCGTGTTCTCCGCCTTCACCTGCCGCCATGGGACAAGTGACTGGGATACAGCATCCCGGTTCTCGGCCGTTCTTGGAGGGTGCCAGTGCAGCGCCGTTCTAACAGGTGATTATTCTCGTGCCAGGTGAAAAGCCCGTTAAAACTTGATTTAGGGCTCATTATTCGGTTCACTCCTAGAACGTTAGAACTCCTTCCACTGACGTCTGAAAAGGTGTGCTGGCGACAGTATAGGAGTCAAACCCAGTACTGATTTAAAAACAACAACAATTTGAGGGGTCAGCGTGTAGATTAATTGCCTTCTTTCCGTGGACGAGCCTGGAGGAACATTGTAGTCTTACTTTAAAAAATCGGTTTCTGCAGTGGTGGCGAAAGCATGGTAAGGTACAAAGTTAGTAAATGGGGAATGCAGAACTCTAGATATCCTTCAGTGTGGTTCAGGACAGCGTGTATAGCGTTTGGCCGCCATTCAGTAAATTCTGCATGAAGTAGTTTGAGCTCGTGGTTTTGGATTTACTTTTCAGGGGTATGTTTTCCAGTGGAATAAGGCTTAGCATTGAATGGGAGCTTTCTTTGCCTCGCTGAGGGTAGACAGGAGTGTTTATTTTCATTGTCTTACCATTTTGTTAGATTGTGGACAAGGGAAAAGTTAAGGTATATTTCAGTTAAGTATTTTTAATAGTCTATGGAATTCTGCACCCCCCCCCCCGAGGGTTTTTACTTTAGAGAATTAAAGTAAGTAGCTGTTTCTCTTGGTGTTTGAATCAAAATTCAAGGATACACTTGAAAAATTTTTTATTCTTTTTGGGAAATCTTTATTTGTCATACTTTCACTTACCATTTTCTCTTCGTCTCTCTCCCAGCTGACCTCTACTTAATCTACAGTTATGGCCCTGACCAATGTAGGGCATCTACAGAAAAAATACATTTAAAAATAATATATAACAACTATTTTTAAAATGTAGTTTATACATATTTAAATTTATTTGTAACACTTGATTTAGCTTAATTTTTTTCTAATGTGTCTTTTATATCCATTGGGGATGATTTATGTTTAACAGAAGTGTAACTTCTTAGGAACAAAGTTATAATTTTGATTTAATTATGCTACTTTAGTAGTATTTCACTGAATTGTGATTTTACTATTTACCTAGCTAATTAGTAACACCGTTTAAAGCTGAACCCTTTAACCAATAGGCTAGTTGTGACTGGGATTTTTAAAAACAAAATCAAAGATGGTCTTTAGAAAATGTTTTATATCTCTAAAAACAACAGGCTTAAATGTTATGAGGTCTTTGTCTTTCCAACATTTAACAAAACAAATATTTTTCTGAATCTTTAATTTTTTTAGTTGTGGTAATTTTAGGTGAATTTCTTTTTTTAAAACATAATTTTAACCAGTTCAACATGAAAAACTTAAAATACTGGATTAGACAACTAATTAAATCTTCAATTTTCTGTTTATTCTTGGATTGGAAAAGAACACATATTTTGGATTATTTAGTTTCTTAAAGGTTTCTTAGAATGACTCAGTCTAGAGAAGAAAGAACATCCTCTTTCTGTAGCTATAGAAGAAGTTATTGCTATTAAAGCTGAGTTGTCTTTTTGATGCTCAGGGTAGATTGGTTGAACAGTGACTCGTCCTGTAGAGTGGGTTTTATTCTGTATAAATAGTTGTAAGGAATCTTGTAAGTCTGGGGCTCCTCATCGTTTTCGATGATTTAAGTAATTGTTCTTTAAAGTCTATAGGAATATATTAGTTTTAACTACTATGTGTAATTTACTATGTATAATAAGTATTATAATCTTTATCCTAAGGTAATGTTTAAATATACCACATGATAAATTAAATTTATATTTCATAGTTTTATTTACACAAAAGCATATTTTAGGGACTTTATAAAAATGTCTTTTGGTTTTTTTTTTAAGATTTTATTTATTTATTTGACAGAGAGAGTGAGAGAGCACAAGCAGGGGAAGCAGTAGAAGGAGAGGGAGAAGCAGGCTTCCCGCTGAGCAAGGAGCCTGATGGCGGGGCTCGATCCCAGGGCTCTGGGATCATGCACTGAGCTGAAGGCAGATGCTTAACCATCTGAGCCACCCAGGTGCCCCTAAAAATGTCTTTTAATTAAAAACCCATTTTCAAATTCTGTTTTTAGATATTTTACTGGGTTTTTTTGTCCACTTTAACTTGTGGTAGACCATATCATAAAATTATCAACCACATTTCAGTTTCAAAATTAAGCATAAGTTGAATTCTCACATCTACATGGTAAACATTGTGTGTTTAAGTCATTTATCCTCAGGTGTGGTTCCTTTTGAGTTTGGGGGTAGGCAAATACTTTTGAATGAATAAAGCCACAAAAAACAAGGGCATTTATTAAAATAGCTAATTTGAGGATAAATCAGATGACACTTTTAGACATGAA
Organism: Neomonachus schauinslandi; assembly: GCF_002201575.2. Taxonomy (NCBI): domain Eukaryota; kingdom Metazoa; phylum Chordata; class Mammalia; order Carnivora; family Phocidae; genus Neomonachus; species Neomonachus schauinslandi. The sequence continues at coordinate 113,964,969 of NC_058410.1, forward strand.
TATGGCTTTGATAGTAATATGCATGTTATACCCAAGGATATCTCTGTACAGGCCTTTACTATAATTTTTCACAATTCCTAAAGAAAAAAATCTGTACATATATATTTTTAAAGATTTTGTTTATTTATTCATGAGAGAGAGAGGGGCAGAGGGAGAAGCAGGCTCCCCACGGAACAGGGAGCCCGACTGGGGCTCAATCCCAGGACCCTGGGATCATGACCAGAGCCGAAGGCAGATGCTTAACTGACTGAGCCACCCAGGCACCCCAAGAAAAAAATCTATATTGTACATATTTTGGCACACCAAATTCTGTAATTATTTAATACTGAACAACTAAATATGGACATTTTATGATTCTGAAACTATTTGAACTTTTATTTTTTTAAATCTTTTTTAAGAATTTATTTTTTTTAGTAATCTGTAACACTCAATGTGGTGCTCGAACCCACAACCTGGAGATCAAGAGTCACATGCTCCACCGACAGAGCCAGCCAGGCATCCTGAAACTATTTGAACTTTTTAACCTAGCTGATTAATAATTAGATTTTGGTTTATTGTACATTTCTGAATTTTCTACAGTGCATTTTTTTTTTTTAATGATCTCTGGCCAGTTTTATTAAAGAAAAATTTTGCATGATTTACTTTTTACCAGTCTTTTCTGGCATGCTCCTAATGCTATCAGAATCGCCTGGATCAGTGATAACCAGTGTGCATACTCTGTAGTATTTTCCACATGCTGTGCCCAGTTCAATATTATTGCCACTTTAGTGATGGACACCGGTTTTGGCCAATGTGACGTAGTACTCTATTTCAGATTTCCTCAAGGCAGGCAGTTGTTGGCTAGGATGACCAGTTTTGCTTGGCCGTGTACCCCATCATGTACTGTCCACTTACATTGAGTTGGAGCCTAGAGATAATTGACTCCAGTGACTTTCTTCTGTGCAGCCACCATCTTCTTGCCTTAGGTGCGGGACAGCCCCCCAACAAAGAGCAGTTGCCAAGATGGCCAAGGAGGGAGAAAGAATCTATAGTACATTTTTAACTTCCGATAATATGTCCCCAAAGTGTAAAGAAAATTAAATCTACACACATAGGAGATTGGTTGTTGGTATGAAAGTAACTATTGATTTAAAAACAGTAGCCACTGAAGTGTGATTTAACTTGCAAAAAAGATACATACCAAGTAAAAGACTGTCTGTCAAAAGAGCCTATTATGGGCCTTATGCACCCTGTGACTAATCTGTGTAACAAGTTACTAAGGATATTTTAGCAATATTTGAAACACTAAAATTCAAGTACTCAAAATAACTTGTATCTCAGTTTGTTATGAAAAGAATTGGTCTGTACTCAGCTGAAACTTAAACATGTAAGACTATAATCCTTAAATGGAACAAGTTAATTTTATGTTCAATTTAGTATTTACTTCTAGTCTTTTGGAAAACATCTAGTTAATGAGAGTGAAGGACCACCAGAGGGAGTATGGGGTCTGCACGTTTGCTGTATCTGTTTCCTACTCTTGGTCTGGAAGAAAAACACTTTAAAAATAAGAATAAGATTGTAATTCTCTAAAACAGGAAAAAGATAATGAAAGTTGTTTTTGTAACAGTTAATCGAGGCTGTTTTCCTTGTTCTTTTAGAAAATGGTACAATTATTAGAAAAATAAAAATGATGTATTTTCAGAGTGAGTAATGGGTTAAGTAAATAATTACACATCTGCGAAAGTTAGGGAACATCCAAATGCTAAGAATGTTTTTTAAGATTAAAAATATAGTACATTAGAATTGTGTGTTCTTGAAGTTGCTCATTTGGGGGGAGCAGGAATAAAAGATGAACAAAGATCGAGCACCTTTAGAAGAGGGTCGTTTCCTCCTTTTCTAGTTGCAAACCCTTCCTAAAGCAAGCAATGGTAAATTTCTAGAACCATTTGTATCATTCTGCCTCCATCTTGGCAATTTATAGGTGATGTTAAATGAAGAGCCACTTCTAGTCCCCTGAAAAGGATCATCTGATTATCAAAAGCAGGGTTGAGAATTTCAAATTGATCTCTTCAAAAATCAGATTTGTATGTATGTTTCTTAATGTTACTACCTCTGGAAATTAAAGAATCTCCTCTACTTTTAGCTGAAAATTACACAGTGGAATTTCAAAGTCAAGATGTGTTTGTCATAGACTTAATGCTGCAGTAAATTACTTTTGGGGATGGAGAAAACATCCTAGAGATTGAGTCCTTTTCAGAGTATAGTCTCAATGAAGATGGAATGGTCTTTACCCATTTTAAGTATTAGCCAATGGATTATTTCCCTATTTAACTTTTTTAAAAAGCAAGACAATAAGATAAAAACTTGTAATTTTAGCACATATTTTGGGTTTTATCCCTGGCATAAAAAATTATTATGTAGTGGAGGTAACATTTAATGTTTTGAAGTTCTAGTTTGGGGAGGGAATTTGTTATGAGAAGAAGGTATTTCATTGAAGCAGAACAGGGTAACTTATATGGAGAGAAATCTGTTTCTCTTTTAAATTATTCTTAGGTTAAAACATAATACTTATTAAGAAAAATTAAACAGGGCGCCTGGGTGGCTCAGTTGGTTAAGCGACTGCCTTCAGCTCAGGTCATGATCCCAGGGTCCTGGGATCGAGTCCCGCATCGGGCTCCCTGCTCTGCAGGGAGCCTGCTTCTCCCTCTCCCACTCCCCGTGCTTGTGTTTCCTCTCTCGCTGTGTCTCTCTCTGTCAAATAAATAAATAAAATCTTTAAAAAAAAAAAGAAAAATTAAACGGACAGCTTTCCCATCTTAGATTTATTTTCACTCTGAACTTTATAAGTTTTTAAAAAATATCTTTGTTAGTTCCAGGTGAACTTCTCAGAATCTATTCATTTACACACACACACACACACACACACGTAGATAAAATATCTATTTTTTTTGTATTTTATATAACTATATATTTTTGCTATATGTGCAATCAGTCCATCTGTCTATACTATATGACTTTACAGGCTTATTTATATGTGGGAACCCTCCCCTTTTTAAATGAAATCTTACTGTTTTAAGGGGAATGAAGTACACGTTCACAAAAAGATTGATGTAAAATGTTCATAGCAGTTTTTTTTCACAATAGGAATGAACTGCTGCTTCACACAACATAAATGAATCTCAGAAATGTTATTCAGAGCAAGAGAAGCCAGGCACAAGTATGTACAAATGATGCCATTTATGAAAAATATAAGAACAGGCAAAACTTGGGGCGCCTAGGTGGCTCAGTCGTTAAGCATCTGCCTTCGGCTCAGGTCATGATCCCAGGGTCCTGGGATCGAGCCCCACATCGGGCTCCCTGCTCCGCGGGAGGCCTGCTTCTCCCTCTCCCACTCTGCCAGCTTGTGTTCCCTCTCTCGCTGTGTCTCTCTCTGTCAAAAAATAAATAAAAATCTTAAAAAAAAAAAAAAAAAGAACAGGCAAAACTTTAGGTGTGGTGATAGAAATCAGGACAGTGGTTTCTGGGTAAGGGTTGTGGTTGATTGGAAGGGGCAAAAGGGAACTTTCTGGGGGAGATAGAAGTATTCTGTAGCTTGACTTGGGTAATAGTAATTCAAGTGTACATTGGTTGGGTAACTTTTTATTTTCATAAAATTTTTAACTTACAGAAAAGTTGCAAGACCTAGGACAAGGAACATCCAGATTCACCAGTTGTTGGTGTATGCGCTTGTTCAAACTTACTGAGCTGACTGCTTAAGATCTGGGCATTTTACGGTATGTAATTTTTACTTTAATGAGGAAAACTACAACAATTTGTTGAAGAGGACAGTGATCTTGTTATCTGCAAAAAGTGAAATACCTGAATTCAGACTTCAGTATTTTCATAATGATGGAGAAAAAGAGAATTGCTGACAATCTCTTTTGTCTTTACGTATATGTATTTATGCTGCTTCTCTCTGAAGTTTCCTGGTGACATATTTTGTTAGAAGAAATAAGATTCTGAAAATGATTCAAGGCAGAACTGCCAGCAAGGAAACCCTGCTTGATTTTGTTATCCTATGCACGTCACATAGGGAATGAGACTGATAGCTAGCAATAGCTTTCTGGGAATTGAAGGTGGTGATTATTCCTGTTAGAAGAGTTGCACACCTACAGTGTGCTATGTATTGCACAGACATGTATAGTTTTTATTGTCTTGGAACTTACAGATGAAGAAGAGGTAAACAAGTCTAGTTATCATTTTTTGGGTGGTGCTATTTATCATAGGGAGGAAAGATATGTGCTTGTAAACCACATATACTATTCTTGTTTATCAGTGAGTGGTAAATCTAAGCAGTCAGTTTATTCTCTATTAGTTGCAGTACTGTCATAGTCTAGTAGAGTGATATGATTTAAATTATATCCATTTAAATCCTAGCTTAAACTATTATTGTTAAAAACATTCAACTTTCCCCCTCTACTTATTAGTTTATATAACTTTAAATATATGGGGTTTTTTTTGCATTTTAGGGTTAGGTATAATTTATGGATATTGGTTTTGTTTTTAAATCTTTTTCCTTTTTTTTTGCATCTCCATAAAAAAGTTGTTTATTTGATTATTTACTAGAATGTAAGATGTTTGAAATAATACAGCTAATCAGCACGTTCAACAAATTAATCATTGATACTGGGGATAAATGTTTATTTTGCCTTTACTAACCAAAACCGTATGTTTATATGGACTATATATTTTCTTTAACAAAAATTATAAGTTCATTGAAGAGAAAAATAACAAATGTCCAACGTCAACCAACACGGATAAGAGGACTTTTTTCCATTTAATGAACATACTTATATTCCTCTAAAATGACACAGGATCTTTTCTCCCTTTCATACACATTAAATTTCATTGGTCTATTGAGAATGAATAAAACATTATTTGAAAAGATTTTGTACCTGTGAAACAAATAATACATTATATGTTTAAAAAAAAAAAAAGAATAGCAGGAAGGGAAGAATGAAGGGGAAATCGGAGGGGGAGAAGAACCATGGGAGACTATGGACTCTGAGAAACAAACAGGGTTCTAGAGGGGAGGGGGGTGAGGGCATGGGTTAGCCTGGTGCTGGGTATTGAAGAGGGTACGTACTGAATGGAGCACTGGGTGTTATACGCGAACAGTGAATCATGGAACACTACATCAAAAACTAATGATGTAATGTATGGTGATTAACATAACATAATTTAAAAAAAAAGAAAAGATTTTGCCTGTTAGAATTTTGTTATGAGCTGTCAAGTCTTAACTACAGATAGAATTTTTTAAAAAGATTTATTTATTTATTTATTTATTTATTTATTTATTTATTTATTTATTTATTTGTCAGAGGGAGAGGGAAAGAGAGAAGGAGAGAGCACAAGCAGGGGGAGCAGCAGACAGAGGGAGAAGCAGGCTCCCCGCTGAGCAGGGAGCCTGGTGCAGAACTTGATCTCAGGGTAATGAGGTCGAGCCCCACCTTGGGCTCCGCTGGGGGTGGAGCCTGCTTGGGATTCTCTCCCCCGCCCCTTTCCGGCCCCTCGCCCAACTTGTGCTCAAGCACTCTCAAAAAAAAAAAAAGGAATTTTTAAAATATCCGCAGGTAGGCTTTTTAAAGATTTTTTTATTATGGAAGTTTTAAGCTACACAGACCTGGGGAGACTAGTATGAACTTCCATAGACCTGTTCTCCAGATTTATTAATTATCAGCATTTTGGTTAATGTACTTTTAAGTTCTCACCACTATTGTAAAATAGTAGTAGTATTGGTGCATCAGATTTTTCTCTCCATTTTTTCCAAAAGTTTTGTTACAAATAGAGAAACTTCAGAAGACTTTGGACAAATAGTAGTTATGAAGCTGTTTTAATCCTTAGCTTTTTTCTGTCAATTCATAGCCTGAGAAAAAAAATTAATTTTTTAGCTTTTCATTTAGAACAAAGCAGTCCAAATATTCCATATCTGTATGATAAGTATTATTCATCTGGAAGGTTAGGTTATCTTCAAAGTGTATTATCTGAGGAATGCTGTTGTTTTTAAATGTTTTTCCATAACCACCTCTTTCTCTAAAAACTTAATCATTACTCTGCTTTCTAGACCACAAATCTGTATCTTCTGTCTAAACTTGAGGCCCAAATTTTCACCTATGTCTTGAAACTAAATATGTTTAAATACCATCTCTGTAGCAGCTGCACACCAGGACCCCCTCCCCTCCCCTTCCCTCCCCCCCCAGCTGAAAAGCTGTTCCCAGTTTTCCTCTTCAGTTGTTAAAAACTTCATTAATCTTGTTGGTCATTTTTTTTTTTTAAGATTTTATTTATTTATTTATTTATTTATTTATTTATTTTATTTATTTATTTATTTATTTGCGGGGCTGGATCCCAGGACCCTGGGATCATGACCTGAGCCGAAGGCACATGCTTAACAACTGAGCCACCCAGGTGCACCTCTTGTTGGTCATTTTTACTCTTACTTCCTAAGCTCATTGAGTCACTAAAACAGTTTGTTTCTAACTTAATAATGATTCTTTTTATCTTTTTGTCCTTTTCATTTTCAGTACAATAATTCTAATTTGGTTAACATGTTAAAACAGGAGATTATACCTAATCTATAATGAACTTCATATATGTGAAAAGTAAGCTATGTTCCTAAGGTAAACTAAGGCATTTTCTTCCCTTCCAGAAAACTTCAGTCAGCCTTCTATAGGCCAAGACATCATTTTTTAAGGCCTAGGTGTTCACTGTATTTAAACTAAGGTTCTATATAAGACTTCAAAATCACTCAGCTCAGATAACCTGGAGTACAGTGCCCACAGTTTATCGAGGAGGGGCAGTGTGTAAGAAGCAAACTTCATTAGACCACAGAAATGGCCCAGGATGAGTTCCTTCCAGCCCAGAATATCTTGAAGTGCTTTGCAGTGGAGGAAATTCTAAGTGTATATAACACATTTTCAGGACTTCCTGCTGCTTTTAAGGCGAAACGTACCAGTCTGTGGGTTTACCTTAAAACTTATCCCTCTTGCCATATTTCCTGGCCAAGATAGTTCCTGTCTAAAAGCCACCTTTGCTGAAAGTGACATGATACTCTCTTCATTTCTTTTCTTTACAGGCTCCTGGAATTGACGTTTGTCAGAAAGATAGGAGCCTATGGTTAGTTAAGAGGATATAAAATAGAAACGGGAAAAAAAGATATATCCGTTATTTTTCCCACTAGCTGTCATCCAGCCTCCAGGGGTCTTGAGTCTGATTCCTTTCCAAATGTATTGTAGTTTATCAACTTGGCTTGCTTTTGGTCAGCTTCCGGAGATCTTTTTTCTTTCTGCCTTTCTGGGAAATGTTTGAATCTCCTCCTGGTGAGAATCAGGACCCAATTTGAGATTACTGACTTTGGGAATAAAAGAATAAAATTCTGTATTGCTTTACATAATCCAGAATATCTGGTTATTTTCTTCTGAGGGAATTAGGAATAATATGTGGATTCTGAGATGCTTATGCAGAAACTAATTTAATAGTTATTAAGAGTGGAAAATGGAGTAGTAAAATACATTTCTAGGAACCCTAGTCTGGTAGGAGTAGACATTGGGGTGAGATTCAGTAGCTATACGATCTTGGGCAAATTAAAATCAACCTTCTGAGCCTTATTTTAATTGTAAAATGAGTGGGTTGGATTAGGTAGTATTTTAAGGTTTCTTTGCAGCTTTGAAATTCTAAAATGAATGGTTTCTCAGGAAAAAACTCCTCTAATTTATATACTGTTTCTAGCAAGTGATTTTTCAGTTGTTTTATATTTTTTTTCTATTTCCTTTAGATGTTAGGAAAAGGAATAAAGGAGTCAGAATTCCTAAAATGGACTAGATTTTAGTGTTATTTACGTTTCTCCACTGAATTTATGCTGGACTCTTACTTTCTACCTTCTCTTTGTGTCCATTTTCTTTTATTGCTTTTTCTTTCCTTTACAGTGTGACTTTCATATCCCTCGTTTCACTGCATTTTGCTACTGCTTTTTTTCTAGCTGTTCTTCACTGCTCGTATTTCATTATGGGCATGAACTTTATCAAATATACCCTTGAGTCTGAGCTATCACTAAATTAACTTTAGATATCCTAATGGTTGTTAGGATTAACGGAACCTTTCTACTCTATAATACAAAAGCTTAGAGAAGTCCAAGCATAAAGGGAGTGAGGGAGCCTGAAGGGAGAATGAGTGGTGTGGAAGAGAGTTTCCCAGGATTATTCTGATATTTTGATTTAAAATATAAGTTAAAATATTTAAGTCGATGATGGTGACTCTGCCAGTGATGGGAGGGTTTGGTCCCGAAGTCCTGCTCTGCTACAAGTTTCCTGAGGGCAGCAGCTGTACCTCTGGTCCTGAATCCTTAGTGTGCGGGGTCATGCTGCCGAGTAGGCACACGTTGAACTCATTTGTCATTAGGACTGATTCTTCAAGGTGTTCTGTGGTAGACTGCAGATTATGAGTGTGGTACAGTCTCTTAAGTAAGACCATCACTACCGCTGTGTGATATTGAACAACATATATAGCTTCTCTGAGCCTCGTTTCCTCACTTGCAATATTGAGGATGGGCAGTTGTGAGGATTAAATGAGACGGTACATATGAAGGCACTTAGCCCAGAGCCTCCTATGTGTCTCCAGTAAACACTAAATGTCGTTAGAGTTTCATTAATAAGCACTTTTATGTTTCAGATACTAGGTTCTCTTAGGTTCTAAATAGTGTTGTTACAGAATAAATGAGACAAGAGCCTGTTCTTAGAAAAGATAGAATATGTGCACAAAAGATAAATAACAACTAATGGTAAGTGGTAAATGAGTGATTTACTTAAGGACTCAAGAGGCAGGAATAATTGCTAAGCAGCTGAGAACTTCAAAAAGGTGACAGAACTTGATCTGAACTTTGAAGCACTAGTTAGCAAGTTAAGAGGACAGGTTCCTTGGAGCCAGACTGCCCGTGTCGGAATCCTAGCTCTGCTGCTGTGTCATCTTAAGTAAGTTACTTGACCTCCCTCCTAGGTTTGTTGAGAGAATTAAATGAGCTGATACATACCGAGCACTGAGAATGGTGCTTCAGACATGGTTAGTGCATGATAAATTATTAGTATAAGTTGAGAGAAGAGAGAATGCATTTCAGAAAGAACATTGAGTGATAATGAAGGGGAGGTATTCTAGGTTTGTTTGACATGATGAAGCCAAATTGGCTGAGGGGAATAACCTGTGGGAAAATAGTGATTATGTTGGGGCAGAATTATGAATGATCAAGCCAGGTATTATGAGATCTTTGTATGTACTGAGGGAATGTGGGGAGGATTTCTTGGGTTATTTGGGAGGCATTCTTGTGTGTTATAGATAATGTTTAAGTCTGTATCTCTGGCATTTCTCACTTTCTTTTCTGATTTCAATATAACTGAAACTTGTATTCAAATTAATTTTGACAGTGAAACTCATAATCTTCTATCCTGAACCATTTGTCCATTTCTTTTTATAAACATGAGTTTTTGACTTTTTTTCTCTCCATATTCTAGTTGTTTACATTATCTTTATTCCTTTTCTCCAGATTTTTCTCTCTGTCCTCAGAAACCCCAGGCTAGTTCTTAAATCAACTAAAGCCATAAAGTGGAAGGAGCCAGGGAGACAGAGGAAGGGAGGGAAATAACCTCTAGTCCAGCCATCTTGCCTTACAGATGAGGACATTGAGGTCCAGAGGAAGTAAAGTCATATGTTCAAGATCCACAGCTAATTACTGAGCAGGCCTGCACCTTTTAGAGCTAAACTAGGGCTGTTTTTTACTGTCATGCCTAGTGTGATTCTCAGCCATCTGGGTGGAAATTACAGTAGTACTACTGATAAATTTTTCTTTTTTTAAAGATTTATTTGACAGAGAGAGACAAAGCGAGAGAGGGAACACAAGCAGGGGGAGTGGGAGAGGGAGAAGCAGGCCCCCCGTGGAGCAGGGAGCCGGATTCCGGGCTCGATCCCAGGACACTGGTCATGACCTGAGCCGAAGGCAGACGCTTAACGACTGAGCCACCCAGGAGCCCAACTTTTCTACTATTACTATTAAAAACCAAGATAAAAAATAATTTTACCACCAGGAAAAATGGGATAATAGTTCACACTTCTTAATGAGAAGCCCATGATTACATTCTTGGATGAGCATTCTTTTTTTCCTTTTTTTTTGTTAGCATTACTATTCTTAAAGTAATATTTGAAACCAAGACTCCAAAATCTGCCTTAAGGAGAAAAGGGTTTCTTTCTTTCATTTTTAGAGTTGTAAATTACAGATATAATAGTGTTGTAATCATAAATAGCTTTCTCAAAAAAAAGTGGGCTTTTTGTTTCTATCATTTTACAGATTGATGTGCTGGTAAGAGTAGCATGGAGAGTTGGGAGCTGTTGTACTTTCACCTCACAGCTTCTAACTCTATACTTCTATTACAGTAGGCTCTTAAGTTTGCATCTTCTCTAGCCTCTGACATTTTAGTATATGCCACACATCATGGTGAGAAACTTATTTAAACATTGTTCTTCGGGTACCTGGGTGGCTCAGTCGGTTAAGCATCTGCCTTTGGCTCAGGTCATGGTCCCAGGGTCCTGGGATTGAGCCCTGCATCGCATCGGGCTCCCTGCTCAGCAGGGGAGTCTGCTTATCCGCCTCCGCCTGCTCATGCTCGCTCTCACTCACTCACTCTCTTTCAAATAAATAAATAAAATCTTAAAAAAAATATTGTTTTCTTTTACACTGTTTTCCTGTGTAGATGCAGTGTGGTGGAAGATCTATAAAGCCATAAGCTTAGTTTCTGATCACTCTAAATGCTCTGTAAATACTCCCTTTTTACAGAGTAATTTTTTCTCATATATAAATAATGTCTGTTCCTAGCCATCAAATAAATCATTATCACACTATTTTTTTTCCCTTGAAGTGTATTGTTTTAACTTTGGCAAGATGGCTTTCCTGTATTTGGAAAATTTGCATGGTGTACTTTTTAGTCACTTTAAGCATAATTTTATCATGAAATCATTTTGTACCTGGTAATAATGTTCTATATTCTTTCCCATGATTACAGAAAGAAAAAGGCATGGGTTACATAAAGATGCCCCCAGCAACCTCTGCTTATCCTGCTATATTCCTTCAAAGAAAGTAGGCTTCTGGGCTAGATCCATTTTTACTGAAATACTAACTTTTCTTTATCATTTTCAAATACTGTGAAGTTGAATTGTATAACCCACAAGTGTATACAAAAATTTTTTTCCATGTCCTCAAAGCTTTGTATCAGATCACTTACTTATATTTCCCATGGTTTGGTTTCTTTTTTCCTGTCTTCATTTTTTTGAAGGGGGAAGGCATTTTTTTCGTCTCTTATGATCTGCAACTTGTTTTGTATTTGGAGGATTCTTTAGGTAGCAGCCCTGCAGTTCTTATACATTGAGACTGTTGGTTTTGTAACATTTTTATATCAGTAATATGATTTATATTTCCATTTTTATAAATTATTGAATTCCTGTTATTGCTATGTTAACTGTCATGTACCATTTATATGCACTATAGTTATGTTTGGTCATATTAAGTTCATCCACTATTGTCAAAGTGGAAATACCATGGCTGGGGTGTGTTTATGTATTGCCTCTAGAGTTGTAGCCATTGACGAACAGGAAACTGAAGCTAAAAGTTCAGGAAATGTATTGAGACTGTGGAAAAAACATATATGATACTTAACTGCTGAAATCCATGGACATTTGAAGACTAAAACATTTATATATGAGTTTAGTTAAAGATGAGTATTGTGGATTCTTATAACAATGCTGTCAGATGCTTAAATATGGTAATAGATGTAGTATGTGCATTGTAGGCCAGGAAAGTTGTGCAATGCTAGAGAAAAATGCAACAGAGTATTATATGCGTTCAACTATATGCTTTCAAGAAATAAAACAGCTGGCACACCCATCACATTCTTCAAGAATGTCATATTTTCAGAGACTTGCAGTTTTGGTTTTAGTTTAGTTTTTGGGAAGGGGAGGTCTCCATGTTACAAGGTAGCCCATTTTACTCTTAGGAAGTTCTGATGGCTTAAGTTTTATTTTCTCATTTTGAATTGAACTTTGTTTCCCTATAATTTATTAATATATTCTGTAGTTTTCTTAGTGTTGAAAATAATCAAAATTACTTAAAAAGTTAAATGTATGGAAGTTTTTTTTTTTTTTTTCCAGGTATTGTGGCATTTTAGGTGCCTCATAAAATACTATGCATAGGAACCTTTATTTTTGAACTTACTTTTTAAATTTTTGTCAGAGGAGATGTGATTAATGTATATGCCTGGTAGCCTGTATTTTCTCTTTCTATACTTACCTATTTTAACAGGATGTGATTTATATGGATTCAGCATTCTTACTGTTTGAGACAAGTAGGAAGTTTTAAATCTTAGAATTGGGAATTTTTTGAATATTATATTTTTGTTGCTGTTTTTGTATATTTCAACAAAAGAGGTAACTAATGACTATTTCACTGCCACATTAAATGAGAATTCTATTTATTACAATGTTATTTTCAGGAATTTTAGCTGCATTATATGTCTGTGATTGTGATCAATAATAGTCTCATTAAAATTAGCCTCTGGATTTTCAGGGTTGATTTTGATTTGTATCTGTTAGGGTCATATGTTCATCTCTGAACTGTTGTGGCAGCCAAGGGGATAGAAAGCAATGGCTTGGCAAAGATTGGGGATTATTGCTTCCACTCCAGGAGGTGAGCAGTGGCTCCCCAATGGAAAGTCCCAGAATGCTGTTTCTAGCAGAAGCGGGGGGGGGGGGGGGGGGGGGGGGGGGGGGGGGGGGGGGAATGGACTTGGGGCTGACAAAATAAGGAGTCTCAAGAAGGCCAGACCACAAAGGGGCTGGGATGGAAGGATAAGAAGTTGAACTTCATGTTGTAGCTTCTCTGTTGTTACAATAGACAGTTTTTCAAGAACAAGAACTTACTATTCTTCTTCTCATATATGTTACTATTATATTATAGAACTTCTTATGTAGTACATATTCATTGTACAAAAATTTAGTGAACATGTATAAATTAGTGGAGAAAATTAATATTTCCTATTTTTTCCCTCCTCAGATGTTCTTAATTTCCTTTAAACTTCATTTAGCATATAGGTTACTTCTTATTTATTTGAAAGTGTGCTTGTTGAACTGTTCTCTCTACAAATTGTGCTTCTGATAACTTTTAAAATTAATTATGACGAGAATAAGAGTCCATTTTTTAAAGCCTTTGTTTTTGTTTGATATAATTAACCTATTAATTTGTATCTATTTTATGGTGAACCGTGGGCGTAATGAGAACAGATACCTGGAAGTCAGAGTGGCTTTTACTGGGGAAATGGGGAAAAATAGAGACCAAAAGTCCTTTATTAGCTCTTAGAGAGCCTGGTGTAGGTTTTTCTTGTTCACCATTATGTCCGTATCGTCAGGCACAGTGCTTGCCACATTAAGTGTTATAAATGATTGTTGAATGAATGGATGAGTTTTTCATTAAGCATTTTGAGTAGCTCCTGTTACCTGCACTGTGATCAAGATCAGTTATATACATCCAAAATTAAGAGTCTTTGCTATGCACAGCCTTTTCTTTCTTTTTAAAATTTATTATTGAAGTATAATTGACATGCAATGTTTTTAGTTTCAGGTGTACTATGTATATTTTTTAAGATTTTATGTATTTGAGAGAGAGAGCACCCGTGTGTGTGCAGGAGAGCATGTGTGGAGGAAGGGGCAGAGGGAATCTCAAGCAGAATCTCAAGCAGGCTTGGCACTGAGTCCATGACCTGAGCTGAAGTCATGAGTTGACCACCTAACCGACTGAGCTGCCCAGGTGCCCCTCAGGTGTACAGTATGTTGATTCAACAATTCATTGCATTACTCAGTGCTCTCCATGATAAGTGTAGTCACCATCTGTCACCATACAAGTTATTGCAGTATTATTGACTATATTCTCTATGCTGTACTTTTCATCTTCATGACTTATTTATTTTATAACTGGAATTTTATACCTCTTAATCCCTTTCATCTATTTCACCCATCCCCCCCACCCACCTCCCCTCTGGCAACCACCAGTTGTTCTCTGTATTTAAGAGTCTGGTTTTTGGGGGCACCTGGGTGACACAGTCAGTTAAGCATCCAACTCTTGATTTCAACTCAGGTTATGATCTCAGGGTCCTGAGATTGAGCCCCGTGGTCAGGCTTCATGCTGGGCATGGAGTCTGCTTAAGATTCTCTTCCCCCTCTGCCCCTCCCCACCACCCAAGCTCACATGCTTGTGTTCTCTCTCTCTCAAATTGATAAATAATTTTTTTTAAAAAGTCTAGTCTGTTGTTTGTTTTTTTCTTTTTTGGCGGGGGGGGGCAAGGGTCAGAGGGAGAGGGAAAGAAAGAATCTTAGGCAGGCTCCATGCCCAGTATGAAGCCAGATGTGGGGCTCAATCTCATGACCCTGAGATCATGACCTGAGCCAAAATCAAGAATCGAAGGGATAACAGACTGAGCCACCCAGGCACCCCTTTTTCTTTCTTTCTTTTTTTTTTTAAGATTTTATTTATTCATGAGAGACAGAGAGAGATCGAGGCAGAGGCAGAGGAGAAGCAGGGTTCCTGCTGAGCAGGGAGACTGATGCTGGACTTGATCCCAGGAGCCTGGAATCATGACCTGAGCTGAAGGCAGACGCTTAACCGACTGAGCCACCCAGGTGCCCCTTTCTTTCTCTTTTTAAGTGAAAATTTGATATAATTTTTTTTTTAAAAAGAGATGTATGGGGCGCCTGGGTGGCTCAGTTGGTTAAGCGACTGCCTTTGGCTCAGGTCATGATCCTGGAGTCCCAGGATCGAGTCCCGCATCGGGCTCCCTGCTCAGCAGGGAGTCTGCTTCTCCCTCTGACCCTCCCCCCTCTCATGTGCACTCTCTCTCTCATTCTATCTCTCAAATAAATAAATAAAATCTTTAAAAAAAAAAAAAAAAAAAAGAGAGATGTATGATTCAAAAAGATACATGCACCCGTGTGTTCACTGAAGCATTATTTACAATAGCCAAAATATGGAAGCAACCTAAATGTCCATTGATAGATGAAGGGATAAAGAAGGCATGATACACATGAATATTAGCCATAAAAAAGGATGAAATCTTGCCATTTGCAACAACGGGGATGGACCTAGAGGGTATTATGTGACGTTAGAGAAAGACACATACCTTTGATTTCACTTAGGTAGAATCTGTAAACAAAACAGAAACAGACTCATAAATACAGAGAACAAACTGGTAGTTACCAGAAGGGAGAGAGGGTGGGAGGATGGATGAAATAGTTGAAGGGGATTAAGAGGTACGAACTTATAAATCAGGGGATGTAAAGTACAGCATAGGGAATATAGTCAATAACATTGTAGTAACTTTCTGTGGTGACAGGTGGTAACTACTCATTATGGTGAGCATTTCATAATGTATGTAAATAACAAATCACTGTATTGTACACTGAAACTAATATTGTATGTCCAACCATACTTCAATTAAAAAAAGAATATATATGTATATATATATATATATATATATATATATATATATACACACACACCCCAAAAAGTGAAAATCCCTTATTTCTTCCCCTGAATCCCATTTCAGAATTAGCTATTAGTGGTTTCTTACTATTTCTTTTTAGATATTTTCTTGCATTTACAAATACATGCATTTCCTTTACACAAATAGAATAATAATGTACATTCTGTTTTGTGACTTGCTTTTTTTCTTCCTTCAGATCATTCTTAAACATCTTTCCATATCAATTCATATACAGCTGCTGCTTTATTTTAGTTGCTGCATAATATTCCATTGTGGGGATGTATAATAATAGTCCAGTAAGGGGGGGATGCCTGAGTGGCTCAGTCCATTGAACGTCCAACTCTTGATCTCAGTTCAGGTCTTGATCTTGAGGTCGTGGGTTTGGGCTCCATGCTGAGCATGGAGCCTACTTGAAAAAACAAAAACAAAAACAAAAGCCCAGTAAGGAAGTTTTAATTGTGTCCTATATTTTTTTTAATTTTTTATTTTGTGTGTGTGTGTGTGTCCTATTTTTTTTACACTATTACAATTATGTTGTGTTTAATATCCTGCATGTAATTTTTCTTCTGTGAGAGTATCTACAGGTAATTTCCTGGAAGTATTGCTGGGCTAAAGGATATTTTGCACTTAAACTTTTTATAGATATTGGCAAATTCACCTTTAAAATATTTTACTACTTTGAACTGTTACTAGGAATATGGTGTTATTTTCTGATAACTGTACACACTTTCATTTTGCTGATTAAAAGAGTTCAACTTTTGGGAAAATGAATCCTTCCCATAGTAATTTGAGATGTTTAGAAGATGATAGATTAATATATTCCCATTGTCTTCTGTAATTAGTTGAAGTCAAGTGGAAGATGGTGATCTGTATTGTCTAGAGACCTATAGTGTGCATTGCACTGAATCAGATAAGCGAGATCAAGATGTTGGTTTTCTCGGGTTTTGTCTTAGAATGTTTAAGATAAATATTTATTAGTGATGTTCCGAAGGGGTAGAAGGCCCTGAGTGCTGGTTTGAGAAGTTTGGATTTGTTGTGCTGGGGAGCTATTTAGAAGTCCTCGAATTGGGAATGTACTGTGTGATAGAGGCTTTACTGGCCTTATGTATAGAATGAATGGAAGTGAGTGAATAGGCTGGAAGTAGGAGTAAGTAGGTCAGCTGGAGAACTGTGGTAATTCAGGAAGGCAATGAAGAAAACCCTGAATATGGTGATAGATACGAATTTGGAAAGTAAGGTAGTAGGAAACACAGTGAACAGTTAGCAGGTCCTGTTGAGAATGGAGAAATGGAGAAAAAATACGTTAAAGTTGTAAACCTAGGAGAATAGCCAGATAATACAGATTAATGAAGTAAATAGAGAATGGGCCAATTTTGAAAAAGTTGATTTTCTTTAAAAAGGTGGGGATATAAAAGGGGGTACCGAAGTATTTATGGTTAGGCAATTAGAGATCAAAAACTGCAGAAGTGAAGAAAGAGGAATTATAATTAGATTTGGTTATAATAGAGGTAGTGGCTGGAATTAAGACTGGTAAGTTCTGGTATGAAGTAGCTGATGGGAAAAGGTGTTGATTGAGAACTACATTTGGGAAGGGGTACTCTCAATAATTGGAGATGGGTTGGAAGAATCAGGGAAAGAAGAAATTAGTAATCTGAGGAGTAGGGAAAGAATCAGGATATGTATCTGCATATGATACAATATTTACTTGATGTTTTCCAGGTAGATACTGTGTTCTTCCTTTGGTAGCGATACTCAGAAAATTGTAATAATCATCTTAAAGATGGAGTTGATTTTATTCCTAAAGTTAATATTCTACTTGAAAAAGGGTCTTGGAAAAGTAGTTTTGGTGTCATATGCTATGTTCTTTTTAGTTTCATAAAATGTTCTCATCTTGTTTTAATATCTCTGGGTCCTAAACAAGAAAAAAGTACAGCTTATTGCTGGATAAAGTCCAGACACCTTGTGCAGTTTAATTGATTATTTAAAAAAATGTTTCCTGGCTTTTGAAACGTGGCTAATAACCAATGGTAAGAATCCATATCTTTTTAGGACATAGTGTGAATTCAGGGTTTTTACTGTCATAGTACTTGTCAGAATGGAGCCAATTCATGGGAAATGATATAGTATCAAAGTCAGGACCTCTGACACATGTGAAATGGTTAGAGTTGCAAGCTCAGGAGTCATTCTACTTGGTTCCTCTGTTCACTAGCAATATTGTGCCTCTTAATTTCACCATCTGGAAATGGCAGTAACAGTTCCTATAGCACAGGGTTATTGAGAGAGGCTCCATCATGGAACTTACATTCTAGTAAGGAGAGACAAGCAATAGACAAGTAAATGTATGTGCCAGGTGGTAAGTGGAGGGGAAAAAATGGTAGGGCTGATTGCTGTCGTTTTCTTGTTCTTTTATATTGGGTAATAGGGAAGGCCTCTCTGATAAGAAAGTATTTGAACAGAGACCTGAAGGAAGTGAGGGAGCAAACTTTGTGTCTCGGGGTGGGGATGGGGTGAGAGTTCCAAGCAGAGGGGACAGCAAGTGCAAAAGCCCTGAGAAGGCTGGTGTGGCAGAAACAGAGTAAGTGAGAAGAGAAGCAAGAGGAAAATAATTTCAGAGATAGCCACTGACCAGCATGTAGGGTGTTAAGTATAAGAAGGACTTTGGATTTTATTCTGTGTGAGCTGGGAAGCTGTTGGAGGGTTGCCAGAGTAAATTTTTTTGAGCTAGTCTGATTGTCACTTCTTTCCTTAAGAATGCTTCTCTTCTCTATTTCCTTTGGAATAAAGTTCAAATGCTTTGTTCTGGCACACAAAGTCCTTCACAGTCAGCTTCTGCCCATTTATTTAGCATCATCTGCATCCTTTCCACATGTCCCCTCCACTTTAGCCAAATTGGATTACATGTGGTTCCTTGGCTGGGTCATGATGATTTACGTCTTTGTGTCTTTCTGCATGCTCTTTGCCCTGTGAGAAACCCTCCCTCTCAGCTCACAGAGTCATTGGCTGTGTTTTAGAGGGTCCTTTTTGTGCTCCTAGAGCACCCTGTGCCTTGCTCTCTCCCCCTTCTCCCCCCTAGCAACTTTCTACTCAAGCCACAGTCCTGGAATATGCTGTGTGCTGTGTTCTTTTACCAGCCTTGATTTTACTCTTGCCACACCCTTGCCAGTTGAAATTAATGTCCGTCCTTCAAGAACCAGCTGGAACACTGCCCTCTTTTCCCTGCTTTATAAACCGCCATCTTTTCCCTACCCTTATAGATACTTTGTAGCTTTCTCATACTTAATCACAGTTATCTTGAATTGAAATGTTTCTTTGCTTTGCCTCACACAAAATCCTTGGCCTTACTCATTTTAGGTTCCATTGTGGCTCCCAGTGTAGGGTCTTGGGCAGATACCACATTTGGTAGGTACTCAAGGTATACAGGATTCATAGGACAACTAGAAAACTGTTGGATTTCAAGATGCTCGGGACCACAAGCAAAGTTGAGACATTGGTTAAATTAAAAAAAATTTACTGTAACATAATGTTGATGATGGCATGGCTACCCTTGCTTCTCTCCTATATTTACTCTTGGCACCAAAAATTAGTGTACCTCCTTTAAAATGTAGGTTGGCAAAATGTATTCAAACACATAAATGTTAATGGGTTTTGACCCAGTGACACCACTTCCAGAAATCATCTTAAGAAAATAATACAGTGCTTGCTTCAGCAGCACATGTACTAGAATTGGAACAATACAGAGAAGGTTAGCATGGCCCCTGCGCAAGGATGACATGCAAATTAGTGAAGTGTCCCATATTTCTTGTAAGTAATATCTCAATTAAAAAAGAAAAACCTAAAAAAGAGAAAATAATACAAACCAGAATGACAATTATAACTACTAATGTTGAAAGTTTATACTGTGTGACAGACACCATGCAAAGCCCTTACTTAATTTAATCCTCAGAATTCCAAGAGGTGTGACTACTGTTACTTCATATGATAGATGGGGAGATTGCACAAAGTAGTTGAGCGACTTGCCCAAGCAGCACTCATGTAGCTGCTATGTTGTCAAGCCAGCATTCTCACTGAAGCAGAGTGTTTAAGAATCCATACGCCTGGGTGGCTCAATTGGTTAAGCGTCTGACTCGATTTCCGCTCAGGTCATGATCTCAGAGTCATGGCATCCAGCCCTGTGTCGGGCTCCACGCTCAGTGGGGAGTCTGCTTGAGATTCTCTCCCTGTCCCTCTGCCCCTCCTGCTTGTGTGTGCGCGTGTGCTCTCTCTCTCCCTCTCTCTAAAATAAATAAATCTTTAAAGAATCCGTACTCTTTTTTTTTTTTTTAAGATTGTATCTTTAAGTAATCTCTACATCCAACATGGGGCTTGACCCCACAACCCTGAGATCAAGAGTTGCACACACTACCAACTGAGCCCGCAAGGCACCCCAAGAATCCATACTCTTAATTATATGATAAAAGTCTAGGCACAAAAATGTTCACAGCAGTGTTATGTAGAATAGATACATTGGAAGCAAGTGTGTTAGGAATTAATGTCCATCTATTCAATAGAGTACTTTTTCTAATAGCTTTATTGACATAAAATTCACATAGCATGGTATTCACCTCTTTAAGGTGTGTAACTTAGTGGTTTCCGCTATATTTACAGAATTGTGCAGTTATTGCCATTATCCCACTTAAGAGCATTTTATCACCCCCAAAAGAAATCACACACCCATTAGCAGTCACTCCTACTTCTACCATTACCCTAGGTAACCACCAGTCTACTTTCTGTCTCTATGGATTTACGGACATTTCATATAAATGGAATCATACAATATATGGTATTTTGTGTCCCAGTCTGATTTAGCATAATACTTTCAAGGTTCATTCATGTAGCATGTTATCAGTACTTCATTGCTTTTCATTGCTGAATAATAATGAGTTGTATGGATATACTACATTTTGTTTACCCATTCAGTGGTTAATGGACATTTGGATTGTTTCTACTCTTTGGCTATTATGAATAATACTGTTATGAACATTAATGCACAAGTTTTTGTGTGGACATATGTTTTCATTTTTCTTGGAATTGATCAAATGATAACTTTAACTTTTAGAGGAACTGCCACACTATTTTCCAAAGCAGCTGCACCATTTTACACTCCTACTAGCAGTGTGTGAGGGTTCTACTTTTTCCACATCTTTGTCAATACTGGTTATGATCTCTCCTTTTCCTAAGAGCCATCCTGGTGGGTGTGGAGTGGTATCTCATTGTGGCTTTGATCTGCATTTCTCTACTGACTAGTGATGTGTTCAGCATCTTTTCATGTGATTATTTGCTATTTGTATATCTTCTTTGGAGTAATGTCTATTTGAATACTTTGCCCATTTTTTAAAAGATTTATTTATTTAAAAGATTTATTTTAGAGAGAGAGAGAGTGAGAGGGAGGGAGGTGGAGGGGCAGAGGGAGAGAGAGAATCTCAAGCAGACTCCCCACTGAGCATGGAACCCACAACCCTGAGATCATGACCTGAGCTGAAATCAAGAGTTGGACGCTTAACCGACTGAGCGACCCTTAAGGTCATCCCTTAAGATTTTATTTTTTAAGTTATCTCTGTGCCCAGTGTGGGGCTTGAACTCACAACTCTGAGATCAAGAGTCGCACGCTCCACCGACTGAGCCCCTGCCCATTTTTTAATTGGGTTATTTGTTTTCTTTATTACTGAGTTGTAGATTTTTTTTTTTTTTTAAAGATTTTGTTTATTTGACAGAGAGAGACAGTGAGAGAGGGAACACAAGCAGGAGGAGTGGGAGAGGGAGAAGCAGGCTTCTGACGGAGCATGGAGCACGGAGCCCGGTGCGGGGCTCAATCCCAGGACTCTGGGATCATGACCTGAGCCGAAGGCAGACGCTTAACGACTGAGCCACCCAGGCGCCCCGAGTTGTAGATTTTTTATTGAAGTACTGTTGACATACTATATTAGTTTCAGGTGTACAGTATAGTGATTTGACAGTTAAACTACATTATGAAATGCTCACCATGACAAGTGTAGTTATCTATCACCATATAAAGTTACAGTATTATCAACTATATTCCCTATGCTATACTTTTCATCCCTGTGACTAATTTGTAACTGGAAGTTTGCCCCTCTTAATCTCTTTCACTTATTTTGCCTCTCTCCAGCCCCCTCCCCACTTGTAGCCATCAGGTTTTTTTTATCTATATTTATGAATTAGTTTCCATTTGTTTTTTGGATTCTATATATGTGAAAACGTGGTATTTGTCTTTGTCTGACTTACTTAGCATAATACCCTCTAGGTCCATACATGTTGGTGCGAATGTATGATTTCACTCTTTTTATGGCTGAGTAATATTCCATTGTGTATATACACTACATTTTCTTTAGTCATTCATCTATTGATAGACAGGTTGCTTCCATATCTTGCCTATTGTAAGTAATGCTGTAATAAACATACGGGTGCTTGTATGTTTTTGAATTAGTGTTTTCGTTTTCTTTGAACAAATACCCAGAAATGGAATTACTAGGTCATATGGTATTTCTAACTTTCAATTTTTTGAAGAACCTCCATACTGTTTTCTGTAGTGGCTGCACCAATTTACATTCCCAACAACTAATGCAAGGAGGTTCCCTTTTCTCCACATCATCGCCAACACTTATTTTTTGTCTTTTTGGTAATAGCCATTCTAACAGGTGTTAGGTGATATCTCATTGTGGTTTTGATTTGACTTTCCCTGATAAGTGATGTTGAGCATCTTTTCATGTACCTGTTGGCCACTTATATATCATCTTTGGAAAAATATCTATTCAGGTTCTCTGTCCAGTTTGGTTTTTTGGTGTTGGGTTGTAGGAGTTCTTTATATATTTTGCATATTGACCTCTTATTGGATTTATTATCTGCAAACATCTTCTCCCATTCAGCAGGTTGCCTTTTTATTTTGTTGGTGGTTTCCTTCACCATGAAAAAGCTTTTTAGTTTGATGTCCCAATTGTTTGTTTTTGCCTTTGTTTTCCTTTCCTGGGGAGACCTGTACAAAAAAATACTGCTAAGGCTGCTGTCCAAGAGTTTACTGCCTATGTTTTCTTTTAGAAGTTTTATGGTTTCAGGTCTTATGTTTAGGTCTTTGATACATTTTGAGTTTATTTTTGTGTGTTGTGTAAAAAAGTGGTCCAGTTTCATTCTTTTGCATGTAGCTGTCCAGTTTTCTCAACACCATTTATTGAAGACACTATCTTTTCCCCACTGTATATTTTTGCCTTTTTTGTCATAGATTAATTTTACCATATAACCTTGGGTGTATTTCTGGGCTTTCTATCCTGTTCCATTGATCTATGTGTCTCTTTTGTGCCAGTACCATACTGTTTTGATTATTGTAGATTTGTAGTATAGTTTGAAATCTGGGACTGTGATACCTCCAGATTTGTTCCTTGCTCAAGATTGCTTTGGCTATTTGGGGTCTCTTGTGGTTCCATACACATTTTAGGATTATTCTAGTTTTGTAGGAGATGCTATTGGTATTTTGATAGGGATTGTATTGAATCTGTGGATTGCTTTGGGTAGTATGGACATTTTATTTTATTTATTTTTAAAGAATTTATTTATTTGACAGAGTGAGAGAGCGCAAGCAGGGGAAGCAGCAGAAGGAGAGGGAGAAGCAGGCTCCCCACTAAGCAGGGAGCCCAATGTGGGGCTCGATCCCAGCACCCCAGGATCATGACCTGAGCTGAAGGCAGCCACTTAACCGACTGAATCACCCAATTTTATTTATTTTTTTCAGATTTTATTTATTTATTTGAGAGAGAGAGAGATACTGAGAGCAAGGGGGCAAGGGAGAAGGACAAGCAGATTCTGCACTGAGCACAGAGCCTGATGCAGGGCTTGATCTCAAGACCCTGAGATCATGACCTGAGCCAGAATCAAGAGTGGACACTTAATCAACTTAACCACCCAACTGCCCCTGGATATTTTAATAATATCAATTCTTCCTATCTGTGAGCATGGTATATCTTTTATTTATTTGTGCCATCTTTAATTTCCTTCATCATTGTTCTATAGTTTTCAGAGTACTGATCTCCCACCTCCTTGGTTAAATTTATTCCTAGGTATATTGTTATTTTTGATGTATTTGTTTTCTTAATTTCTTTTTCTGATAGTTATTAGTATATAGAAACAACAGATTTCCATATGTTGATTTTTGTATCTTGTAGTTTTACTGAATTCAATTATTCTAATAGTTTTTTTGGTGGAGTGTTTAGGGTTTTCTTTTTTCTTCTTTCTTTTTTTTTTTAAGATTTTATTTGTCAGAGAGAGAGGAGAGTAAAGCAGAGGGAGCAGCAGGCAGAGGGAGAAGCAGACTCCCTGCCGAGCAAGGAGCCCAGTGTGGGACTCGATCCCAGAACCCCGAGACCATGACCCAAGCCGAAGGCAGACACTCAACCAGCTGAGCTACCAGGCGTCCCATAGGGTTTTCTATATATAGTATCATGTCATCTGCAAATAGTGACAGTTTAACTTCTTTCTTATCAATTTGGATGCTTTTTATTTCTTTTTTGTGTCTAATTACTGTGGGTAGGACTTCCAGTACTACGGTGAATAAAACTGGTGAGAGTGGGCATCCCTGTCTTGTTCCTGACCTTAGAGGAAATTGAGTATGATGTTAGCTGTGGGTTTGTATGACCTTTATTATGTTGAGGTATATTTCTTCTGTACCCGTGTTGTTGAGAGTTTCTATCATGAATGGTTGTGTTGAATTTTGTCAAATACTTCTGTATCTATTGAGACGATCTTAATTTTTATTCTTCATTTTGTTAACATGGTGTACCACGATGATTGATTTGCAGATATTGAACCATTCTGCTTTGCTAGATTAAATCCCACTTGATAGTGGTGAAAGATCCTTTTTAATGTGTTTTCAAGTTCGGTTTGCTAATATTATGTTGAAGATTTTTACATTTATGTTTATCAGGGATGTTAGTCTGTAAGTTTTTCAGGGGTGGGGTAGTGTCTTTGTCTGGTTTGGCATCAGGGTAATGCTGGCCTTGTAGAATGAATCTGAAAGCATTCCTTCCTCTTCTGTTTTTTTTTGGAATAGTTTGAGAAGGATAGATACTATAACCTGTATGGTTTCGTAGAGTTCACTTGTGAGGCCATCTGGTCCTGGACTTCTGTTTGTAGGGAGTTTTTTGATTATTGATTGAATTTTGTTCCTAATAATTGGTCTGTTCAGATTTTCTGTTTCTTCTTGACTCAGGCTTGGAAGACTGTATATTTCTAGGAATTTATCCATTTCTTCTAGGTTGTTCAATTTGTTGGCCTATAATTTTTCATTGTAGTGTCTTATAATCCTTTGTATTTTTTTGTGGTCTTATTTGTAACTTCTCTTTCATTTCTGATTTTATTTATTTTGGTTCTCTCATTTTTTTCTTCAAGAATCTGACTAAAGGTTTGTCAATTATGTTTATCTTTTCAGTGAACCAGCTTAGTTTCTTTGGTCTTTTATGGTTTTTTAGTCTATATTTCATTTATTTCCACTCTGATCTTTATTGTTTTTTTGCTTCTAATAACTTTGGTCTTTGTTCTTTTTTTTGCTCATTTTGGTGTAAAGTTAGACTGTATATTTGAGATTTTTCTTGTTTCTTGAGGTAGGCCTATATCACTAATAAACTTCCCTCTAAGAACTGCTTTTGCTGCATCCCCAAAATTTTGAACCATTGTTTCCATTTTCATATGTCTCTAGGTATTTTTTATTTTTCCTCCTTGATTTCATTTGATCCATTGGTTAGTTGTAGTATGTTTTTTAGTCTCCACATGTTTGTGTTTTTTTTCCAGTTTTCTTCTTGTAATTGATTTCTAGTTTCATACTGTTGTGGTTGGAAAAGATGCTTATATGATTTCACTCTTCTTAAATTTATTGAGACTTGTTTTGTGGCCTAACATGTGATCTATCCTGGAAATGTTCCATGTGTACTTGAAAAGAATGTGTATTCTGCTGCTTTTGGATGGAATGTTTTGTATATATCTGTTAAGTCCATCTGATCTAATGTGTTATTCAAAGTCACTGTTTACTTATTGATTTTTTTTGTCTGGATGATCTATCTATTGATATAGTGGGGTGTTAAAATCTCCTACTGTTATTGTATTCCTGTCAATTTCTCTCTTTGTTTCTGTTAATATTTGTTTCACATATTTAGGTGCTCCTATGTGTGGTGCATAGATATTTACAATTTTTATATCCTCTTGTTGGATTGACCCCTTTATCATTATGTAATGCCTTTCTTTGTCTCTTGTTACAGTCTTTGTTTCAAAGTCTATTTTGTTTGACACAAATATTGCTTTCTGAGCTTTTTTCTCCCCACTTCCATTTGCATGGAATATCTTTATATCACTTTCAGTCTCTGTTTTTCTTAGGTCTGAAGTGAGTCTCTTTTAGGAAGCATATAAATGGGTCTTGTTTATCCATTCTGTCACCCTGTTTCTTTTGATTGGAGCATTTAGTCCATTTACATTTAAAGTTACTGATGGGTATGTACTTATTGCCATTTTTGTCCATTGTTTTTGGTTGTTTTTATAGTTCTCTGTTCATTTCTTCTTTTGGTCTCTTCCTTTGTGATTTGATAACTTTCTTTGGTGTTAGGTTTGGATTTCTTTCTCTTTATTTTTTGTGTATATATTCCAGGTTTTTGGTTTGTGGTTACCATGAGGTATATATATAGCAATCTGTGTATATGGCAGTGTTATTAAGTTGATGGTCACTTAAGTTTGAACACATTCTGAAAGCACTACATTTTTACTTCCTCCTCCAAGTTTTATGTATGTAATGCTTTACATCTTTTTATTAAAAATTTTGCTAATTTTATCTTTTAACCTTCATACTATTTTTATAAGTGACAGATCTACCTTTTTTTTATGGACTTTAAAAATATTTTTATTTAAATCCAATTACTTAACATACACCGTATTATTAGTTTCAGAGGTAGAGTTCAGTGATTGATTCATCGGTTGCGTATAACACCCAGTGCTCGTTGCATCACATGCCCTCCTTAATGCCCATCACCCAGTTATCCCATCCCCCATCCAGATCTACTACTACCTTTTAATGTATGTTTGCTTTTACCAGTGAAATTTTTTCCTTTCATAATTTTATTTATGGCCTTTTCTTTTCCAATTAAAGAATTCCTGTTAACATTTCTTGTAAGGTTGATTTAGTAATGATGAACACCTTTAACTTTTGTTGTCTAGGAAACTATTTCTCCTTCAGTTCTGAATGATAACCTTGCCAGCTAGAGTATTTTTGTTTTTAGGTTTTTTTTCCTTTCAGCATTTTGAATATATCATGTCCCACCCCCTTCTGGCCTGCAAATTTTGTGCTGGGAAATCAGCTGACAGCCTTATGGAGTTTCCCTTGTATGTAACTGTTTGCTTTTCTCTTGCTGCTTTTAAGATTTTCTTTAACTTTTGCCATTTTAATTATTATGTATCTTGGTATGGATCTCTTTGGGTTCATCTTGTTTGGGGCGCTCTTTCATTCCTGGACTTGGATGTCTGTTTCTTTTCCCAGGTTAGGAAAGTTCTTAGCTATTATGTGTTTGAGTAAGTTTTCTACCCCTTTCTCATTGTCTTCTCCTCCTTGGACCCCTATAATGTGAATGCTGATATGTTTGACATTTTCACAGAATTCCCATTAGTAACCCTCATTTTTTAAAAAATTCTTTTTCATTTTCACTGTTAAGCTTTATTGTTTTCCACTTTTCTGTCTTCCAGATCTCTGATCCATTCTTCTGCATCTTTTATTTATTTATTTATTTGTTTGTTTGTTTAAAGATTTTATTTATTTGACAGAGAGCAAGATCACAAGCAGACAGACAGGCAGGCAGAGAGAGAGGGAGGAGCAGGCTCCCCACTAAGCACAGAGCCTGATGCGGGGCTCGATCCCAGGACACCGGGATCATGACCCGAGCCAAAGGCAGATGCTTAACCAACTGAGCCACCCAGGTGCCCCTCTTCCGCATCTTTTAATCTGTTGATTCCCTCTAGTGTATTTTTTTCATTTCAATTACTGTATTCTTCAGCTCTGACTGGTTCTTTTTTATATTTTCTATTCTGTTATTGAAGTTCTGACTTACTTCATTCAATCTTTTCTCAAGCCTGGTGAGTCTCTTTATGACTATTACTTTGAGCTCTTTAATTTTGGTTTTGTCTCTTCTCTCATTTTGAACATGTTCCTCTGTCCCTTCATTTTGTCTGAATCTGTATTTCTATGTATTGGGTAGGTCAGCTACATCTCCTGGTCTGAAAGTAGTGGTCTTATGTAGAAGACAGCGTGTGGTATCCAGTAGTGTGGTCCCCCCAGGTCACCATAACCAGGTGTTCCAAGGGTGTCCCTGTGTTGGCTGCATGTACTCTCCTGTAGGCATGTTGGTGTTGCAGATTTTTTTCTCCATCAGTGCCCTCGGTTCTTGGTCACACCACTTCGAAGAATGAAGAGGTAGACCAGACAGAGTGGTGGGCAGCAAAGCAAGGTTTATTGAGTAATTTATTGAGGGATAGCAAAGTCATAGTACAAAGGTCCAAAGGAGGGAGGGGACCTGAAAGGGTTGCCACCAGAGTTTTTAGGTCTAGAGGTTTTATGGGCTTGTTGGTGAGCTATTTCAATCTGATTAACCCTCCCTGCCCCTGTCATCCAATCAGATTGTTTTCACCTATCATAATGGGAAAGGGTGGAGGGCTCCTTCCAGGGCAGTGTAAAATCCTTTTAAGGGTGGTTTCCTCTTAGGGCGGGGCCCTCGTCCCTCCCTGCCTGCCTGCCTTCCAGTTATCACTTCATCACAGGGCTGAGCTGACCCTCAGCGTGGCTGTCAGCAATGACAGGCTGCACCCTCTGACGGGGGGCACTGGTGGGCAGGGTTTGCCCCCTTGCATGGCTGCTGAGTGGCCCAGCTGTAGCTTTTGGGGACATGCTAGCGGGTGGGGCCAGCCATCAGCCCTGTTATCTGCAATGACTGGCTTCTACCTCTGGGTACACTGGTGGGCAGGGCTTGCCCCTCCTTTATTCCGATGGCTAGCTGAGAGACCCCACTCTGGCTAGTATGGGCATGCTGGTGGGGGGGCTGGTTCCCTCGCTCTTCAGGGCAGGAGTCTGGAGGTGTGCTTGGAGAGGTACCTCCCAGTTAGAGCTGCCTGCCAGGTATGACAGAGCAGTACTTGCCCCAGGGGAATGTTGGTCGCTACTGAGACTGCCCTCCAGGTATGATGGGGTGGGAGCCACCAGGGAGGGGCGCCTACCAGGTGGGGCAGGTCCACAGGGGAATGCTGGGGCTGGGCTAGCAGGCTTGCAGGGTAGGTAGAGAGTGCCAGAACAGGCTCCCACAAGTGCCTGGCCAGCTAAGTTGAAGGAGGGCAAGAAAAGTGGCACCCTCTAGCATTTCCATTTTCCAAGAAAGTTCCTGCAGATTCCTGTCCCCTCCAATACACATTCCAAAATTAGTCAGTAAATCTCCTTCACTTAAAACCCAGGTGCTAGGCACTTTCCCGACCCCACTTCAGTGCTGGGTCTTGGACTGGGTGATAGTAGTGCCCTGGCCCTTTAAGTGGAGTCTCCGTTTCCTATAGCCTTGTGGCTCTCCCAGAAGTAAGCCCCCTTGATTTTCAGAACCTGTTGTTATGAGGTCTCGTCTTTCTGGTGCAGGTCCCAGGGCCAGGTGTCCCCATTCTGGGGCTTGATCTGTTGGCTCCTCCATGCCTGTGATACCTATCCCTCTTGCTGTGGTTTGCAACCTTGGGGGTTTGGTTCACCAACTGTGTCTCTGCCCTTTCTCCTCTTCTCTCTCTCTCCCCCTTTTTTATTTAAAGATTATTTATTTATTTGAGAGAGAGCACGTGCCCTGAGTTGGGGGAGGGGCAAAGGGAGAGGGACAAATAGACTCCCCACTGAGCAGGGAGCTGATGCAGGGCTCAATCCCAGGACCCTGGGATCATGACCTGAGCCAAAGGCAGATGCTTAACTGACTGAGCCACCCAAGTGTCTCTCCCTCCTCCCCATCTTGTGGTCTTCTTATGTCTTTAGCTGTGGAAGATCTGTTCTGCCAGTCTTTAGGTCGCTTTCACAATGAGTTTTATCACAAGTAGTTGTTGCCTCTCTATGTCCTTGATAGGAGGTGAGCTCAGGATCCTCCTTTCTTTCCCGTCTCCCCTAGACTCCAAGTTGTTAATATATTCTAGATAACAGTTCCATTACCAGATATGTGATTTGCAAAATTTTCATCCCATTTCTTTGTGATTTCTTTTCACTTTCTTCATGGTGGTTCTTGGAAGCACAGATGTTTTTAATTTTCATGAGGTCTCATTTATCAGTTTTTTTGTTGTTGCTTGTACTTTGTTTCACATAAGATACCATTACCTAATCAAAGGTCACTGAAGATTTACAATCCCTATGCTTTCTTCTAGGAGGTAGTTTTAGCTCTTACGTTGCAATCATTGATCCATTTGAGTTACTTTTTATATACGGTGTGCGGTAGGGTATCAAACTTTGTAATCTTTTGCTTGTGGAAATCCAGTTGTCCCAGCACCATTTGTTGAAAAGACTATTATTTCCCCCATTGAATTATCATGGCAGCCATTTTGAATATCAGTTAAACATAAATGTAAAAGTTTATTTCTCAGCTCTCAGTTCTTTTCCACTGATCTGTGTCTGTCCTTAGCCTAGTACCACACAGTTTTGATTATTGTAGCTTTGTAGTAAGTTTTGGAACCATGAAGTGTGAGTCCTCTCAACTTTTTTCTTTTCAGGGTTGTTCTGGCTAATTTACTCAGTTTTGCTGTGAACCTACAACTGCTCTAAAAAATAATGTCCATTAAAAAAAAAAAACAACTACCCCTACGTTGTAATATTGGGATTGTGGTAAATTCTTTTTGCATTTCTTTATTCCCCAAACACTCTGTAATATATAATTGTGTTAAATTTTACAATTTTAACAAAGTTTTGGCTAATAGAATAAGTTTTTAACTCAAGAGGCAAATTTAGCTCTGTAGATAAAAATTCAAGTTACCTAGCTTTCCATGAAGTGTGTGTGAAGGTGAGACACAGATTATGGGTAGAAATGAGCCTGTCTCAAATTTAGTATTCCAGCTTCTTGATCCTCCTTTATCTCTCCAGTTAGCTTCCTTCAGTTTATTCTCTGCCTTTTTACTTTCCATTAAAAGCCCTCCCTTACACTCCAGCTTAGGACTTTACTCAGAACCTTTAGATGAAATTTTGGGAATCTGGCTGGTTTGTATAATTGCCATTGATAACTGGAATGAATGGCAGCTGAGTAGCATGAGGGCAAGGAGCCAGATAATGCAATCTGAGCCACAGAAGCCACTTTGATGAAACATAAGAGGGGGAGAAAGGAAGCCATCCAAGCAGCACTCTTTAATAGCCTTCTCTGCCTCTCTTGTGTTCTTTCAGTTTTTTTGCATCTGTATATGTTGTTTTCTTATGATACTGTATGCTTTTTAAGGGCGGATATCTGCAAGTGGTGCTAGGGCTAGTTAGAAGTTTAAATAGATACACAGAGAATTAAGCCATGTGGCTTGGTTACAGACTGCTGTTCATATGTTGTAAGTGCTGCTACAGTGTGTGTGTGTGTGTGTGTGTGTGTGTGTGTGTGTGTATGTTCTAAATAGTTTGGGGGTTTTCTTTCCAATTTAAGCAATATTAAAATCTCAGTATATTGAGATACTTTATAGATTTTGCATATAATAGGTGTCCATTTGAGGTTTGTTGTAAAACAAAAGCATGTTTTATAAACACACTAAAGATTAATGTCAATCACAAACCAAATTTTGTGGCATTATGACTTTGAAGTATTAAGGTGATTTTTACTGTATAGTTTTCAGTTGAATTAATCAAAAGAAGGGGAAAAACAGTTCTTAATTTCAGTTTTTAAAAATTGTGGTATATTAATGGCCTTCAGAAATGTAAAGTCACACTTTTTTCATTCTTGTAAGGTTTAAAACAATCGTTTCTTATATAGATTAAAGGAGAAAAGACTGCAATTATCCAGATTTCCAGAAATAAACACAAAACTGTAGTTTTGACTCCATTTTTGCAAAAAGTACCTGCCATTTTTGGAGGTAGATTATCATTTGTGGGCTTTGACTTTTTTAATGTCATGGAAAACCTATACCCTTCAAATTTCAGACTCAAAATTTGTTCTAAACAGTGTTTATCAAATACCTTTTCTCCCACTTGAAACTCCATTCATAATACTTGTGTTTTTTTTTTTACTGTGTCTCCTTTTTCTGACTTGTGTACTCATGGACTTGTGCTTCTGGCCAAGATGAATTAAGAGAGATTGATTTACTCTCTTGGTTGTAATCACATAACAAACAAAAACCCCAGAAAAAATATATGAAGTTTCAAACACTGAACAAGAAGCAGCACAAGACAGTGATCACCAAGAAACCAGAAACAGATGAGTCCTACAATTATCCTAGCTTACTATATGGAGAGAGTTTCCAGGCTGCAGTGTAAGGAGGGGGCAGCTCAGCTGTCGCCTTGAGTTAAAGAGACCGAGCTGGAGTCAGAGGAGGCCAGGGTGGCTGCAGTTAGGGAAGGAGAGAGCTGCACAAAGAGAGAACTCCACAGGTCTGCAAAGTCCCTCTTAAATCTTCAGATGAGTGCTGATCAGCACATGTATTTTATGGAAGCTACCCAAAGCCAGGAAAGAACCACCCAAAAGGATTATAGGGAACAATCTCTGATTCTTTCTCAGTTTGTGTTCCCAACACCCAAAGAGGAAAATATAAGTCAGGATATTGGGTAGAATACTCAGAAAGGTATTGCCTCAGCGGTGGGGCAAATGCCTTAAACTAAAGACTGCTCTGGTCCCTTCTGACAAAGCTAAAAACAGACCTCAGAAGGATCAAGCTATTTCCAAGTAGTTTAACTGCATCCCAGAACAAAGCTTAATATTTATAATTATGCAAAAATATTTAGTACTCACCAAGGTAAAATTCACATTTGGCTTCCAATAAAAAATATTAGACTTGGAATGAAGCAGAAAAATACAGCCCCTGAGGAGGAAAATCAGTAAGTCAAAACAGAGACACAGATGATAGAGTTAGTGGACAAAGACATTAAAACACTTATTATGACTATATTCTATATGTTCACGGTATTACTGGAAAGATTGAGAACATGTCAACTACAGGTGTGTAATATATTTTAAAGACCCAAATTGAACATCTAAATATGAAAACTACAATGTGTGAGATGAAAAATATACTTCATGAGATTTACAGCAAATTAGTGCAGGAGAAAAGATTAGTAAACTTGAAGCCAAACCAGTATGAATCATCAAAAATAAAGGAAATAAAGACTGGGAAAAAATCAGTGAGCTATGAGACAACTTCAGGTGGTTGAATGTACATGTAATTGTAGTCTTGAGAGGAGAGGGTGCAGAAAAAATTTTTGAAGAAACAATGGCCAAATTTTTCCAGATTTCAAAAAAAACAAAGTTCAGAGATCCAAGAAAAAGAGGAAAAGGGGACAAACACAGATGTGACAAATAGAAAACAAATAGCAAAATGTTAAGTTTACACCAATCTATATTAATAATCACATGAACTATAAATGACCTAAACAACGCAGTTAAAAGGCAGAACTTAGTAGATGGGGTAAAAAAGCAAGACTCAACTGTATGCTGCCTACAAGAAACCTACTGTTCATATTAAGATCCCAAATAGGCTAAAAGTAAAAAGTTTGCAAAGGATATTCCATACTAATACTAATCAAGAAAGTTGGAATAACTATATTAATTTCAGACGAACTAGATTTTAGAGCAAAAAATACTACCAGGAATACAGAAGATCGTTTCATAATGATAAAGGGTCAGTTCAAAAAGTGGAATTAATAGTCCTAAATATTTATACACCTAAAAAGCTTCAAAATATATGAATCATAAACTGACAGAACTGGAAGGAGAAACAAATCCACATTACAGTTGGGGATTTCAGTACCTTACCTCTCAACTGGTAGAACAAGACAAAATATCAGTAATGATTTAGAAGATTTAAACACTGTCACCCAATTGACCTAATTGACATTTATTTGACATCTACCCAGTACAACAGAATACACATTTTGTTCAATTGCACAGAGAACATTTACTAGTATAGACCACATTTTGGTCCCTAAAATAGTGTCAATAAATTTAAAATTACTTATATCATAAAAAGTAAGTCATCTGACCAAAAGAGAATTAAATTTAAAATTGATAACAGAAAACTATCTGGAAAACCCCTAAATATTTATAAACTAATACATCTTTAAGAAATTTATGGGTCAAAGGAAAAAAAATCAAAGTTGAATTTAGAAAGTATTTTGTACTGAGTGGAAATGAAAACAGTGTATCAAAATTTGTGGGAAGTAGTTAATGAAAGTGCTCAGAAGAAAATTCTTAACATTATATGCCTGTGTTAGACAAAAAGTAAGGTTGCAAATCAGTGTGTTGAGCCTCCACCTTAAGAAACTAGAAAAAGAAGAGAAAATTAAACCCAAAGTAAGCAGAAGAAATGAGTTAATGATAAAAGCCAAAACCAATGAAACAGTAGAAAGTCAATGAAATCAAAAGCTGGCTCTTTGAGAAGACCAGTAAAATTGATAAGCCTCCAGCCTAATGGATCAGGAAAGAGAAGACACAAGTCACCAAAATCAGGAACAAAAGAGTTGGCAAAGCTGCAGATCCTATAGGTATTAAAAGGATAAATAAGACAGTGATATTAATTACTTTATGCCAGGATATTAGATGAAATGGGCAGATTCCTTAAAAGACAAAATACCAACACTTACTCAAGAAGAAACAACCTGAATAATCCTTTATGTATTAAGGACTTTATATTCCCCCAAATAAAATTCTGGACCCAGGTGACTTCCCTGATAAATTTTACCAAATATTTTAAGAAGTCATAATACCAGTTTTACACAAATTCCTACATAAAATTGATGAGGAGAGAATACTGCTTAACTTACTCTGTGATACTGGTATTATCTTGATATTAAAACCAGACAGTGGTGCCTAGCTAGCTCAGTTGGTAGAGCATATGACTCTTGATCTCAGAGTTGTAAGTGCAAGCCCCATGTTGGGTGTAGAGATTACTTAAAAAATAAAATAAATAATAAATAAATCCATCCATTCAAATATATTGCAAGAAAAAAATTATAGACCAATATTCCTTATGAGCACAGTCATAAAATTCTTTTTTTTTTTTTTTAAAGATTTTATTTATTTATTTGAGAGAGAGAATGAGACAGAGAGAGCGCACGAGATGGGAGAGGGTCAGAGGGAGAAGCAGACTCCCTGCCAAGCAGGGAGCCCGATGCGGGACTCGATCCAGGGACTCCAGGATCATGACCTGAGCCGAAGGCAGTCGCTTAACCAACTGAGCCACCCAGGCGCCCCACAGTCATAAAATTCTTAACAAAATTTTAGCAAATTGACCCCAACAACATGTAAGATGGATAAAGTACAATGACCAAATGGGATTTGTCCCAGGAATGCAAACAGTAATCCCTCATTATTTGTGGTTTCACTTCCTATGGTTTCAGTTACGTGTGGTCAACTGCGGTCCAGTAGCCTATGATTCTCCTGATATATCCTTAGAAGATATATCTTCTTCAATAAGCTACTATTGACTATAATAGTAGCTTAACACTACGTCACAATACCTACATCATTCACCTCCCTTCCTCTCATTGTGTAGGCATTTTATCGTCTCACATCTTCACGAGAAGGGTGAGTACAGTTCAATTAAGATATTTTGAGGGGTGCCTGGGTGACTCAGTTGTTAAGTGTCTGCCTTCGGCTCAGGTCATGATCCCAGGGTCCTGGGATCGAGCCCCCTGCATCGGTCTCCCTGCTCAGCAGGAGACCTGCTTCTCCCTCTCCCACTCCCCCTGCTTGTTTTCCCTCTCTCGCTGTGTCTCTGTCAAATAAATAAATAAATAATTTTTTAACAAAGATATTTTGAGAGAGAGAGACCACATTTATATAACTTTTATTTTATAATTGTTCTAGTTTATTATTATGTCATTAATCTCTTACTGTGCTTAATTTATAAATTAATCTTTATCACAGGTATGTATGTATAGGAAAAAACATAGTAAATATAGGGTTTGCTACTATTTGTAGTTTCAGGCATCCACTGGGGATCTTAGGTTGTTATATCTCCTGCAGTGGGGGAGTACTGTGTACCACATTACACATTAACAAAGAAAAAGGAGGAAAAAAAAAAAGATTAACTCATTAGATACAGAAAAGCGTTTAACAAAATCCAACGTGCATTGCTGATAAAAACTCTCAATAAACTAGGGAAAAAAGGAAACTTCCTGAATCTGATAAAGAGCATCTATGAGAAACCAAATAGCTGAAATCATACTTAAGACTGAAAGACTAAATCTTTTCCCTCTAAGATCAAGAAAAAAATATTCACTGTCACTTCTATTCAACCTTGTACTGGAGGTTCTATCCAGTGCAATCAGGCAAGAAAAAGAAATAAAAGACCTCTAGATTGAAAGAAAAGAGTAAACTCTTTATTTACAGATGACATGATTCCCTAGGATTTCTTTTTCTTTTTTTTTTAAGATTTTATTTATTTATTAGAGAACACAAGCAGGCGGAGCAGCAGGCAGAGGGAGAGGGAGAAGCAGGCTTCCTGTGGAGCAGGGAGCCCGATGCAGGGCTCGATCCCAGGACCCTGGGATCATGACCTGAGCCGAAGGCAGAGGCTTAACCAACTGAGCCACCCAGGAACCCCTCCCTAGGATTTCTAAAAAATAAAAATAATAAAAATAAATGCTTCCAGAACAATTAAGTGCACTTAACAAAGTTGCAGGATACAAGATCAATATAGAAAAGTCAATTGTATTTCTGTATACTGGCAAATAAATAGAAGTTGAAATTTAAAAAGAATACCATTTATAGTAAAATTTTAAAAATTAATACCTAGGGATAAATTGTGTACAAGATGTGTAAGATGTCTATACTGGAAACTAAAATATTACTGAGAAAAAATAAAGAAAACCTAAGTAAATGAAGAGCTATTATGTTCAAGGATTGGAAGACTCAGTATTGTCAATTCTCTCTAAAAATGTAGATTCGGTACAATCCCAATCAGAATCCCAGCAGGCAATTTGTAGAAAGTGATAAGCTGGTTTTAAAAATTCATATGGAAATGAAGGTCCTAGAGTAACCAAAACAATTTTGCTGAAGAACAAAGAGGATTTAACACTATCTGACTTCTAAAACTTATTATAGCTATAATAATCAAAACAGTGGTATTGATGTAAAGATAAACAAATAGATCCATGGAACAGAGAGTCCAGAAAAAAATATGGTCAGTTAATTTTTGAGTGTGGTGCCAAGAAAATTAAATGGAAAAAGAATAGTCTTTTCAATAAATGGAACAATTTGATACTCCTATACAAAAAAACTGAATCATACCTTAATCCATACTTTTCATCATATATAAAAGTTAATTCAGAATTGGGGTACCTGGGTGGCTCAGTTGGTTAAGCATCTGATTCAGCTCAGATCATGATCTCAAGGTCCAGGTATCAAGTCCCTTGTCGGGCTCCGCATTCAGCGGGGAGTCTGTTTCTCCCTCTTCCTTCTGCCCCTCCCCCTGCTCTGGTGTGGATGCACACTCTCTCTCTCTCTCTCTCTCAAATAAATAAAATTGTTAAAAAACAAAGTTAATTCAAAATTAAAAAGACATGTTTCCACTTATATGAAATTCTATAAAATACAAACTATTCAAAAAGCAGATCAGAGGTTGTCTGGAGACTGAGCTGGAGATGAATGAATTATAAAAGTATGCAAGAGGGGTGCCTGGGTGACTCAGTCGGTTAAGCATCTCCCTTCAGCTCAGGTCATGATCCCGGGGTCCTGGGATTGAGCCCCGCATCAGGCTCCCTGCTTCTCCCTCTCCCTGTATATCCCTCCCCACCCCATACTCTTGCTGTCTCTCTCAAATAAATAAAGTCTTAAAAGTACACAAGAAAAAATTTTGGGGTGACAGATATGTCCATTATCTTGATTGTAGTGATGGCTTTATAGATCTATATACATATGTCAAAACTTACCAAGTTGTATACTTTAAATATGTGCAATTTATTATTAAAGATTTTATTTATTTATTTGATAGAGAGCACAAGCAGGGGGAGCGGCAGGCAGAGGGAGAAGCAGGTTCCCCGCCGAGCAGGGAGACTGACGCTGGGCTCGATCCCAGGACCCTGGGATTTTGACCTGAGCCGAAGGCAGACGCTCAACCGACTGAGCCACCCAGGGGCCCCAAAATATGTGCATTTTATTGTGAAGTATATGTCACTACTGTTTTTAAACTGTACTTGAGTGTTCTTCAGTGTTTATATTTTGCTGCTCAAATTTCAGGACCACATAAGGGACTCAGTTTTTTAAATAATTTTTCAGTGATTAAGTTTGAGGTGGGAAAACATGCATTGTGTATTATCAAGTTCACTTATAGTTTTAACTTATCACAAAACTGAAAAACTAATAAATGTTCCAACTTGGGCTTTCTGAAATTATAAAGGAATTTTCAGAATGATACATATCAAATGTTAGATTTAATTTTAATTTCAAATTAGAACATTGTTCAGCTGGATGATAGATAGGAAAGAATGTTACAAGAACCCTAAAGATAAAATGGAGGAAGTCAACAGAATTCTAGGCTTGGGAGAAATTCTTAGGATTTTGATTTGATGACTAGGTATCTATGTAAATAATGGCCCCTCAAATATGTCCACATCCTAATCTCTGGAATTTGTTAATATGTTACCTTACACAGTAGAAGGGACTTTGCAGATGTGATTAAAGGCTTTGAGATGGGGTGATTATCCTGGATTATACAGATGGGCCCAACATAATCACAGAGGTTCTTAAGAAATTTAAGAAAGCAGAGAAACTTTCCTGGCTGTGGTCAGAGGGAGATGTGACTGCAGAAGAGTGATCAGAGACATACAATATTGCTGTTTTGAAAATAGAGGAAGGAGCCATGAGCCAAGGAATGTGGGCAGCCTCTAGAATCTGGAAAAAAGCAAGGAAATAGAGTCTCTAGAAGGAATGCAGCCCTACTAACACCTTGATTTTTTGCCCAGAGAGCTCTATTTCTGACTCCAGAACTGTAAGGTAATAAATGTGTATTACCTAAGCGGTTAAATTTGTGGTAATTTGTTACTGCAGCTATAAAATACGAATACAGTATCCAGGGTGGTAAAGCTCAGAATTAATAGTGTTTTGCCAGAGCGTTGTAATGGCAAGTGAACTCTGTAATACCAAAATAACTTTTTCCATTCCTTGGGAATTGTTTTCCCTTCCACATTTCAAATCTCATTTTCCCATAAAGTAAAATGTGTATTTATTCATTAAAAAGTAATTCTAAATATAAAATATTAGAGTTGAAATAAATCTTAGATATCATTCTAGTCTGACCTCCTGAAATTTACAGATGGAGAAACTAAGAAACAGCCAAAGATTCCATAGCTAGTTACCAATAGATTGGAGCTTAAATTCAAGCACGGTGTGTGTTCTATCATATATACCCTTAGAAATTTTTTCTGGAATTGTGAAATATCTGAGTCACTTGTTGGAAGAGGGTGTTTACTTAGATAGTTGAATCTTTGTCTAGTGACAAGATTAATTGTGGGATTATTTTGTCACCTTGGAAGGCCCTAAGAACCTGATCCTTAAGAGATGGAATATGTCACATTAACAAACTTCACTGGTCAGTAACTTGACATGCGTATGGGGGAAGGTACAAACTCAGTGGCTCAAATGGAGGGGTTTGGGAGATGGTGGGGACACATCAGAAATAAATTTTCCAGGACACCTGGGTGGCTCAGTCGGTTAAACATCTGCCTTTGGCTCAGGTCATGATCCCAGGGTCCTGGGATCATGACCTGAGCCGAAGGCACATGCTTAACGACTGAGCCACCCAGGTGCCCCAGATTTTCCTTATTCTGGCCTAGGATCTGTTACAGTGTCATAGATTCTTTCTCCAGACTTCTCCCCAAACACTGCGTCTCTCCTATAAAGGAAGATCCACTCGTTCTCAAAACCCAGTGCCCAGACAGAGGCCTCTAGACATCAAACCTGAGAGCAGCACTCGTTTCCTTCTGTGTCCTCAGTTGCTGTTCTCCTTCCACACTTTTATGGTGGGGATTTAAGGAAGCCAAGGTTTTTGTTCCTTCTACATAAGGTTTTGTT
The DNA here is from genome assembly GCF_002201575.2 of Neomonachus schauinslandi. Classification (NCBI taxonomy): domain Eukaryota; kingdom Metazoa; phylum Chordata; class Mammalia; order Carnivora; family Phocidae; genus Neomonachus; species Neomonachus schauinslandi. Next base: position 114,004,813 of record NC_058410.1, read on the forward strand.
CACAGACCCAGAATGCTGTTCTCATACAGTTTTTCTCTTGGACATAATAATGGACCTTTGGAAAGAATATTAAAGCCATGTCTTAAATCTGCTTAATTTATGTTACAGTGCTTTATTATTTTTTTTTAATTTTATTTATTTATTTGAGAGAGACAGACAACCAACCGGGGGTGGGGGGGGCAGAGGGAAAGAGAGAGAGAAAGAAGCAGGATCCCCGCTGGGCAGGGAGCCCGATGTGGGGCTCAATCCCAGGACCCTGAGAGCATAACCTGAGCCGAAGGCAGATGTTTAACCGACTGAGCTCCCAGGCGCCCCTATATTACAGTGCTTTAATAAGATAATACTATAAGAGGATACAATATGATACAGAACTTTTATCCTAGGTTTCTTCCCTCTGCATTCCAGCTCTCTAAACCATCTCTTCCTCCAGTTGTGATTTAATGTATCCTCAGAGATTGGCAGCTGGGTGTAGTCTTCTGTTCTTGACTGCCCATGTTTAAGCCAAACTGATAGAATTAATAAGATGAATCTGCTGTGTGTATGTATGTACAGCCAATATACTTACAGTGCACTTCAGAGATATGCTAATTTTGCCAGGGTTTTATTAGAACAGAATATTATTATTACTTTTTTTTTTTTTATAGTTGAACACTCAGGTACAATATAAGTCTCTAGATTTTTCAGAGTAGCTTTGGAGAAGGAATGTAGTCAACTGGTAATGATATTTAAGCCCTGATTTCTTACTCTAGTGTTTGATATTTTACCATTTTTATATTGACTGCTTTTGAAAATCACAGTTCAGTGTTTGTTGAGTACCTCTTTTACTCCATTCACTTACACTAGGTGGTAGAGGTACAGAAATGAGTAAGACACATTGTCTACCTATAGACCTGCCTGTAGTGTTTATAGACCTTTGTCATGTGTTACCTTGTTGGCTTGTTCTTAGAAATCATCAGAAGACTTGGAAGCAAACTGTTTGACCCTATGAGTCAACCCACATTGATAATCTACCGCTGTGATACAGGTAGAAATTTGATTTTTCTATCAAAAACATGAGGAACTGTGTTCAAAATATGAAGTAATAAGAGTCTTAGTCCTGTCTTTACCCTTACCAGAATGTCAGTTCTGAGGAGATAGAAATTGTTTTCTGTTGTGCTTCCTCCATTGCCTAGAACAGCAGCACATAGTAGGTATTCAGTGGCTATTTGTTGAATGGCTCCTTATCTTTCAGCTTTTAGCTCAGTGGTGTGTGTACAATGTTCTGGCCACTGTTCCTTTAGGGATATATTTACCTTATCTCCCAGTGGCCATACTTAGCTGCAGGGTAGGACACTGAGGCTTTATTCTGGGAAGCTTTGTGTCCTGTTAAAAAATAGAGGTCTTATTAATAAGGAAGAAGTGGAGAAAAAGAGACTTGAGAAGTACTGGCAGTCTCTACCATAGCTCTAACTAGTGATATCTCTCCGATGTACCTTTGAACTAAGGGGTGTCATGACTTGGCATGGAGCAGGCTACAGCTGGTGACAGCCATGAGGCTCTGCATAAAGTCAAGAAAGTACCAGAGAAGGATTCAGATGCTTACCTGAGGAGATAAAAGAGCAGTAAATAATTTTATTTGAACAATGGTATGGTATTAAAGGAATGAGAGGACTCGTGCTTTCGAAGTGCTGAGAGAGCTTTTTAATCTATCATGGGTAATATTGCTGGCTGCTTCAGGGATGGTTTGCAGTTTTTAAACTGTTCAGCTGTATTGCTAAGAGTCCTAGTAATCAGAAGTGAGGCTTAGACATTAGAAGTTTGAGAAGTTTGGTTTTATTTACTTAGTAGTAATTGCTGTATACTTTTATCTTAATTTCCACGGAGAGTCCGATAACACCCCAACAAACATCCAGACTTCTCTCCTGAGCTCAGGCGTTGTCTCTCTGACTGTCCTCTGGATATCTCACAAACACTCTTTGCTCAACCAGAGTTTTCTTCCTCTACACTGAAGCACTCCAAAATGTTTGAATTAAATTGAACAGTAAAAATAAAAAGTCCTGATGAAGGGCACCTGGGTGGCTCAGTCAGTTGAGCATCTGCCTTTGGCTCAGGTCATGATCTCAGGGTCCTGGGATCGAGCCCTGCACGGGCTCCCTACTTGGTGGGAAGTCTGCTTCTCCCTCTGCCCCTCACCCCACTCATGCTCTCTCTCTTGGTCTCTCTCAAATAAATAAAATTTTTTTGTTTTAAAGATTTATTTATTTATTTGACAGAAAGAGACACAGCCAGAGAGGGAACACAAGCAGGGGGAGTGGGGGAGGGAGGAGCAGGCTTCCCGCCAAGCAGGGAGCCCGATGTGGGGCTCCATCCCAGGACCCCGGGATCATGACCTGCACCGAAGGCACATGCTTAACGACTGAGCCACCCAGGCACCCCAATAAAATCTTTAAAAAAAAAATTTTTTTTTAAAGAAATTTCAGTGGTTTTAGATTTACCTTAGCAATTTATTAAAAAAAAAAAAGTCCTGGGGTGCCTGGGTGGCTCAGTTAATTGGGCGTCTGCCTTCAGCTCAGGTCATGACCCCAGCATCCTGGGATCAAGCTCCACGTCAGGTTCCCTGCTCCGTGGAGAGCCTGCTTCTCCCTCTCCCTCTGCCTGCCACTCTGTCTACTTGTGCTCTCTCTGTGTCAAATAAAGAAATAAAATCTTAAAAAAAAAAAAAAGTCCTGATGAGTGGAACCATGAAGTGTTTCATCTTTTTGTCCTAAGTTTAAAAAAAATCATGAAAGTAATATGTGCTTATTGTTAAACTATTTAAACGACCTAAAATAAAATTTAAGAAGTGAAAATTCCTTCCTATCTCCCCCTCCTCCCAGATCTCATTCTCCAGAGTTATCTTTACTGGCTGTTTTGATAGTGGGTATCTTTCCAAACTTTTTTTATATATAAGCAATACACACACACATATACACTATTTTCCTTCTAAAAATAAGGTCATATTACAGATTGTTTGCAACTCACCATTTGCTTAATAGTACATCCTGGACATCTTTCCATCTTTTCATGTCATTATTAAAAGGTTATTATTATTTTTTCTAAAGATTTTATTTATTTATTTATTTGACAGAGAGAGACACAGCGAGAGAGGGAACACAAGCAGGGGGAGCGGGAGAGGGAGAAGCAGGCTTCCCACAGAGCAGGAGCCCGATGCGGGGCTTGATTCCAGGACCCTGGGATCACGACCTGAGCTGAAGGCCGACGCTTAACGACTGAGCCACCCAGGTGCCCCTGTTAAAAGGTTATTTTATCTGAAATAACTAAGACCTTACCTGTTCTATATTAATATTTCCAGAGTTTAGCTATCTTAACTCTAAAAAAAACAATGATAAAAATTAGGCATGTAATATTTGCATAATTTGTAATCCAGTGCTGTAAAATGATTGCACACACCAAAATCTACAAACAGCTGGGAACCATGGTTGGTTGCTGCATGTAATTACAATATAGCACATTGTCACATGTATTATCCCCCTTTGATGTTATCAACTGGCTTTTTTTTTTTTTTTTTCCTAGCAGCCCAGAGGACCAAGTCATCACTGGGCACTGTGCACCATAACAATACACTTCATTTATTAGAATGGTATTCTTTTTCAGTGGATGAGCATTTACAAAATCTTAACTCAGCTGTTTGGGTGTTTTTGGTGTTTAGACTCTTAACTAAATGATTCTCTACTGTCTAGATTTATCTTTTTTTTTTTTTTTTTTAAAGATTTTATTTATTTATTTGAGACAGAGAGAATGAGAGAGACAGCACATGAGAGGGGGGAGGGTCAGAGGGAGAAGCAGGCTCCCTGCGGAGCAGGGAGCCCGACGCGGGACTCGATCCAGGGACTCCAGGATCATGACCTGAGCCGAAGGCAGTCGCTTAACCAACTGAGCCACCCAGGCGCCCTAGATTTATCTTATCCTTTTCAAAGACTGCATTATATTTTTGTAGTATGAATTTGCCAAATTTTATTTAAACACTCCCATGACCATTCTACTGAGGAAAAACTTTAGCATACTTTTATTTAGTCCTACCGTTAACTTAATGGTAACTTAAGTAATCTATAAGTGTTTAATTGATGAACAAATCTACACTTGACTCTTTCCCCTATGTATTTAAGTCTTTCTGGCCCTTCTTTTTAAGCCTTTGCTCTCTATTTCCCTTTTACCTAAGTCATTTCACCTTTTCCCTTTGTAAGCCTAGTGCAGGTATCAAATGACTCACCTGTCACTTTTGCATCTTTATACATTCTCCTTCTACTTAACTTGTAACTCACAATATGCTGTCTTTCTCTCATTTCTGTTTTTTAACCTTTAAACCTTTACCACTGCCCAGTGCCCATGGGAGATCCTAGGGCATACACATAATCAGCAATTTCCCCCCACAAAATTAAAAAAAAAATTGCCAAATACTTATTCACAGATGTCCCATTTTATTCTAAGTAGAATCTCTAAATATTTGAGAAGTAATTGTATCCACAAAATAAAGACATATAAGGAAAATGTGCAATCAGATAAGAGTATACAAAAATCAAAAACATTGCTTTAAAAGATCCTTTGAACAGAGTAAATGAAATAATGGACATAGGTGATAACCAAATGGTGATCTAGAAATTCCATCAAAGAAAATCTCTTAGAATATAGAGCAAAAAGCCAATGATGGATTCTAAGAGAAACCCCAATGTTTCTTAACCTTTTGTGCACATTAGAATCATCTGAGATACTTTTTATTTTTATTTATTTATTTATTTTTAAAGATTCTATGTATTTATTTAATTGACAGGGAGAGAGAGAAAGAGAGCGTGAGAGGGAACACAAGCAGGGGGAGTGGGAGAGGGAGAAGCAGGCTTCTGGTCGAGCAGGGAGCCCAATGCGGGGCTCGATCCCAGGACCCTGGGATCATGACCTGAGCTGAAGGCAGTCACTTAACCAACTGAGCCACCCAGGCGCCCCTCTGAGATACTTTTTAAAAACACTGATGCCCTTGGGGCGCCTGGGTGCCTCAGTCAGTTGAGCGTCCGACTCGGGTTCAGCTCAGGTCATGATCTCAGGGTCGTGAGATGGAGCCCTGAGTTAGGCTCCACGCTCAGCATGGAGTCTGCTTGAGATTCTCTCCCTCTCCTTCTGCCCCTTCCACTCATGCGTGCACTCTCTTCTCTCTCTCAAATAAATAAATAAATTTTAAAAAACCCACTGAGGCCCTGGCCCCACCACAAACCAATTAAATACAGATTCTCTGGGAGTGGGGTGCAGGCATCAGTGGCTTTTTAAAGCTTCCCAGGTGATTCTCATGTTTATTCCATGTTTAGAAACGTGCTTAAGAGATCTGAAGAATAAAACCAAGATGTGTACAGTCTGTCTAGTAAGACTTTGAGGTAGAGGACAGACATTGAAGGAAAAGAAATAATAGTTGAAACTGCCCTGAGATCCCCAAAGACTCATCTTCAGCAATTAAAGACCAGGATATCAAGGCCCCTGCAGGAATTAAGGAAAGAAGACAAATACCACAATATATCCTGGTGATAAGTCTGAACCCCAAGAATATAGAAAATCCTTATATCCTAGAATGGGATCCACCTTGTGCACTAGGGAAAGAAGGAGACCTACCTGGGCTAACGGACCCAAACACCGCTTCTGCTCTCTTCCCCAGACGTGGTTCTCTACTTAATTTCTCTGGCCCACTCCTGCTTTTGTTGATGCTGACCCCAGGCTCCCTTGGGAAGAGCTGTTCTTACAGTTGATGTTTAGAAAGGCAGCTTGCGCTTCTTTGTCCTCTCCTTCAGTCTGATCCCTTCTCCCTTCTAGTTCAGTGACATACCTTTTCTTGTTTTCCAGCTCAGAGATTTACAAATTTTTCTGTAATTCCAGGGCCCTCTTGGAGAAAGTTGATAATTTAGTAATCTTTCAACATTTGGCATTTGGATGGTCTGATATTTTCTAGATTTTTTCTTTGTTTTAATACTAATATAGTATTTGAGAATAGTGATTCATCCAAGTAGTCAGTGACAGAAGTAATTATAAATTTGGTCTGTTAACTTTGCTTTCTTCAGTAACTACTTGAACTGAGAAAAGCGAGTATAACAAAGAATTGTATGTATCTAAGAGAATAAAGGAGGATGTAGTTTGTAGCTATAAAGTGGTAATTCCATTGAGGATTCTCTTTCCTCTCCTGTCTTCTTGACTGGACATCTGAGCCTTCGGTCCCTGAAGAATTGATGCTGGAGGCTGGGCTCAGCACTTTGGATGTACACTAGAAATGAGCAAGGCATCTTCAGTTAAGGGGAAAGTAGGAGGATTAAAGAGTTAAGTCTGGCTGACCATTCTGTTAATTTCTGTCTGCTCTGGCCTCAGATTTCTTTTTTTTTTTTTTAAGATTTTATTTTTTTATTAGAGTGCATGAGGGGGGGGGGGGGGGGGGCAGAGGGAGAAGCAAGCTCCCCGCTGGGCAGGGAGCCCCACACGAGCCTCCATCCCAGGACTCTGAGGTCATCCAGGACTCCAAGATTATGACCAGAGTTGAAGGCAGAAGCTTAGCCGACTGAGCCACCCAAACCCCCCCTTTTTTTTTTAATTGTGCTTAAATGTACGTAACATAAAATTTACAGTTTTTACCAGTATTAAATGTACAGTGCAGTGACAGTGAGTACATTCACACTGTTGTGCAATTATTACCACTTTTGTTCTCCAGAACTTTTTCACCTTCCCAAACAGAAACTCTGCACCCATTAAACAACTGTCCATACTCCCGTTCTCCAGCCCCTAGTAATCTCTATTCTACTTTTCTGTCTCTATGAAGTTGCCTACTCTAGATACCTCATATAAGTAGAGTCCTAGGGACGCCTGGGTGGCTCAGTTTGCTGGGCGTCCGCCTTCAGCTCAGGTCATAGTCCCGGGGTCCTGGGATCGAGTCCTGAGTCAGGCCCCTTGCCCAGCGGGGAGCTTGCTTCTCCCTCTCCCTGCTCTGCCTGCTGCTCCCCCTGCTTGTGCTCTGTCTCTGACAAATAAATAAAATTAAAAAAAAAAAAAAAAGTAGAGTCCTATAATATTTGCCCTTTTGTGTCTGGTTTATTTCACTTAGCTTAATGTTTTTAAGGTTTATCCATGTGTTGTAGCATGTGTCAGCATTTTATTTTTATGGCTGAATATTTTAATCATACATATATGCACATGTACCATATTTTATTTATGGACACTTGGATTGTTTCCACCTTTTGGCTATTGTGAGTGGTGCTGCTATGAAGATTGCTATACAAGTCTCTGCTTTCAGTTATTTTGGGTATATGTCCAGGAGTGGAACAGCTGGATTATAATGGTAATTCTGTGTGGAATGTTTTGATGAACCACAGAGGGTGTACCATTTTATATTCCCACCAGCAATGCATGAGGGTTCCAGTTTCTCTACATTCTCCCCAAACATTTGTCATTTTCCATTTTTTGAAAATAGCTATTCTAATGGGTGTGAAGGTATCTAAGGGGGAGCAGAATATGTGATCCCTAAATACGCCCCTTTGGCATGTGGACTGTTTTGAGCTGAAGGCAGTTGAGGTCTAACAGACTCAAGAAGAGATTTATTTATTTTATTATTTTATTTTTTCTTTTTACCTCTCTCTTAACTGCCTAAAATAATTTAGAGTGAGGGCCTGTACCTGGATGAGAGCTAATACCAGAGATAACTTTTTATATAAAAAAGACTTATCTGCCTGGCAGGGCAAACATTTGTTTACCAAACATTTGCTCTTCCCATCCTCTATGAATGGTCTTCCTCCCCTTTGAAGTCCCAGTCCCTCACCGCCTTCTCCTTAGCTCAGGGAGGCTTATAAACCTCAGTTGCTTGCGTGTCTGGGAACTTCGTATCTTTGGGGTTCCCAAAGGTAAAAATTTGGGGTTTTTTTCTTGTTAATCTGCCTTATGTCAATTTAATTATTAGACCAGGGAAAGAACCTAGAAGGGAAGAAAGGGAAAGTTTTTCCCCTTACATATCTCATTGAGATTTTGATTTGCATTTCCCTAAAAACTGATGTTGAGCATCTTTTCATGTGCTTATTGGCCATTTGTACATCTTTTTATGGTTCCTTTTTTGAAGGAGAAAAAAATGTATGGGCATGTGTGGGAGTATTATTCATCATCTTCTCGTTCCCCACCCCAGTGTGGAGGAAGGAAGTTAACTGAGGGAAAGTAGATGGCTAAATGTAGAGTGCAGCTTCATATCGATGTGTAGTCTGTCCTCATATGTGATCTTGTTTCCTCTGCGTACATATTTATCTCTTTTGTATGCATGTCTTGTCTACAAATAGATAACTTATCTTGACACTCCCATGTGTTACTGGATTTGAATGTTTTGACAGAGGCGTGGGGTTGAAAGTCAATGAGGGCTTTCCAGTTCATCCTTACATGGGTATTTTTTAAATTAAGATAGATTATTGCATTTAGTTACAAGTCCTAGGGTGTGTGTCTTGTGTGTTTTCTTTCTTTTGTGTTTTAGTTTTAGGAGGCTGTGAAAGCCTTTATGGCCCAGGCATTTGTGGTACTTAGAAAGAATGCTACTGTCATTTTCTGTGCTGCTAACAAAGTATCCAGTTCCCATATTCCTTTTTTGTCTTCTTTCTGAAAACTCTCCTGTTAGAGAGTAGGATAATCTGATACAATTTATCTATATTTTAACAGAGAATAACACAGTGAGAAATACACATGGGGAATTAATGGATAACCCTTTAAAATGATTTCTCATTTTTGGTTACGTTAACTGGATTTTTCAGTACACTGTTGGTGAAATTTTAAGCGTATTCTCATTTTTCAGTTATGTCTCAGGTGTTTGCTGACTTGCACTTTGGAGAGTGCCTGCTTATCTGGCATGTCCATAACAGAACTGTGTGTTCTCTCTCTGATGTACTGGGTAGCAGTTTCCCCCCTTTGGACAGTTCAGAACAGTGAGCTTTATCATAGATTAATATCCATAGCTACATAGTGATTTTAAATCCAGAATAAACCTAGAGTAGGAGAAAGAAGAAAAGGCTCACTTATGAAAAAAGTGACATTCTCAGTGTGTCTTGCAGGTTTTTGGGAATTGTCTCATCTTACTGCCTTTTTTCATATAACACTAGATCAAGGAAAAAGGTTTTTAAAAATTTTTGTTTGCTTATAAAGATCTGTATGCCAAAGGACATAACTGGAATTAATGGAAGAAACTTGGAAAATTCAGTTTATTTCTTTATTCTTCCAGATTTATCTTGCCTTTGAAAGTTGAAAAGCATTTTACTGTTTTTTTTTTTTTATCTTTGTGTTTTAATTATGCTACCCCTTTTCATATACTCCATACTGCTCAGAACCATTGTCTGAGATTACGAAGATTACTTAAATCCCTTAAAGGGTTAGAACCAAATATGAAGAGCAAATTCCTTTATCAAATGAGACTTATAAAGTTAGCAAATCAACTTACAAGTTGAATTTTACCAAGCTATTGTTTCCAAAGGGTAGGATTAGAACCAAAAGAAATGGCTTTTTTTTTTTTTTTAAGATTTTATTTATTTATTTGAGACAGAGAGAATGAGAGAGAGCAAGCACATGAGAGGGGGGAGGGTCAGAGGGAGAAGCAGACTCCCTGCCGAGCAGGGAGCCCGATGCGGGACTCGATCCAGGGACTCCAGGATCATGACCTGAGCCGAAGGCAGTCGCCTAACCAACTGAGCCACCCAGGCGCCCAAAATGGCTTTTTTTAAAAAAAGATTTATTTATTTATTTGATAGAGCGATGCATGCGAGCAGTGGTGGGGGGTTGGGAGGAGGACAGAGAGATTGGAGGAGAGAATCTCAGGCAAACTCCCAGCTGACTACAGAGCCTGATGCAGGGTTTGATCTCACGACCCTGAGATCATGACCTGAGCTGAGATCGAGAGTCGGACACTTAACCGACTGAGCTATTTTTTGATTGACAGTATTTTCATTTAAAAATGTAGCTGATCCCCAATTGATAAGCATTAAAAAGAAAGGCACTGTCTTTGGACGTGTGGTTGGTAGTCATCCTTCCTCAAAACTTAATAGTTTTTTTGTGGTATTTGTGCTTGCACACACACACGTTCTCTTAAATGATTTGAAAGTAAGTAGCAGACATCATGACACCTCACCCCTAAATAGTTCAGGATGTGTCTCCTAAGAATGAGTATATTATTTTACATAAAACCACGATACTGTATCACATTCTAGAAAGTTAATGTTATAAAGTAATAATAATCTAATGTACAGTCTTATTTTTTAAGTCTTTCTAATTCTCCCAAAAATGTGCTTTTATAACACTTTCATCCCTCTAATCCAGGATCCAGCCAAAGATCACACATCACATTTGGTTGTTGTATCTCTTTCGTCTCCTTTAAACTAGGACAGGCCCCCTATCTTTTTTGGGGTGAGGGATCTTTCATAACATTAACATTTTGAAATGTCTAGGCCAGTGGTCTTATACAATATTCCACAAATGATTTTATCTTTTCTTCTTGATTAGTTTCAGGTTAAATACTTTTGGTAGGGCTATTACCCGTGTACTTCCCATTCCATCACATCAGGAAGCACCGTGATAGCAGTGTGTATTATTTTGGGTAATGCACAGCTTGGTCATGATGCAGACCACTCGTGCTAAGGGGTGTCTGTCAAATCACTTCATCGGAAAGCACTTTTCCTTTATTAAGTAATCTGTAGGTTCATGCTTTGAGACTATGTGGCTGTCCTGCTCCCTAATAACCTTCCACCTGGTTATTTTAATTTGCACATTGATTTAATTCAAGGTTTTGCTAGGGGCCTATTGATGGATGTCAGTTTATCTATGAAGCCCAGGAAATTTTTTTGTGTCAATGTATTTTTCCGGGAATATGATTCATGACTCCCCAAATATTTAAAAGATATTTTCCCCTCTGTTTTGGAGGTGCCTTCTACAAGTCCCCATGCATTAGAGAAGTCTGTCATAAGCAGTTGGTTACTAGAAGCTGGGAACCAACCCTGTTCATGTAATTTTCCTAATTATCTATCCTAGCATCACATACAGCTGGGTACTTAATTTCTGTTGTTTGTTTGAGAATGCTTTGTTCTGGCCTCTCCCTTATCTTGAGCCAAGCATTTGGATCTTTTGTGTTTGGTATAAACTGTACTAGAAAATAAAGCAAAGGGGCTTAGCTCCTGGTCTTTGGTGTTCTCTTTGAAGATTTTTGGGCACAGCAGAATTTGATTTGTGTCTTTGTTGACTGAAGTAAATTTAGGTCAGTTGGAAATGAGTTAAAACACTGCAGTGTATTATTATTATATATTGACTTTAGGGAGCTTTATCCATTATTATTAGCTTAATATGGAATAGCTGTAGACGTGATTAATTCTTGACTTTCCCTGCTCAACCAGGAGAGCAGTGTGGAATTAATCATGGCAGCAGCCAGTGAGATGTGTTTTGTTTCATCTATTGATTGGCCCTTTGGTTTGGTTTGCCTTGCATGACAAAGTGTCTGTCATTTGGGTGACAGTAAGAGCTAACATTGGAATGTATACTTCTAAAAATACACATTATACCATTTAATCCAGAAGATCACTCTGTGAAAGTAGATGTTATTATTCCAGTTACACAGGTGGGGGAGAAAGGCTTAGAGAAGTTAAAGATAGCCAACATCAAACAGCTTGTAAGGAGCTCCAAATTCCTTGCTTGTTTTGTTTTAGCAGTCTGAAAGGTGAAGGCATTCTAGGGGATATAAATATGAACAAAGCGTGGCCCTTGCTCTCAAGGATCTTTTAAATCCAGCAAATGTGTCTTATAAATATGTGATAGACAGCACACCAAGGGAAGAGCTCAGGAAGCACAGAAGAGTGCAGACAACTTCCAAGTATAGGGTCAAGATTGGTATGATGGAGGAAGAATTTGAGAGGGAAGAGTGTTTGGAGGGGAAGAAAAAGAGTGACCAAAAGCATGGAGATGGGAAAGCAGAGGGCTTGTTACGGCTGAGGAATTGCTCTGGTTTGACTAGAGCATGAGCTGCATGAAATAAAGTAAAAGAACGGAGTGGAAACTAGACCTGTGAAAGATAGGTTAGGATCAGGTTGTGAAGAGCCTCGAATGCCATGCCAGGGAAGAACCTCATTCTATAGATATTTTGAGCAGGAGATGAAATGTAGCCCTGAAGAGGACCCAATGATAAGCATGATAAATGCTTACATCTTTAAGTTATGATTTTGTGCTAATCTCTTCACATACGTTATCTCATTAATGCCTCACAGGAACTCTGTGAACAATGCACTTCTCCCTTTTACAGACTTGAAATTAAGGCTCAGCAAGATTAAGTTTGCGGGAGTGAGATACTGCTGGAGTTAAGACTCAGACTGGGGTCGTCACCTTCTAACACCTGTTCTATTTACCACTATGATATATTGCCCCTTTTTTTTTTTTGAAGATTTATTTATTTTAGAGAGAGATAATGTGTGATAGGGTGAGTGTGCACAAGTGACAGGAGGGGCAGAGGGAGAAGATCTTCAAGGAGATTCCCCTGTGAGTGCAGAGCCCAACTCGAGGCTCAATCCCAGGACCCATGAGATCATGACCTGAGCCAAAATCAAGAGTCAGAAGTTCAATGACTGAGCCACCCAGGCACCCCTGTATATTGTCATTTTTTAAATCAGATCACCTGATAAGTTCTTAATTTTCTGTCAAGAATATCACTATAGGAAAAAGACATTTTCAAAGCTCTAAAAGTACTGCTTCTCAGTGTGTAATCATGTTAAGGAATATAATCACTACCAAACCTGACTTGTACTGCCCTCTAATTTGGGACCATCGCTGGATGGGAAACTGAAGAGTTGGATGATGTTTTATGTACATGCCTCATGGTATCAATACATGCTCATGGCAAATGTTTTTGTTTTCATGTTCAGTGTTTAACCTTATTGGCCCTATGTAAATCTTAGGTCAGGGAAAGCCCATTTCTATGGCATTTTCAGATGCTTAAAGCAATGGTATTTTTCTTAGCTAAAATACGTTTCTTCTCAGCAGGTTTTCTTACTTATAAAAGACCATGACTACTGATGAAGGTGCCAAGAACAATGGAGAAAACCCAGCAGCAGCTGTGGCTGAACATGGAGAGGATATCACCTCTAAAAAAGATAGAGGAGTATTAAAGGTGAGGTTACAAGGATGAATGACATGCAGGGAAATTTGCTATCTGAAAGGATTATTTATAAAAATCTTTCTTTGTTTTTTTTGGCTGGAGATGGAGGTGGATAATGTTTATTGGGGCTTACTAAGTGTTAAACACTACAGGCAAGTTCTCAGTTTCATCTTCATAACTTGAGGTTTATTTTTAATCCCAGATTATAGACGGTGAAACTGAGGCCCAACAGAGTAAATAAGTGCAGGTCTGGGGTACACATCCAAGTTATGTGACTCTAAAAGGCTGTATCTCCCAGTTCTCAGAGTGTACACATGGTTTATTATTTTAACGTAATATTTAAGTATACTAAAGCTAGCTGGTGACAATTCAATTTGAGACTTATTAGAGGAAAAAGAAAAGCTGACTTGCAACGTTCCCAAGGATTTGTTTTTACATACAGATTGTTGTTTGTGCAGTGAAGATATTTTTTGAGGTTTCATCAGAGAATATATCTTACTTTTGAATTAGCTTTCCTCCTTAAAACACACTATATTTTTCACTCTGTAATTAATCATTTCTACATGTGTGTTTTTGTGTCTCACAATGGTCTTGTGAGACAATCAGCACCTCTTGACCCTTCCATTTTATTTATGGAAGGTGTATATTGATATTCCATGTAAGTAAATAAACTGGAGCTGAGCGAGGTTAAATGATTTTAGTCATAGTAAGTCATTATTTCTCCTACGCTGTTGTTATTCATATAAGTTTTGTGTAAATTTTTTCTTGCTGAAAGATTATCTTACACATTCTAAATATTACCACTAAGCTCCTTGTGTCAGCAGCAGCAAATGAGAATTTTTTAGTTTGTTTTGTCTAATCTTGCTTATATGAAAGCTTTTTTTCTGTTCCTGGATCTTCTGAATATACGTGTTTTACTGTTAGCTTGCCCCATGCCAAGCCAAATTTTGGAGACTTTCAACTCTAGAAAGAGGGGCTTTATGCCCTAGATTTATATCATGCTGTCTTCTTTCAGAGGGCCTTTCAACCTGTAACTATATGAATCACTTCTCCCAAACTCCAGGATGTTTCTGGAGACAGTAGATATTTTTGCAGGCTGTCCTCAGCATCCCCCTTCTCGTTCACCGTTTCAGTGTACCCAGAGAACACAGTCCCCAACCTCCCTCCAGCCCTGCTTTGTTCCAGGGAGTAAATCTAGCTAGTAAAGTAGATTTTTAGGCTTGTAAGAAACATTTTGAGATTGTAAGCCCTTTAAATCATATCATCGATCCCTGTCTAGAGCCTTGGGTTTCACTGTGGGGCTTTTGGTTAAGATTAAATAGGTCTACTAACTGTATGACCTAGGGCAATTTAGTTAACCTCTCTGTGATGAAATTTCCTCATTTGTAATATTGGAACACTACTACCTACCTCATACAGTTATTGGGATTATATAAAGCATTTAGCACAGTGCCTCATCTATAGTAATCTCTCATATATATAAATATAAAATATTAAAAAATAAAAATATAAAATATAAAAATTTATTTTATTTAAAAAATTTTATTATGTTAGTCACATACATAGTCACATACAGTATATCATTAGTTTTTGATGTAGTGTTCCATGATTCATTGTTTGCATATTATTATTATTTTTTAAGACCAAGGCATATCTGGGAAGTCAATGACTAGCTCAGGAGGGTAAAATTATATTGTGGAGCTTATATTTTTAAAATGAATCAAGACTAAATATTATCCTTAAAGTATCTCCTTAAGGTAACTCTTCACATCTTCTATTTTTCCCAATCCAGAGCCCCTAGCAACTAACATTCTACTCTCTGTTTTTGTGAGTTCAGCTTTTTTAGATTCCACATATAAGTGAGATCATATAGGATTTGTATTTCTCTGTCACTTAGCATAATGCTCTCAAGGTCCTTCCATGTTGTCACAGATGGCAAGATTTTATTCTTTTTTATGGCTGAATTAACATTTCACTGTGTATATATGTACCACATTTTCTTTATCCACTCATCTATCTGTGGACACTTAGGTTGTTTGCATAGCTTAAGTGTTGTAAATAGTGCTTCACTGAACATGGTGGTACATATATCTTTTTGAACTAGTGTTTTCATTTTCCTTGGAGAAATACCCAGAAGTGGAATTGCTGGATCATATAGTAGTTCTATTTTTAATTTTTTGAGGAACCTTCACACTGTTTTCCACAGTGGCTACACCAGTTACGTTCCCACCACCAGTACATGAGTGTTCCCTTTTCCCTACAACCTTGCCAGCACTTACTATTTCTTGTCTTTTTGATCATAGCCATTCTAACAGGTGAGGTGGTATCTTGTGGGTTTGATTTGCATTTCTGAGATTGTTTTTTTTTAATTTCTTTTTCAGTTATTTCCTTGTTACCAGTATATAGAAACACAACTGATTTCTGTGTGTTGATTTTGTATCCTCCCAGCCCCACCCTCATATTACCACATAAACACCATAAACTTATATTCTACAACTTTCTTAGTTCAAAAGTCCAGACATTCTTACAAGGAAAAGAATCATTACTGCGACTCCACCAAAAACCTGTTAGAACTAATCAATGAGTTCAGTAAAGTGGGAGGATACATCTTAAAGAATTTAGGAGTGAATAATTGAATTCTTTGTATAAAAATTCAGACTCTTACCCTAAAATGATGTTTCTTGGATATTAGCTACCATCCTCTGTTATCTAATAAAAATGATTAATATGGCATAGGTGATTGACAGAATAAATTATACTACCACATGCCTGGATTTGATTTTCTTTTCCCAGAACTGACCAACTGCATTAGTGGTCTGCTCTGCCAAGAACAAAATAAATATACTGGATTTTATGACAGCTAACTGTTTTTCAGCCTGGAGCTTTTTTGGCATTTGCTTTACTAGAAAACAGGTTATTCAGTATCATATCAAACTATGCAGTGATACTGTTTTTTACACATTAAATATTTGTCACATAATAAGAAGTATAATCTGTTCTACCAGAAAATTGAGCTTTTTAAATTAAACCAAACTAGTGGAATCTAGTCAAAAGGTAATGTTTTTAGCAAAGGAGGGAAGTAAATAAAATCTCACCTTTGTAACTTTGCTTTAGACTTCTTTTTGAATGGTTTTGAAAGTCCACTAATCTTTTTGGTCTAATTTAGTTTGTGTATGAACTAGCTCTGTGTTTTGAGAGATTTTAGTGTCAAAGCATGAAGCAGGATTTATTGGTTATATTATTATGTTATTTTTTTTTTAAAGATTTTGTTTATTTATTTGACAGAGAGAGACACAGTGAGAAAGGGAACACAAGCAGGGGCAGAGGGAGAGGGAGAAGCAGGCTTCCCGCTGAGTGGGGAGCCCGATGCGGGGCTAGATCCCAGGACCCTGGGATCATGACCCGAGCCGAAGGCAGACGCTTAATGACTGAGCCACCAGGTGCCCCTTATTATGTTATTTTGAGGAAATAATTAAATATAGCATTAAAGATTGAGAGTAGTACAAGACAGTTTTCTAAGAGTGAGGGTTATTGAGAGAACTGGGAAGGAAGCCTTTAGAAAGGATGTAATTATTTGTAAATCTGCCTGGGTAATGTGAAATGGACTGTGCAACCTTTTTATTCTCTGATTAGAATAAAACCAGCTCCTTTTTCTTGATGTTTGTCTTTTCTAGATTGTCAAAAGAGTGGGGAATAGTGAGGAAACACCAATGATTGGAGACAAAGTTTATGTCCATTACAAAGGGAAATTGTCAAATGGAAAGAAGTTTGATTCCAGTCATGATAGAAATGAACCATTCGTCTTTAGTGTTGGCAAAGGTAAGAGGTGGTGTTTTTGAGTTGTGTCTTGCTTGGATTTATTGCCATTTATATCGTATAGGAGCTAGTCGATCCCATATAGGAGCTAGTGGATTTTTTAGGGGGTCCGTAATGTCAAAATTGTTTTCTTAATAATACTAAGATGTTGTTTATATTTTTACTGTGTTGACACTTGCATGGAAGGTGCCCAAGCTGCAGTGGTAGAGGCTGCTGGTGCCCCGGCACAAATCTAGGCGCAGCACCAAGCTCTACCAGTAATCATTTATGCTTCGCTGCCCTCATTCACTGTGTAAATAAGAAAAAGAAGGGAAGCCTGTTTCACTTAATGTCCTTGACAAAGTGTAAAAAATACTAATTTTATTAAATCCTAATCCTTGAGTTTCACATTGTTTTGCGGCTTTGTGACAGATAGGAAGCACACCTTGAGCACTTCTGCATACCCAGGTGTAGTGGTTATCTCATGGAGAAGCACTTGTGCACTTGACTTGAGTACATTTTTTGAAAAAAACACGATTTTTATTTGAAAGGGCAAACTGTTGTTATTTAGACTTGATTATTTGGTATTTGGCAGATACTTTCTTAAAAATGAATGAAGTGAGCCTGTCACTTCAAGGAAAACAACAGACAATATTTCTTGCCATCGAGTTTTCAAATGAAAATTACAGTTTTGGGAAATGTGTATCTGCCACTGTGAGCTTGGCAGCTTTCCAAAACTTAAAAGACTTCTGATGAGATCAGTGGGTTTTAATGAATGTGATTTTAAAAATATTATATAATGAAATGTGTTAACATTTGGAAGATCTATGTAATTCGGTGAACCAATATTTTTCCACCAATACTAGATGTTACAAAATCATGCATGACTAAAAGATCCATTCATTGCGCAAGCTAGACCAGTGGATTTTAATGTAATATGATATGAAAAGTTCATTGATATGCTTTCCGATTCCACATTGCAGCTAACCTTTATGAAGCTACCACTTGTCCAGCTTTGATGTCATATCAGATAATTATATTCATAATTATCTGAAAAGGCTATTAAAGTACTCCTACCTTTTCCAATCTATCTTTGTGGGTTTGGATTTTTTCTGCAGACTTAAGCCAGAATTGCAACAGATGAATGCAAAAGTAGGTATGAGAATCTGGTTGTCTTTTATTAAGTTAGACACATTTTACACTTGTAAATTTATAAAACAATACCATTCTCACTAATAAATTTTTTAAAATATAGTTTTCATAAAAATAACTTGTGTTAACATATAATGAGGTTATTACTATTTTTCAGTGAATTTGGTAAATAATGATTTTCTTTAATTTTAATGTGGTAAATATCAATAGATAGATAAACAGAAGTTCCTTAGGGCCCTCAGTTTTTAAGATGTAAAGAGGGTCCTGAGGAAAAAAGGCTGAGAACTACTATTTTCAGGTCTTAAATGTGACTTACACTAATTTATTTTCAAATGCTTTTAAATGTCTTTAGTTAATTTAGTTTTTTTTTTTTCAGTCTTATAAGGAGAATAATAGCCCATACATCAAATTGAACTTTGTGGGCCATGTGGCTTGTTGAAAATTAGTGGCTAGGGGCCCCTGGGCGGCTCAGTTGGTTAAGTGTCTGCCTTCGGCTCAGGTCATGATCCCAGAGTACTGGGATTGAGCCCCGTGTCAGGCTCCCTGCTCAGCGGGGAGCCTGCTTCTCCCTCTCCCTCTGCCTGCCGTTCCCCCTGCTTGTGTTCTCTCTCTCTCTCTGTCAAATAAATAAAAAAAAAAATACTTCAAAAAAAAGAAAGTGGCTAAATTACCAATGTTTTTTTTATTCATATCTGCTACAGATATAACAGACTTCTAGTTCGTTCCCAGATTGAGCGTGAGAGAAAAGGAGTAATCCCCCATCCACCATCATGGCTCAGTGTTGACGATAATCCCTTTCTTTTTCTGAGATGAATTGTTAACTAAGCATGGATCTGGGAAAGGAAACAGCAGATGAGGAACTATGGAGTTAAACTCTTTCTGCCTCTCTTCTCCTCTCCCTTCCTGGCACTCACAGGCATAGGTCATGGTGACGTCTGCTTCCTGTCCAACTATGCTCTCTCCATGCTCTGGTGCTGGCTACGCCACTGCTCCCTTCTCCTCTGGGTCTTTAGTGAGTTAGTGGTCACGTGAGATTAATTTTGTGTTTCAGTATGATACCAATCAAAATCAAATACAGATTCTCTCTCTTGATAAAGCAGATAATGTTAACAGTTAAATTAGAATTTGTCTTTTTGTTGATTTAGGGATGTGAACCTTCAGTGCCACCAGCATGGCTGTGGCATCAGTATTTAATTGAGATGATCTCAGAGTAAATGGCCTCATCAGACGTCTTAGACATCACTGTTCCCATTGCCCCGCCCCAGATTCTTACTGTACCCTTTGAATTTCTTTCTTGAAGAAGTTGATGGATTTAAGATAACACACCTTCTCTCAGCAGCTATCTTTGCAAGTAGTCTTAAGAATTGCTAAGAATAAAGAAATTGCTGGGAACTTAATGCTACCATCTTCTCTACCCACATATTCTTAATAAACTACCCTATGATGAATGAGTCTTTTATGTTTCCTAGAATTTTGAGCCAAGATAAAATAGGTGACTTCCAGTTGACTTGCTACCTATGACACACCTATCTAGAGAGTGTGGTCTCATGGGGAGAGGAGCATCCACCTGGGTGTTAGGAAGCCACAGGTTCCTGTTTTCACTCTTTCCTGTGTCATTTTAACATGAGTAAGCCACCTAACCTTCCCTGCTCTTCTAAAAAGCCACCTAACCTTCCCTGCTCATCTATGGAAAGCTTTATTTTTTTTTTTTTGCTCATTTTTTTTTTTATTAACATATAATGTATTATTGGTTTCAGGGGTACAGGTCTATGATACATCAGTCTTATACAATTCACAGCACTCACCATAGCACATACCCTCCCCAGTGTCCATCACCCAGCCACCCTATCCCTCCCACCCCCCTCCACTCCAGCAACCCTCTATTTCCTGAGATTAAGAGTCTCTTATTGTTTGTCTCCCTCTCTGGTTTCGCCTTGTCTCATTTTTCCCTCCCTTCCCCTGTGATCCTCTGTCTTGTTTCTCAAATTCCTCATATCAGTGAGATCATATGACACTTGTCTTTCTCTGATTGACTTATTTCGCTTAGCATAATGCCCTCTAGTTCCATCCATGTCGTTGCAAATGGCAAGATTTCGTTTTGGGGGGGGGTTTTGATGGCTGCATAATATTCCAGTGTGTATGGGTGTGTGTATACCACATCTTCTTTATCATTCATTATTGATGGACATGTACACTCTTCCCATAGTTTGGCTATTGTAGACATTGCTGCTATAAACATTGGGGTACAGGTACCCCTTCCGATCATTACATTTGGATCTTTGGGGTTAATACCCAGTAGTGCAATTGCAGGGTCGTAGGGTAGCTCTATTTTCAACTTTTTGAGGAACCTCCATACTGTTTTTCAGAGTAGCTACACCAGCTTGCATTCCCACCAACAGTGTAGGAGGGTTCCTATGGAAAAGCTTTAAGATTAATCCTGGCTATGATTCCATTCTTGTACCTTCTGTAAAGAGTACAGGAACAAAAACTGTGTAAAAGACTAAAAACCAAAACAGTGACAGAACCTTTAGAGGCCCCCTTAAGATGATAATTAGAAATATGAGAATAGAGCAATATATTTGCAGTAAAAGTTCTGTAGCATAACGTGCTCAGGTGACTGTAAAGCAAGAAACATTGGTTAGGCAGTTTACAGCATAAAGCCTATATGTTATAGCAGTAGCTACTTCATCAAACTGAAGAAAAATAATATAAATGGACTGTAGCATATTGTATATTGAGCTCTCTTGATCCCTTAAAATTCACCTCTCCCAAGGGAATAAATAGAAATGTTTCAGTGGGGGGGGCGCCTGGGTGGCTCAGTCATTGTCTGCCTTCGGCTCAGGTCATGATCCCAGGGGCCTGGGATCGAGCCCCGCATCAGGCTCTCTGCTCAGCAGGAAACCTGCTTTTCCCTCTCCCACTCCCCCTGCTTGTGTTCCCTCTCTCTCTCTCTGTCAAGTAAGTAAGTAAGTAAATAAATAAATAAATAAAATGTTTCAGTGGAAAGTCACACTAATTTGAGGATTCTATTGTGACTTCAGTATTTAAAATAGAATTATGAGTGCTTATCTGTAAAAAATTGCCATAAAAATACACATACCATATATATGTACATATATACATCCACATGCATTTGAGCTTTACATACAGGTTGTGTATATGTGTCTGTTGCTCTTTCTGTGCCATCTGTTAAACTCTGTGCCTTACTTCCCTCATTGGTAAAGTCACAATAATGATAATATATACTGTTGTATATTGAAGAGTAAATAAGATATTGCACACCATTGCTTAGCACGTAGTAAGCACTCACGTGTTTATTACTGTTGTTACAGTGTTAGGATTATTGGCTTTCTAGTGGAATGGCAAAAACTGTACTATAGCAGTTTGGGTGTTAACGCTATTTACTACGTATGCCTGCATACAAACTCTTTGAAATAATGCTTAACCATCTTTTTTAGCCCCAGAAAGTCTGGAAAGACAAAACTGAATCAATCTAAGACAACCAATTATTACTATTTCAGAATATGTTACACAAATTAGAATGAGGAGATGGTGGTTTCCCTCATTGGGTTTTCTTAACTAAATCTTACATGTTCTGAATTCCTAGAACTGTGTTCATAACTCATTTTAAAAGAAGTTGAAATAAGGACTCAGGATTTTCCAATATACTTCCATGGTAGAAGTTCTGGTTTTTCCCCCCCTCCCTCCCTCCAACAAATATATTATCAGTAAAATTGGGAAGGGATAGATTTGGGGGATGAAAGAATTATTTCTTTTTTTTTTTTTTTAAAGATTTTATTTATTTATTTGAGAGAGAGAGAATGAGAGAGAGCACATGAGAAGGGGGAGGGTCAGAGGGAGAAGCAGACTCCCCGCCGAGCAGGGACCCCGATGCGGGACTCGATCCAGGGACTCCAGGATCATGACCTGAGCCGAAGGCAGTCGCTTAACCAACTGAGCCACCCAGGCGCCCAAGAATTATTTCTTTTAGTTCTTCAAAGTAAATCCAAGCACGCTAAGGCTCTGCCCCTCCCCCACCTGCCCTTATCAAGACCTTATCAAGGTCTGGTGATTTCTTATAGAGGGCTGCTTCACTGAAGTTGTTTTTGGTGTTCTTGGTATGTGACAGACATGGCTGGGAATTATGAAGGTAAAACTCCTGTTATATTCTTCCCCCAGATTTGAGAAGAGAAACAAAGAAACCAATCATTTTGGATTCTTCATATACCTATACTTCCCTCTTACTATTGAGATTAAACTATAATGAAGTAATATCAGCAGTCTGCCTGTAACATTAATATATTTAATCTTCTTTCCTGCCTGATGACCCATGATCACTAGTAAAACCAATTGTTAATTTAGTCATTAGCATATTAGAGTAAGGGGGAGAAAATATATATTGAAAGACTAATAGCTAATACTTTTTAAGTGCTTGCAATGCCAGGCTAAGGGCCTTATGTGCATTATCTCATTTAATCCTCACACCAATCCTATTATTATTTTTTAGATTCTTTGTACAGTCTATTTAGGATCGGTTAGGTGACAATCAATCATATTAATGTTTGTTCTAAGAGTTTTTGAGTTTTTTTTAATTGAGATCGTATTTGCCTATATAAAATTTACCTTTTTAAGAAAGGTACAACTTGGGGTGCCTGGGTGGCTCAGTTGGTTAAGCGACTGCCTTCGGCTCAGGTCATGATCCTGGAGTCCTGGGATCGAGTCCCGCATCGGGCTCCCTGCTCAACAGGGAGTCTGCTTCTCCCTCTGACCATCCCCCCTCTCATGCTCTCTCTCTCTCTCTCTCATTCTCTCTCTCTCAAAAAAAAAAAAAAAAAAAGAAAGGTACAACTTGATGAATTTTGGTAATAGTTGTATAACTGCCACCGCAATCAAAATATAGATCAGTTTCCTCACCCTGAAAAGTTTTCTCATGTCCTTTTGCAGTCTCTGTCCTTCCCAGACTCTGGGCCCCATGCAGTCACCAATCTGGTTTATGTTACTATACTTCTGCCTTTTCTAGAATTTGATATAAATGGAATCATGTCATTTTTGGTACTTCACCTGTTTCACTTATCATAATGATTTTGAGATTCATGAATGTTGAATTGCCAAGTAATATTCCACAGTATGGAAATTTGTTCACCCATTCAGAAATTGGACACTGGAGGGATGCCTGCCTGTCGGTTAAGCATCTGCCTTTGGCTCAGGTCATGATCCCAGTGTCCTGGGATGGAGCCCTGCGTTGGGCTCCTTGCTCAGCAGGGAGCCTGCTTCTCCCTCTGCCTGCCACTCTCCCTCCTTGTGCACTTTCTCTCTCTCTCTCTCTGACAAATAAATAAAATCTTTAAAAAAAAAAGAAATTGGACATTGGAGTTTGGGGCTATTATGAACAATGTTTTTATGAACATTCACATTCATGTCTTTGTGAGGGTATATGTTTTCATGTATTTTGGGTAAATGCCCAAGAGTGGACTTACTGGTCATATAGTAAGTATATGTTTATAAGATGTTGCCATACCATTTTGCATTTGCACCAGCACTGCATGAGAGTTTAAGTTTTTCGTGTCCTTGCCAGCTCTTAGTGTAGTCAATCTTTTTAACTGTAGCCATTCTAATGGGCGTGAAATGGTATCTCATTTTGGTCATCATTTGCATTTCACTAGTGATATTGAGGGTATCTTTTCCTGTGCTTAGTGGGCATTTGTATATTTTGTGAAGTATCTGTTTTTGACAGTTTAAAAAAATCAGTTGCCTGTCTTTTTATTGAGTTGTGTTCAACACAACAAGCACTTTATCAGATTATTGCGAGTATGTTCTCACAGTGTTTGGCTTGCCTTTATAGGAACAAAAGTTTTTAATTTTGATGAAATCCACTTTGCTAATTTTTTTTTATGGTTTAGGTGCCTACCATAATTAGCCATTTTTGTTTTCATTTGGTTCTGTTTTTTTTTGTTTGTTTGTTTGTTTACGTATGAGGAAACCATGGTCAGGGAGATGAAGCAATTAACCCAAAGTTATACAGTAAAGTGGTAGGGCCACGATTCAAACCCAAGCAATCTCTTTCAAGTTATATTAGATCTTAAGGTTTAAAACTACCTCAAACCAGGTACAAAAACAAAGTGTAGGTCCTGATCCAGCGGAATTTCCTGAGTGCCTGCTGTACACCAGACACTTTTCTCACAGGAATGATGGAGTTAATGAGATTTATCAAAAGCAAAATTTTTGCTATTACATGCTTGATATTATGGGCTGAATTCCTATTTTGAAAGGTTTTTTTTTTTTTTTAATTGAAATGTGGTTTTTTTCATGCAGTTTAAGCCTTGACATTTTACAACTAGTAAAGTACTACTAGTAATGGGTACCTGTGCAACCAACTTCCTGTTCCTGTGGCTTGTGTGTGGTTTAGCCATGTGCTCCTTTTAAATTTCTATTGATACTCTTGCTCCTGCTTAAATACGTTCTTAGGATCTGTTTTGTTGTTGTGCTTGTTTATGTGCAGTTTAGAAGCATTCAGGATTTGGAAGGAAGGCTTTTAGGCCAAAATATTTAATTTTCCTAACCCTCTCCAAAAGTGTGAGCCAGTAAGATAGCAAACTTTGAGAAAGTACTTTTTTTTGGCTTTACCTGGTACTTTCCAATAGAGGAGGAGGAATGCTTTTGATTTCCATTGCTCAGTAAATATTAGGGAGAAGCTGATTTAGGCAGGGTAAGAATAAACTGGAGGAAGCTAATAAATTTCTAACTCCATTTAAATTAGAATTATAGCATGGACTCTGTTCCTTTATTGAGTATAATAATACAGTGTTATAGTTCTTTGGGAAATAGAAAATAATCAAGACATGACTCCTGCCTTCAGGTATCTAACAGCTTAACCTGGCAGAGTTGATATTGATGAGTCTATCCCAGGACAGATTATGCTACCATATCCATTTTCTCTCTCTCTTTTTAAAAATATAAAGCCATGAGAATGGGGAGATATCATCCTGGGATCAGTTTTCTTAGTAATGAGAGAAATGGCAAAAATGAATATAACAGAAGACATATGAACACTTTAAAAGAATCTTAAAATGTAAATTAATTCAATTCATAATCGGATACTTTTGGTAGGAAGTGGAGATGATTATCAGAGCCCTTTTATAAGACATTTTAAAATAAGACTAAAACAATTCATAAGAGGAAAAAATATACAGGAAAGACTAAGTTGCTTTATCTAGTATGAAAAAAGGAAAACATTCTCAATATTATAATGATATGGCATTTTCTTTTTTTAATAGAAAATATTAGCAAAATATACCTAGAGTTAAAATAGTGAGCAGACATTGCTACTAACTCCTGGAAATCCTTCAATGAAGGTAAAGCAGGAGTGAATCAGATGCGTTTTTAATTATCTGAAACTTATTAGTGACTAGCCTTATACTTAAGTGTTTTGAAAGGAAACCTTTCAAATTAGTGACTAGCCTTATACTTAAGTGTTTTGAAAGGAAAGCCTTATGCTTTTATGTTTTGAAAGGAAACCCTTTTACAATGAACACATTTTATCTTTCTTGTCCTCCTTTTCTATTCCCATATGAAGAAGTGTTTTTCTGTATAATACTGTACATCTTTCATCCTATAGTATTTGAAGTATGCTCATATTTCAGATGCATACATACATTTAAAACTTATATGGACCAATCAATAGAGAAAGGACAGTCTTTTAAATAAATGATGTTGGGAAAGCTTGATATTCAAATGCAAAAGAGAAAAGTTGTACCCTTTACCCCATATACACAAATTAACTAAAAAATGGATCAAAGACCTAAATACAAGACCTAAAATTACATTTTTTTAGAAGAAAACTTAGAGGAAAAGCTTCATGAAATTGTATTTGGCAATGATTTTTTGGATGTGACACCAAAAGCAACAGGCAACAAAAAAAATACATAAATTGGACATCAAAATTAAAAACTGCTTCAAAGGATATAATAACAGAGTGAAGAAGCAACTTAAGGGATAGAAGACTGTCACATATCTGACAAGGGGTTAATATCCAGAATACATAATGAACTCCTGTAATTCAACAACAGTGAAAAACCCCAAATAAACGGGTATAAAATGGGCAATGAACTTAGACATTTCTCCAAAGATATATAAATGACCTACTAACATATGAAAAGATGCTTAACATCACCAATCATTAGGGAAATGTAAGTAAAAACTGCAGTGAGGGCACCTGGGTGGCTCAGTCGGTTAAGTGTCTGCCTTCAGCTCAGGTCATGATCCCAGGGTCCTGGGATTGAGCCCCGCATTGGGCTTCCTGCTCAGTGGGGAGCCTGCTTCTCCCTCTGCCTCTGCTCCTCCCCCTGCTTGTACTCTTTCTATCTCACAAATAAATAATAAAATCTTAGGAAAAAAAGAGAGATACTTCCATTCTCATGTTTATAGCAGCATTATTCATTATAGCCAAAAGATGGAAGCAACCCAAGTGTTTATGTCTAGATGATGGATAATTTGTCTCTCTCTCACACACACACACACACACACTCTCTCTCTCTCTCTCTCTCTCTCTCTCTCTCTCTTGCACTCACAGGGGAATATTATTCAGCCTTAAAAAGGAGGGAACTCTGACACATATGACAACACTGATGAAACTTGAGGACACAGGGTTTTCATCAGCCTGGGTGGCTTAGTCGGTTAAGTGGCTGCCTTCGGCTCAGGTCATGATCCCAGGGTTCTGGGATCGAGCCCCGCATTGGGCTGCTCAGCAGGGCCTGCCTCTCCCTCTCCCTCTGCCGTTCCCCTTGCTTGTGCTCTCTCTCTCTCTCTGTGTGTCAGATAAATAAATAAAATCTTTAAATAAAAAAAGAAAGAAAGAAACTTGAGGACACCAAGTGAAAAAAGCCAGTCATGAAAAAACAAATACTATATGGGGAGTCTGGCTGGCTCAGTTGGTAGAACATGTGACTCTTGATCTCAGGGTTGTAAATTCAAGTCCCATGTTGGGTGTAGAGATTGCTTAAAAATAATATCTGGGGGGAAAAAGACAATACTATATGATTCCACTTACATCTAGATGAATCTGGAGTAATCAAATTCACAGAAATAGAATAAAAGTCTTGCAGGGGCTTGGGGCAGGAGGAAATGGGAAGTTGTTTAATGGGTAGAGTTTTAGCATTGCAAGATGAAAAAGTTGTAGAGACTGGTTGTACAACAATGTGAATATACTTAACAGTACTGATCTGCACACTTAAAAATGGTTGTGATGGTAAATTTTGTATGTATTTTGCCACAATTTTAAAAATGTTTTAAATCAATAAAGTTAGAATGTTCTAACATTTTTTTGTGTTTTAATGTGGATGAAAGTATTCCATGATTAAATTAAAATGTTATATTTTAAAATGTGGTATATGATTTTTAAATTTTTTATTTTATAAATCTATTTGAATTCCAGTATAATTAACATACAGTGTTACATTAGTGTCAAGTGTACAATATAGTGATTCAACAATTCTATACATTCAGTGCTCATCATGATAAGTGTACTCTTAGTCCCCTTCACCTATTTTACCCATACCCCCACCCACCTTCCTTCTGGTAACTACCAGTTTGTTCTCTATATTCAAGAGTCTGGTTTTGATGTTTTGGTTTTTTTTTTTAATTGTCTGTTTTCTTTGTTCATTTGTTTTATTAAATTCCACATATGAGTGAAGTCATACGGTATTTATCTTTGACTGACTTCTTTCTTTTTTTAGAGAGGGGGAGAGGGGGATGGGGCAGGGAGAGGAGAGAATCTTTTTTTTTTTTTTAAAGATTTTATTTATTCATTTGACAGACACAGTGAGAGAGGGAACACAAGCAGGGGGAGCCCCAAAGGGAGAGGGAGAAGCAGGCTCCCCGCGGAGCAGGGAACTCAATGCGGGGCTCCATCCCAGGACCCTGGGATCATGACCTGAGCCGCAGGCAGATGCTTAACGACTGAGCCACCCAGGCGCCCCAAAGGAGAGAATCTTAAGCAGGCTCCACACCCAGTGCAGAGCCCAACATGGGGCTTGATCCCACAACCTTGAGATCATGACCTGAGCCAAAATCGAGTCGGACACTTAACCGACTGAGCCACCCTGGTGCCCTGCTGACGGACTTATTTCGCTTAGCATTATACCGTCTAGATCCATCCATATTGTCTCAAATGGCAAGATTTCATTCTTTTTTGTAACTGAGTAATATTCCATTGTGTGTATGTGTATATATCTATCTTTATCTACATCTTTATCCATTCATCTATCAATGGACACTTGGGTTGCTTCCATTAAAATGTGTTAATATGATTTTTTAATAGACTTTAGAGCACTTTTAAGTTCACAATAAAATTGAGCAGAAGGTACAGAGTTCCCATATACGCCCCATCCTCATACATGCATAGCGTCCCCTCCCCTCTTAACATACCCCACCAGAGTGCTACGCTTGTTAAAATTGATGAACCTACATTGAACCTATGAAGTTTTATGTTTTTTTTTTAAGATGTTATTTATTTTTTTGACAGAGCACAAGCACAGGCAGGGGGAGTGGCAGGCAGAGGGAGAAGGAGAAGCAGGCTCCCCACTGAGCAGGGAGCCTGATGGAGGAATCGATCCCAGGACCCTGGGATCATGACCCGAGCCAAAGGCAGACGCTTAACCATCTGAGCCACCCAGGCGCCCAAAATTTTGTATTTTAAAATGTATTCTTTGATTATACTTTGCAGAAGGAAGAAAAAAGTACAGTTCATTGCTTTTATACTGGGCTTTTTGTATACTTTTAAACTTCCAATTGCCTACAGTTAGGTATATATAGAAAGCATTTGAACTTAGGATAGCTACATTATACATTTGTTTAAATATATTTTTTTACTTCAGATATTGTTACAAATGAAATAGGACTCCTAAAATTCATAAATTGTGTTTGAGCTAATAAAATTGAAGTCCAGATCAAGTGTAAGAACAAATTCTATATTCTTGGTGTATCATACCTATAGTTATGATCCTAAAGATCAAAAGATCCTAAAGATTAAGAATCTTAAAATGTTTATGCTTTGACCCCATAATTCTGCTTCTGGGAATTGAACCTAAGAAAGTATGGTAGAAGCTTGCTTAATCAACTCCAGACTAATTATGCTCTCCATTCTGTTTGCAAATATATTGAGTGATACTGCTGTTTTCCTATTCTGTGGTGTGGTCCTACACTCTGCTTCAGCCAGTTTGCCTCCAGCTACAGACCACTGGGAACATAGCTGTCATTGAACAAGTTGGGTCTATTACTCGTTGTAGGGAGGGAACATGCATATGGGAAATTGTGGGGTATTTCAGTAGGAGTGTTCAAAAGGATTTATTATAGGATTTGGGCTTATATAAGGAAGAGGGTCTTTGCTCTGGATGGGATATTGTTAGGATGTGGGCTGATTCTTTGGATATCTTAATCTTATCTAGGAGGCAGGCTATTCTGAATAGACAGAGACTGAAGCTACACCTGTTGGACAAGCAGCAGTCACCCCTGTCAGCCAGGAGAGGGGGATGTTTGGTATTTTGTAGGTTGCACAATGACCTTATTTTTTGTCCAGACAAAATTTTGAAGTGTTTTTGTTTTGTCTCACTTTTTCATGGTCTCAGAGTGACCTTGTCTGATGTTGATGTTTTGTGAGATTGTTTATGTCCAACAGGAGAATAGCATGGCCTAGCTTCCCCCAGGCCCGCTTCAGACATAATTAAGGCCTAGCTGTCGTGTCAAGCAGTTTCGATGTTAGGGGCAGCTTTTTTCTTCCTCTTAGTAAGAATCAGTTGAAACCTGTTTATATCCATTGTGCTTTTTGTAATTATAGAATTTAATTAGATCGTATATAAAACACCTATATTAGTGTAGAAAGAAAGAGGGATTATTTCAATGAAAACTTGAACATTTTTGGAAAGACTAAGGTGAATTGCTAAAAACGTTTTTTGAATTGCTATTGAATTAGGGGTGGGTAAAAGGCAAAAACAAGTAGGCCATTCAGAACACATTTTTACCAGAAGGGTTCTTTGTACTGATTGCTTTACAAGTATCTTCTGGTTCTCAGAAGTTAAAGAAACCCACATTGTAAATTGAAATGATATATCATAAGTATGATGTATACAATAAAGATAATGTGGAACTCTTTATCACCAGAGCCACAGTCACAGACAAGGAGTTGGCCTTGTAACAAAGATTAGTGCATTAATATACTTTGATATGTTTTAAGGTAAAAAAAATGTTTGAGGTATGTATATGTTCTTTTTTTGATTCCTCACTCGAAGCAACATTTTAAATTAACCTATCAACTATAGTTCTGATTGTCAGGTAACAGGCTTTTACTATGCAAAAAAAAAAAAACAAAAAAACAAAAAAACACTACATGAATGAAGATTTAGGTGCAAAATTGTTCATTAAAACTTTATAATAGTAAAAAAAAGAAGAAAGTGTTTATTAATGGAAGTGATGAAATTATAATCAAAGGTGAAATAGTATATAGTTATTAAAAGTAATTTTTCAGATAGTCTTTTAACAAGAAAACATGCTCATATAGTATGAAATGTAAAGAGCAAATCACAAAACCAAATAAACTATGACCAGAATTTTAAGAATGAATATGTAAAAATTTTAAGTGCAAACAAAGTGTACATATATAATTTGGAAGGAAATGAACCAGGAAATTGACAGTTTACCCCAGATGCTGGGATTTCAGAGGTTTTAAATTTTGTTCTCTATGCTCTTCTATACTTTCCAGGTGTTCTGTGATGAGTATATATTATTATTATTGTTTGTTTGTTTTGTATGTTTTTTTAATCAGGGGGAAGTATTTTTTTTTTCCTTTTAAAAAAGTTTTTAAATTCCACTTAGTTAATATACAGTGTAATACTAGTTTCAGGTGTACAATTTAGTGATTCAACACTCCCAT
This sequence comes from Neomonachus schauinslandi, assembly GCF_002201575.2. Classification (NCBI taxonomy): domain Eukaryota; kingdom Metazoa; phylum Chordata; class Mammalia; order Carnivora; family Phocidae; genus Neomonachus; species Neomonachus schauinslandi. The sequence goes on from NC_058410.1 coordinate 114,035,829, forward strand.
ACAACACCTGGTACTCATCACAACAATGGGAAGTACTTTTTTTTTTAGATTTTATTTATTTATTATTTGAGAGAGAGAGAGAGAGATTGAGAGAACGAGTGGGAGGAGGGGCAGAGGGAGAAACAGACTCCCTGTGGAGCAGGGAGCCCGACTCAGGACTCAATCCCAGGACCCTGGGATCATGACCTGAGCCGAAGGCAGATGCTTAACCAATTGAGCCACCCAGGCGCCCAAGGGGAAATACTTTTCTTAAGAGGAGTCCCTGGATTGGCAATTTTAGAAATAAATACCTGTGTTAATACCAGTGTGGCTCTTTGCTCAGTGTGTTTCATTCAGTGATGGAAGCTCAATGTCAGAAAAGCTTTATGTTCCCAAACGAGAAAAAAAGCAAAGGCACGGGCATGATTTTTTTTTTTTAGGTTGAGGCTCCTATGGATTTAATTGACAGGCTAATGTTTCCGACTTCTAAGGCCTAGTGTAGTAGACCTTATCTCTGAATTAAGCTTTTGTTGATTGCTCTAATCCCCACCCAAAAGCAAAAGCTCCTTGTTTATACTCTGTTAGTGTTTACCATGCTTTGTTTAAAACAAAAACTGTGCATGTATCTTTCTCTTCCTACACTGCATGGTCTTTGGAAGGAAGAAGAGAATGACCACCTTTGTATTAATAGCTTTACCTTTGTTCCTCAGTAATTGGCTAAATGTCTTGAACAAATGTACAGTAGTAACCCCTACAATATGAAGATTTCCTGAAGGAGTATGTCTTAAAGTATCAGAGTCGATAGTAAAAAAAAAAATATGTTCTCGAGGGCCCCCTCTAAAACCTAGCAGTCTAAGTGACAGGAAGGCCAGCCTATCAACAGCAGACTTTACATTTCGCCTGATGATTCTGGACTGTTTTCACAGTAGAACCATGTGTGAACATATAAATTGTTATAGCCATTTTGGAAGCATTTGGGCAATATGTTATAGCATTTGGGCAGTATGTCTATCAAAATTGAAAATGCACATCACCTTTGCATTTCTAGGAATTTACCCTCCAAATATATTTGCACAAAGTAGACAGTCATATATGGACAAATATCCTTATTTAGAACACTTGTTAATATGTTTCTCAATAGGAGAGTGACTAGAATATTATGCTGCCATTTAGAATGAGGTAGGTCTCTTTGTATTTATGATGATGATGTCTGTCCTTTTATTATTATTTTTATAAGTAGGCTCTACATCCAACATGGGGCTTGAACTCACAACCCCAAGATCAAGAATCGCATGCTCTACTGACTGAGCCAGCCAGGCACCCCAATAATGATTGCTGTTCTTTATTAAGCCAGGCACCATGCTATGCATTTGACATATTTTATCTGATAATTCTTATAACAACTATATGGCAGGCACTATTATTATCTATATTTTGCAGATGAGAAACTGAGGCACAGCGGTTAAATAATTTGTGCATCACTTGTAAGGGGCAGACCTGGTATTTGAATCCAGATAGTTTGAGGTTAAAACAGGTTGCACTTTTAACCTCTAAAATGCATATCCTCTTTTGTACTGATGGAGAAAGATCAAGATATATATTATTTTGGGGGGCGGGGCAGAGAGAGAATCCCAAGCAGGCTCCATGCCCAGTGTGGAGCCCAACTCAGAGCTCCATTTCACGTCTCTGAGATCGTGACCTGAGCTGAAACCAAGAGTTGACCACCCAACTGACTGAGCCACACCGGTGCCCCAAGATATATATTAAATGAAAAGCCGAATTGAATGTAAAATATGTGGTCATTTGTGTCTTAAATTTTTTTAAAAGTGACAGCACACACTGGAAGGATATAAAAGGAACAACAGTGGCTTCTTAAAAGGAGGGAATGGATACCCTTTCACTTCATATGTTTCTCTCTTGTGTGTGCTTAAATAATAGGCATATATAACTTACAAATTTTTAACTAAAATAAGTATCTGACCTTTTGAAAAATTGTAATACTTAATGAAGACATGCTGTAGTCATAAGTCACGAATGCTTAATCCATCTCTACTTACCTACTTCAGTATAGAGTTCCCCTTATTCTAATATCCTATCACCCTCTCTCAGTTCAGGATAATAGCTTTTTTTAAAACTCACTTCCACTGAGATTCATTGTTTACCTGAATTCGCTGTCAGTCCTTAAGTTTTTGATTGACATTGTACCTCATTTTTGTATTTTATCCCTTTAGATCACCTACATTTTTTATTGTTTCCCAAAGGATTTGAGACTGCTTACTGTAATATATAAGTACAATTATATTGGCTAGGGGCGCCTGGGTGGCTCAGTCAGTTAAACATCTGCCTTCAGCTCAGGTCATGATATCAGGGGCCTGGGATGGAGCCTACTTCTCCCTCTCCCCCTGCCTTCCGCTCTCTCTGCCTGTGCTCTTTCTCTCTCTCTCTCTCTTTGTCAAATAAAACAGAAAAAAAAAAAAGTCCAATTTTATAGGTTAATATAGTTCTACAGTTGAGGTGTAAAGTCAACTTTTAGTTTCCTGGAAGTAGGAAAAAAGTTCGGAGTTCAGTAATTCTTGTGATTTGACAAAAGAACACATAATCATTTTGTTTAAAAAAGCAAAACAAGGGCGCCTGGGTGGCTCAGTTGGTTAAGCGACTGCCTTCGGCTCAGGTCATGATCCTGGAGTCCCGGGATCGAGTCCCGCGTCTGGCTCCCTGCTCGGTAGGGAGTCTGCTTCTCCCTCTGACCCTCCCCCCTCTCATGCTCTCTGTCTCTCACTCTCTCTCTCTCAAATAAATAAATAAAATCTTTAAAAAAAAAAAAGCAAAACAAAACTTTTTTTTCCTTTTTCTAAATTTTGAGAAGACATCTTTCATGAACCCTTTTATGCAGTTCATACTTCTTTAGTTGTTTGTTGTTTTTGTCTACCCAACTAAATTATAAGCTTCCTTAGGACAAATTCCATTTTACTCCATACTATTTTTGTTCTATCTATACCTAGAAAAATGCCCTATTTTCATAGTTGAAATTATAAATTAAGCAACAACTGCAACCCAGCTACATTTCAAAAATTATATTATTGCCACTTTTCAAAGATTCAATCTTTGAGCAATTTAGAAATTGATACTACTTTCATCCTTCTCAGCAGGGAATCTACTCTGATCACCCTCAAAAATCACAATTTATTTCTTAGTGGGTAGCTTTTACCAGGTTCTTTTGTAGCCACTACTTATTGAGTGTGTAATGTAAAAAGAATAGGAAATTTGTTTGAACTGGTGTTTTATGAGTTAAATATTTTTAAATATGGCCTATAGGTTTCAACCACATTTTTCTTTCTTTTAGGCCAAGTCATCAAGGCATGGGACATTGGGGTGGCTACCATGAAGAAAGGAGAGATCTGCCATTTACTCTGCAAACCAGAATATGCATATGGCTCAGCAGGCAATCTCCCCAAAATTCCCTCAAATGCAACTCTCTTTTTTGAAGTAAGTCTGTGTGTGATGTTGCCTTGTTAGCATATGTTCTACTATAGTGCTGGCTCTGAAGCAACAAACGGGCAGAGGAACAAGGAACTAGGCTTGCTATTGAGAATCAGATCCAACTTATTTATTTTGGAGCTTGGCTTCTTGAATTGTTTCCCACAAACCCAAGGGGTGTGTGCCAGTGCTTTCTTAGAAACGTGTTTCTGGCACAGAAAGGTCATATCCAAATAAACAAAAGACACCAGGCTTAAGAAATAAAGATTCTGGTCAGTGGGGTGAGTATAACATACTCAAAATTGACCAGAAGACAGGTTGGAAACGTGGGAGGTAAGCGTTGAAATGTACCTAAACCAAATTGTAAGATATTTTCATATTAAACAGGTTTACTATTTGTCACAGATCTCACTTCTGAATCATTTGAAGCAGTAGGTGGTGATAATGTTATTCATCCTGTGTTGAATTACATATATTTGTCCAAATCTGATTAAAAAAAAAAAAATTAAGGGAGGAAATGCCTGAAACATCATAACTAGGTAAAAAACACCTTTACTTGGTCTTAGGCCTGATTCATAAGATTTATTTTTACATTTAAAAAGGGAATTCCATGAATCTGGGGTGGAAAGGTGGTGGCCTTTAGAGTCAGACAAAACAGTTCTGGGCCAGCACCTTGTAGCTCTGGCTTTGTGCCCACAAGGCAGCTTTCCTAGTATTTCCTGTCTGTCTTTGCGCTGCAACCCCACAGGATGCAGTCCTAGACATTATCGTTACGTGAAGGCTCTTTCCAGCTATTGAAAGTGCAGTCTTCCTTTTTTCCTACTTTCCCAATAACTGAGATGCATTAGATAAATATAAAAGAGTTTTATTTTGTAGAATGAAAGGAAAATTGGTTGCCCTTGTCTTTAAGTATATTAAGTTGGCTCTGTTTGGTCTTTTCTCAGCCAAATCCTTTTTTCCTTTCTAGGTTGAGCTCCTTGATTTCAAAGGAGAGGATTTATTTGAAGATGGAGGCATTATCCGAAGAATCAAACAGAAAGGAGAAGGATATTCAAACCCAAACGAAGGAGCAACAGTTGAAAGTAAGTATTGCTGTGACAGCAATGCTTAGTCCTTAAAAATTGGGTTCTATTTATGGGGATAAAATGGAGATTTCTTTCTAAAAATCTGTTTATAGTAATAAACAATTGCATATAGCCCAAGAATAGTTTTGGGTTTTTTTTTTTTTTTAAGATTTTATTTATTTGACAGAGAGAGACACAGCGAGAGAGGGAACACAAGCAGGGGGAGTGGGAGAGGGAGAAGCAGGCCTCCTGCTGAGCAGGGAGCCCGATGCAGGGCTCGATCCCAAGACCCTGGGATCATGACCTGAGCTGAAGGCAGACGCTTAACGACTGAGCCACCCAGGCGCCCCCAAGCCCAAGAATAGTTTTAAATTCAACATTTATTTAATAGTGACTTTATTTGGTAAATATTCATCCAGCATGTCCATGCCAGGTACTGTGCCAGCCTCTGTAGACCCAGAAAGTGAATAAAAGCTAATCCCATCCATCAAGTCCAAGTCTATGGACTCCTTCGTGTGCCAGCAACTATATTAGCTGCCTTACATATTTATTCATTTATTTCTCACAATAACCTTACAAGATAAGATTTATTATCCCCAGGTGAGAAAAGTGAGTTCAGGGAAGTTACATAAATTGCCCAAGGTTACAGGGTTAACTAAACAGAGCAGTTAGATTGCAGTGCACTTCAGAGCTATCAAACCCATTTCACTGGCTTTCCTCAAGAAGAAAAAGTTCATTTTAGTTAGATCAAAATTGGATAATAGTGAACTGAGGGTTGCTGGAGTGGGGGGTGGGGTGGGAGGGAGGGGGTGACTGGGTAATAGACACTCAGGAGGGTATGTGCTCTGGTAAGCGCTATGAATTGTGCAAGACTGTTGAATCTCAGATCTGTACCTCTGAAACAAATAATGCAATATATGTTAAGAGAAAAAAAAAAAAGAAGGTAGCAGGAGGGGAAGAATGAAGGGGGTGAAATCGGAGGGGTAGACGAACCATGAGAGACGATGGACTCTGAAAAACAAACTGAGGGTTCTAGAGGGGAGGGGGGTGGGAGGATGGGTTAGCCTGGTGATGGGTATTGAGGAGGGCACATTCTGCATGGAGCACTGGGTGTTATGCACAAACAATGAGCCATGGAACGCTACATCTAAAACTAATGATGTAATGTATGGGGATTAACATAGGAATTAAAAAGATTTTTTTAAAAATTGGATAATAGTGTTCATTTTATTCTAGGAGATCTGGGTTCAAGTTCTGCTTTGCCATTTATTGGGTGACTTAAAGCTATTCAATTTTTTTATTTGCTAAGTTGGGAGTAAGGATACTACTGAGGACTCAGATACCTGATCACTCCTCCTCCCTCCCAGAGCACGTTCTGTATACCATCATGTACCCTATTTGTCATCAAGTACCCTATACTATAATCAGTGTTTGCCCCTTCCCCCAATATACAACTTGAGGACCAGAATCTTTCTTCATCTTTTTGTTTCCAGCCTCACCTACAGTGCCTTACACACATTTGGTGTTCGGTAGATGCTCTCTGCATGGATAGATGTTTGAAAGATGCCACTCACTGAGCTGGAGTACTTTAAAAAAGAGAGTTGTGAGAAAAACATGGAAAATACTTCCACTAAGAAAACAATCAAAGCACCAAACAAGGATGGCAATATGAATTCTGATAAAAGGCCTATTTAAAGTGAAGAGCTCATTTGGAACTGTAAACTAAAATGGTTGATTTTCTTATCTTTACTTTTGTATATACTATTTGAGACCCATGTTTCATTTCTGTGAGTCTGGCAAATTAGTTCAAATTGATTTATTTATTTAGTTGGATACAATTATAAGTAGTATTACTGTACTATTGCAGTTGAAGTGTTTAGGTAGCTATCATTCGTGGTTAAGTTTTGGAATAAATGAAGAGGAACTCAAATGTTGGAGAAATACCTAGACCAGGAGTGAGAACTAGGATTCTGGCTTCAGCTGACTCTAACTAGCCGTTGCCTCTCTGGGTGTTAACTTTCTTCCTTTCCGGTGACACAGGGGTAGATGTATTGATTTCTATGGTCCTTCTAGTCCTGAACATTCCATGACAGAATTCTAAATGTTTATGAAAGTTACAGGGATGATAGAAAATTATCTTTAGCAAGTACATAAAAGGTTATCTAGACATACATTTTATTTTTTATTATGAAAATTTTCAAACATTTACAGAAATAAATATTTTTCCCTATGATATAGTAACTCCCCAAATTCAACAATTGATAATGTATATTTTTAAACTGGAGGTTTTTGGCAACCAAAACAAAAGGAAGATCTTTCCCCGGTTATAGACAGTGCCGCAAAGCTACCACTGCAGAGTTCACTTTGGGGCAGGCTAAATTAAATCAGATCTTGCTTTTAGTAATATTTTCAGTGGGAGCTTTCTGTTTTAAAATAATTTTCAACTTATAGACAAACTGTGAAACTAGTACAGAGAATTCTCTTATATGCTTCACCCAGCTTCCCCTAATATTCACATCTTCCTTCACCACAGTACCTCTGTCAAAGCCAGGAAATTAACCTTGATGCAATACTATTAACTGTTTTGCAGATCTTATGTGAATTTCATCAGTTTCCACACTGTTGTTCTTTTTCTGGTCCTTGGTCAGATTCAGGACCCTCTAATAGTAGTCTCTCCAGTCTGTGACAGTTGATCAGTCTTTCTGTGATTTTCATGACTTTAACACTTTTGAAGACAGCTGGCTGGTTATAGAATTTACTTCAGTTTGGGTTTGTCTGATTAAACTGAAGTTATTGAAAAATACCACGTAAGTGGTGATGTGCCCTTCTCAGTTCATCATTATCAGGAGGTACATGATAGTGATGATATTAACTTGGGTCCCTTGGTTAAGTTGGGGTCTGCCATGTTTCTCCTTTGTAAAGTTCCTATTTTTGCCTTACTAAGTATCTCATAGGGAGAGAACTACTAGAAGACCATGCAGAGACGAGATCTTCTTTTACATCACACCTTCACATGCTGATTTTAGCGTCCATGAATGATTTTTTTTTCCATGAATGATTTTTGTATGCAGCAGTTATTACTGTAGTATTTGCCTAATGGTGATTTTTCTATTTCCATTGTTCTTCTACAATTTAATTGGAATTCTGCTATAAGGAAGAGCTGCCTCTCCTCCCCTCTTTATTCAGTTATTTATAATAGTATGGACTCATAAGAATTTATTTTATTCTGTAGGTTATTATTCATTGCTATTCTTTTTTAAAAGTTTTTTTTTAAGTTTATTTATTTATTTATTTATTTTTTAAAGATATTTTATTTATTTATTTGACAGAGAGAGACATAGCGAGAGCAGGAACACAAGCAGGGGGAGCGGGAGAGGGAGAAGCAGGCTTCCCGCGGAGCAGGGAGCCCGATGTGGGACTCGATCCCAGGACCCTGGGATCATGACCTGAGCCGAAGGCAGACGCTTAACGACTGAGCCACCCAGGCGCCCTAAGTTTTTTTATTTATTTGACAGAGAGAGACAAAGTGAGAGAAGGAACACAAGCAGGGGGAGTGGGAGAGGGAGCAAGAGGTTTCCCACTGAGCAGGGAGCCCGATGTCGGGCTCGATCCCAGGACCCTGGAATCATGACCTGAGCCGAAGGCAGACGCTTAATGACTGAGCCACCCAGGCGCCCTCATTGCTATTCTTATTTGTTGCTCAAATTGTCCCAAGTTTGGCCATTAGAAGGTTCTTTTCAACGTACCTCCTTTGGTTTTTAAGCACGTCCTTACTTTTTTTTTTTTTTTTTAAGATTTTACTTATGGGGCGCTTGGATGGCTCAGATGGCTAAGCATCTGCCTTCAACTCAGGTCATGTTCTCCAGGTCCTGGGATTGAGCCCCATGTCAGGCTCCCTGCTCAGTGGGAAGTCTGCTTCTGCCTCTCCCCCCCCCCCCCCGCCCTCGTTCTCTCTCTCTCTTAAGTGAATAAATAAAGTCTTTTCAAAAATTATTTTTAAAAAAGATTTTATTTATTTTAGAGAGAGCGAGCAAGGGGGCAGGGCAGAGGAAGAGAATCCCAAGCCAACTCCATGCTGAATGCGGAGCCCGACCCAGGGCTCAGTCCCACAACCCTGAGATCATGACCCTAGCTGAAACCAACAGTTGGAGACTTAACCAGCTGAGCCACCCAGGTGCCCCAGTACTTCCTTACTTTTGGTACAAGATGCTCTAGGCTCATTTTGTAACTTCCTTGCCCTGGGACTGGAATCAGCCATTTCTCCAAGGAGCTCTGATTTCTTTTATTAGAGAACGGTATTTAGAAAGCAAGATCCGGGTGCTAGGTGTACTCACACTATGGAATGTTATTGCTTCTAGAACCTCTTAAGCAAACAGAGTTAGGAAGTATATGTGCCTCAATATGCCTATATACACAACTATATGTATTCTTTATTAGTCTGTGTATATATTACAAACTATGAGTACATACTAACACTTCCAGTTCCAGTTCGACACCACAGGTTCATTCTCACCTTCTCCCCTTGCTTATTTAAAACTGGTTTCTCCAGCAGTGAGAAACATCGCTCTCATTATCCACAATATATTTATTTGCTTAATTGTAGTTTATACAGAAAGTTTTAGAATTGCTAACCCACACCCTGTGAAAAACAAACTTGCTAAATGTAGGAAATATTTGTGTATAGTTCCTTTAGTCATGAGCCTTAGAGCATACTTTGAAAACACTGCTTTCCAACTTAGGTTAGTTCTTTTTCCTCACTCCCTTCAGTGTGGTTATGCTATTCCTTTATAATACAGTTACGTTCATTTGTTATGTTTGTGTTCCGCACGCACTGGTTGATGTTAACTATTTATTTGTGTTTGGGGTGGATGAAACATTACCATGATTCTAAACTATACAAAAAGATACACACAGAAGTGTCCCCCCCCCCCATCTGTACTAACCTGTTCCCATTTCCCCTTTATTTCCACCTTCCTTCCTACCTATTTTCATTGGTCACCAGTCACATTAGTTCCTGGCTTATACTTCTTGTATTTCTTCTGCAGAAATGAGCAGGTACCTGTATTTTTTCTCTTATATCCCCTTCCCTTAATATACTATCAGTGGATTTTTAAAAATATTTGAATAATTCTTTATCTCATTTTACTTTTCCAGTTTCCAAATATCTTAAGAAAGGATAATGACTGATTTTTGTCTCTCATCTTGCTAGGATTGTACTTTCTTGGGAAATTTTAGAGTAAATGGTTTATTTTTACTTTTTCTCCCAAAAGCCCTTTTTGGTTTTTTCTGGAACAAATCAGTTTTATAAAAATGTATTTTTACTTATCAAGGGTAAGGTGTCCTGCTTTCCCTCTTTGAAACAAATTCGCTGTGTGTGGGAGGAAGACAGAGGGTTGACTTAAAAGTGGTCTCTGTCTGAAACCACAATCACCTTGTTATTTTGGAAGTCTTCTTGGTCTTTACCAGTTTGCCTTTTCTGATAGCATCACCTGTACACTTAGATTCAAAGCCAGGAAGAAATCCCAGAACTAAAGGCAGTTCTGCAGTGAAAGAGAATAGGAGACAATGATGCTCCATCATATAATATATCATTATAGACACACAAGGGTTACAGAGTGCCTGTCACTTCTGTGTAAAGGTACAGTGAGTAGTCAGGGGAGGGGCACACAGGCTTTGGAAGTGATAGACTTGAATTTTGAATCTTAGAATCACTACTTGATATTTTTATGACTTTAGACAAGTTACTTGACTACCTTGGGCATCCAGATTTGTCATCTGTAAAACAGGAATAATAATCTTTTACACCCACACAACAGGTTGTTGTGACGGTTAAAGGTAGAAAGGTGCCTAGTACAGGACATTTAATTTCTTTTTTCTGCCCTCTGTATTCTGCTTATATAATTTGCTTCCTGAAAATAGATTTAAGGAAGGAAATCCTTGACTCCTCTTTATCTTATATCCTACATCCAGGTCATCAGCAAATCCTTTTGGCTCTACCAGGGTTGACCTAGAACCCATGATTAATTTGTTTTTGTTGTTAACAGTCTTCAAATTAATTCTGTAGCCTCTTAATACTAATTGTATCTAAATACTATTTCTCCAAGATGTTTGTTTGGTTTTTGAATAATAAATTGATGGACTAAGTCAAAAGGCTTTTACTGAATTGTGATCTTTTGCTTCCTTTTAATTATTTTGTATGTGGAAGAGGAGAGAACTTACATTAGTTGACAGGATTTATTCTTCCTCAAAGAATTTTTTTTAAGATTTTATTTATTTATGAGAGAGAGTGAGAGAGAGCACAAATGGGGATGGGGGGGCAGGGGGACAGAGGGAAAGGGCGAAGCACCGCTGAGCAGGGAGCCCAACTCAGGGCTGGATCCCAGGACCCTGGGATCATGACCTGAGCTGAAGGCAGACACTTAACTGACTGAGCCACCTGGACACCCCTCAAGGAAATTTTACCCTCTCTGTCAGGATCCTAATAATTCGATCAATTTTTAGATTCTGTTCCAGTGTGCTTTTTCTTAGGTCATTTAAGATGACCATCTTGTAATTTTTATTCAAGCTTGTTCTTTTTCCATTAAAAAAAGTCACAGTGTTCTCAGTCTAATTGACATTGGGATGACGACTGATACTTCAGTTACCAGCAGTAGCTACATTGTTACCTTTAAGCTTTGCTTTCTTAGAAATCTAATCTGACTGACATAAGGCTCTAAATAGCTACCGCTCCTCCTTCCCCACGTGCCCTGTCTTTCACATTTTTTGATTTGTTAACTTCAGTGCTTAGAGTAGACACATCAGAATGCTGGCTGTATGTGGCTCTCTTGCCTCACGGTGCCTTCAGCCACATTTGTCAGTGTTTTCAAATATGAACATTTCAGCAGAGCCATCTGCAGGATTGTTTGTTGGAATACCCTTCCTTCTCACCTCCTTTCCCTATCCAGATCCCCCTGAATTCTTAAGAGATGGGCAAGGGGTTTAGAGAATGATTTTAAAAAAGAGTAAGAAATCCATAGTTGGGAGTGCCTGGTTTGCTCAGTTGGTTAAGCGTCTGCCTTCGGCTCAGGTCATGATCTCAGGGTCCTGGGATCGAGCCCCACATTGGGTTCCCTGCTCAGGGGGGAGCCTGCTTCTCCCTTTCCCTCTGCCTGCCGCTCTGCCTACTGTGGTATCTCTCTGTCAAATAAATAAAATCTTAAAAAAAAAAAAAAAGAAATCCACAGTCATGTTGGAAAATAGGGAGAATACAAGAAGTGGATCAGAAATTATGAAGAATTTCTGGAATATATAAAGTAGATAAAATTGGACTGATGGAAACTAGACTCAGGAAACCCAACTCAAAACAGGTGTAGAGAAGATCTCTGCAGAGGTACATACCATTCTTCTCAACAAACTTGGGCAGAACTCCAAGCTCACAGTCAGCTGGTACAAGGGAGCCAAAGCAGGCTATGGGGCAATCATCAGAGTTGTTTTAAAACAATATGGAACAGTTGGGGCAGTAAACTTTAGTAGCAGTACTCAACTTTGGCTGAATTTAGAATTACCTGGGGAGCTTTTAAAATCCTGAATGCCCAGACCAGTTAAATAAGAATCTTAAATCTCACAGGCTGGAACTCTAGGCACACATTTTTTTTTTTTTAAGATTTTATTTATTTGATAGAGAGAGACACAGCGAGAGAGGGAACACAAGCAGGGGGAGTGGGAGAGGGAGAAGCAGGCTTCCTGCTGAGCAGGGAGCCCGATGCGGGACTCCATCCCAGAACCCCGGGATCATGACCTGAGCTGAAGGCAGACGCTTAATGACTGAGCCACCCAGGCGCCCCTCTAGGCACACATTTTTAAACTCCCCGGGTGATTCTAATTTGCAACCAAGGATTGAGAATTACTCTAGGGTCTGGCTGTGTCTTTGTTCCCGGGCTAAAGTCAGTAAGGCCGGATTTCTTAAAATAGGGATCTGCCTCAGAAGACTCCATGTGTTAGGACTTGCACTAGAGAATGAGGACATAAAGTATCTTTGAACGTTTAAAGCAGATTTGAAGGGGAAGAAAAGTGAAATAGCTCTGCACAGTAGTAAATAGGCTCAAGTATTTTGCTTCTGAAGTAAGACTTTTTCATATATCACCACTGGGGAAAGGTGTCCCCAGCCTTCATGGGCACATTGTGCTCAGCTCATAGTAAATGCTCGGTAAATATTTCTGGAATCTCCACCCATAGATTTCCACAATCAGCCCACCCCTTTGGGGAAAAGCCTACCATGGAAATGTATCTAATAACTTAGAAAAACTGTGCCCGTTATCGACAATCATTTGATCTTTCTGCATCCTTCCTTTATAATATGATCAGATAACAAAGAAACATCAGCAAGTACCCATGAGAAGAAGTACCAAGATAGACTAAGAAGAAATAAAGAGAACTTTTAAAATATTTATTATTACTGGGGCGCCTGGGTGGCTCAGTCAGTTAAGCGTCCAAATCTCGATTTCAGCTTAGGCCATGATCTCAGGGTCCTGGAATCAAGCCCCATGTTGGGCTCAGCACTCAGCACAGTGTCCCTCTCCCTCTGCTCCTCCTCCCCCCAACCCCCATGCGAACACAGACACACTCTCTCTCAAATAAATTAAAAATATTTTTTTAAAAAATAAAATTCTTATTACTATCTTCAGAGATACTTAACAGGACATTAAATTTACAAGTCAAAAAACCAGCTTCTCTGAGAAAGGAAAACGAAGATAAAGTTTCTGGAAATTAAGAAAATTATTGTCAAAATTGGAACTCAGAGGAAGGGTTGAAAGGCAAAATGGGCAGTCCCAGAATTCTGAATTGGTGATATAAGAAAGGTGGTCTAGGATCTCTCAGAACATAGAGCAAGAAAACCCAAAGATATGGAAGGTGGAAGAAAGAAGATAGGGTTGAAAAATCAAAGATAGACCAATTGAATCTAATCAAACGTGATAGAAGAAAATTTCCTAGAGAAGATAGAAGAGCCTTAGGAGTTGAAAGGGCCAGTTGAGAGGGGCCTACAGCAGTAAAGAGTGCTTTTTCACCTAGATACATTCTGGTGAAATTTCTTAATTCCACAACTTAAAAAGAAAATTTTGAACTTTTCCATGGAGGAATAAGCTCTATGCAAAGGAATGAGAATCAGAATGACATCAGACTTATCCATGACACTAAATACTACATGACAATGCTTTGAGCATTGCGACTCTGAGTATTTTGAACCTAGAGTTGTATACTCTGTTGATTCCTTTAAGTAGAAGAACAAAATCAGCTTTTTGGAATATGCAGACTCATGCCCTTTTTGAAAAAAATACTGTAGGATATACTAAAATATCACAAAAAATAAAGCCAAGAAGTGAAGACTTCAAGGCATAAGCAACATTAGTGAGCAAAAAAGTAATTTCCATAACATGTCAGTGAAGTTGGATGCATTTATCTTGACAGATCCCAGATACAGCAAAACTATAATGTCAAAAATAATAATAGTTTAACAATCTGGAACTAGGTTCTGGGTCATTTTAACAAAATGCGGTGGAGATGGGAAATGGAGAGGGGAGGCAAAATTGTCGAAAATTATTTTCTTGGGGTGCCTGGGTGGCTCAGTTGATTAAGTGTCCAACTCTTGATTTCGGCTCATGTCATGATCTCGTGGTGTGACTGAGCCCTGCATCAGGCTCACGCTGGGCGTGGAGCCTGCTTGAGATTCCCCCTCCCCCTCTCCATCACCATCCCCCCTCCCTCACATGCTCATTCTCTCTCTTTTTTTGTCAATAAATAAATATCAAAAACCAAATGGTACCAAAAATTGGAAATAGAGGAGTGATTTCAGGTATGCCCATGTTGAGATCTGATAGAGCTATGAGGTTTTTTTGGTTTTGTTTTTTACATGCTTTTGAATTATTTGTGAATGTCCTGGTAAATTTTGTCCAGTAAGAGAGAGCAAATTCTTGAAACCACTTTATTATATGTTTTCACAAAGTAATACAGTGTGGCACGTGGTCTAAAATGGACAGTGTTTATTCTTTCAAATATCTTGAATTTATGTAGCTCCTTCTAAAAAGGCAGCTTCAAGTCTTCAAGTAGAATAAAATCTTAGTAGAAAATAGTCCTTTTTGTTATTTAAAAAAATCCAGCCAATGGATCATTTATTTTAAAATAGTATTAAAAGACAGAAGCTCCATATCAGTAAAAAATTTAAATAGCTCTTGGAATTTATTAAAAATAGGAGTACTGACTAATATTCAAAAAGGAAAATTCCCATAAGTGAGTGAAAATTACTACCATTTTCCTTAATGCCCTGTTTTCAAATTAATTGTTAAATAAAATTTACTTTCTGGCCTTGAACTGTGTGTTAGGCACTGTGAGGTACAAAAGAAGGGTAAGACATTGCCTTTGCCTCCCTGCTCTGAGTTTTATTCATACAGCGACAGTGCTCTCTGTGGAGCACTAAGTGGCTTCTTGAACCAGAGTTCTAAAACATGTTTAATCTGGTATAATTTGCCACTGATTGCAGGCAAAGAATCATAGCTAACTTCCATTGAGTTCATCTCTGTGTATCCACACATATCACAGTGTCCTCACATAGTAGATACCCTGACGTAAGAGGGAACGAATGCCGGGTGCTGGGCTCAAGGCTTTCATTCGGGCCCTGATTTAATCCTCTCCGCAACTACTAGTTAGCCAGTCTTGTTTTCCCTCTTTTGTGGATGAGGCGACTGAGCTTCAGATCATTTAGATGACCTTGCCCAAAGCCACAACTGGCAAGTGGCAGAAGGGGACTGGAATCCAGGTCTGACTAAAGAGCTCACCCGGTGTAGAGAGGAGTGATGCGGACTTGTGTTGGTATAGAATTTATTGCTGTGCGTTTGCTTCCTGTTGAGACTAAGACCTATCATCTGTCATCCATTTGCATGAATTCTTCTAGTCAAGTAGTCAGGGCGCATGCCCGCCCTCAGCGTCCGCCCCTCAGTTCTGTCAGCACTTGCACAGTGGCATTTGGTCACCTCTCACGGTATGAAGTGCTGCAGAGGAGGAAGGAGGCTGGTTGGGGGCAATTTGACCACCCTGCTTGATGGGGACAGTTTCTCTTTCTAATCGGTGATTAATATGCCTCTCCTGATTTTAGAAATCCATCTCTGTTTCCTGATTTGCCTTTTCAGGGGGTCATTAAGAATC
Source organism: Neomonachus schauinslandi (assembly GCF_002201575.2). Taxonomy (NCBI): domain Eukaryota; kingdom Metazoa; phylum Chordata; class Mammalia; order Carnivora; family Phocidae; genus Neomonachus; species Neomonachus schauinslandi. The sequence goes on from NC_058410.1 coordinate 114,051,524, forward strand.
CGCTGTCTCTTGGATATTCTGCTCTATTAGGCAGGCAGAGAGAAACTCATTTGGCATGAATTAGGCAGCAGAAAAAACCCTTGCCATGTGGGAGTAACCTGTCACAACCTGGTTTTCTCTGGCCAAATGACTGGTCTTGTCTAGTAGTAATGCCATTACAACATTCCCATTCAGATCCCCATGACCCAGTAATTGTTTTGGGAATGAGTGCAAAGCTATCAGACACCAGCTACTATAATTAGAAAAGGGAAAAACAGACACTTACCAGAGCTAACGTCTTTAGGCTGGAGCATTTACGGCACTTTTTTTTTTAAGGTTATGGAGCCTCCTTCTCAGTTTTGCTTCCTAAAATACAAATTCTACAGTTTTTGGGTTCTTGCATTCCGGTTTTTGTTACTGCAGTACACTCTCTTTTCCTTCCCCCCCCCTATTTTAATCGGAGTACAAATTGCTGTCAGCACATCGAGTTCATGTGCCAGCCACATTCAGAACAGGGTGTTCTGTGCTCTTCAAAACAAAATTGCTCTAGGGCAGTAAGAGAACAATAAGTCAGAGCTCCAGTTTAAGTGATGTTTTGCAGCAGACCCGGCTTACTTGATGTGGTTACACTCGGATTGCACAGCAAAGCTCGGGTAATTTCATTTGGTTTGACTTCATGGGGTTTGGAAGGCCTCCCCCCTCCAAGTTACATAGACTTTAAGTCAAGAGAAAATGTTCCTTTCTGTGTATTTTTTTTTTTTCTCTACCAAAAAAGCCCTAAGTAGAAGCATCCTGTATGTACTTCTATTCTCTTTGGGCACGTCATAGATCATTTACTTCCCGTAAATCATGCTGGTTGGAATTAGCAACAGACCTCCTGAGCCCTAGAGGCCGAGCTCCCAGTGAGTCATGATGGTTATTATTAAATATTTATTAAGTGAGTATTTGCACTAAGAGATGCAAGGTCAAAAGCAACCACAGGTCTTCCTTAGTCAGAGTTGCCACGGTTTTCTTTGGTATCAATTGTTGAGACAATTAAAAAAAAAAAAACAAAAAAAAAAACACCTGAGCACTGGACCTGTAGGAGCCAGGCATGTTTGCATCTGTCACCAAGAAGGGGGCCTCTGCTGTGGTGGTCACGGTGTTTCTGTGACTCCAGGGTGGTGTGTGAGCTCTTGTCAGCAGTCTTGTAGAACTTGTCACACCAGTGTTCTGAGTTTAGAAACCAGTTAGCAGAGAGATAGCCTTTGCTACTTGTAGATGTAAAGAATCCATGGGCCTGTGATACCTTCTCTTACTCTGACATTCCAGATGAAAAGGCGGTGGTTTTATAGGTACGTATGAACCGGTGTGTATGTGTGTGTGCATGTATCAGTTGAAGATTTGATGGTACTGTAGGTAGTGTTCAGGTCCAAGTTAGAAGAGTTAGATTTAGCAGGAAAAAAGATTAGTCGCAGATTTTTACCTTCCTACCAGGTAACCATAAACACTGGTTCTGTCATTTACTGTCTCTCTTACACCCAGCTGCTTTCATTATCATTTGCTTGCCTTCCTTATAATTTGAACCCTTTTTTTTGGCTTGCTTGCTTCACTTCTCTTTCCTAACACGTTTATTAGTAGCCAGTCTTTTTCCCCCTAATGTGATGGGTTGTCCCATGTAAAGAGAACTTCTGAAATTATTTATATAATTTTAACATCAAGTATATGAATCAAGCTGAAAACTAGCCTAGGAAACTGACACACAGGCAGGAATCCTTTGCAGAGTCTCTGGATTTCCTGTTTTGAAAACACATTCAAACTTGATCAACCAAAAACCACAATGAATGTACTGATAGTTTCCTCCCCGACTAAATGTACTCTCCTTTAGGGAGGAAGATACTTCTAACAATAAACCTCAGACAGAGAAATCTGTCAGCTGAGTTGTGAAGTACTAGGATAGTAAGTCTCAGTACTTGAGAAGATTCCTCAGTTCATGAGCTGAAATTCACTTTGCTCAGCAGTTCTTTTTTTCTTCATGAAAAGTATCATCGCATTAGTCAACATCAGATTTCTTGGGCAAATTTTAAAATATTTAAGAGCATAAACTTTTCAGAACTCACAATTCCTTTAGCAATATCAGCTTTATTTTAGTAAAAATATCTTAAGCCTTAGACACCCTGCAGAATCTCTCTAGATGTATCTGAAAATAATAATAAAGCTGAACTTATTTTGAAAATATTTTCTGGGGCGCCTGGGTGGCTCAGTCGTTATGCGTCTGCCTTCAGCTCAGGTCATGATCCCAGGGTCCTGGGATCGAGCCCCGCGTTGGGCTCTCTGCTCAGTGGGAAGCCTGCTTCTCCCTCTCTCACTCCCCCTGCTTGTGTTCCCTCTCTCACTGTCCGTCTCTGTCAAATAAATAAATTTTTTTTAAAAATCTGAAAAAAAAAAAATATTTTCTAATTCAAAAGAATTTTCAGTGTGCTATCAGCTGATTTTTATTTTACCTAAAGCATTCCAAAAGTGACTGTAATAGGATCATCTACATTTATGACTGTGGGGCATAGAGCAAAATTTCTGTGTATCAACTCCACCCTGAGAGCCAGTGTATTTCTTGCCCTTGTTTAGAGAGTCATGCCTCTCTCTAATTTGGCCCAAGCTTCTTGGACTCCAATCCTACGTCTTCGATGGAAGCACATCAGGATGGTCTCAATCCTAGTAAATCAGAAAAGGATAGAGAGCTTTATTTTTTTTAAGATTTTATTTATTTGACAGAGAGAGAGAGAGATCACAAGGAGGCATAGCGGCAGGCAGAGCGGGAGGGAGAAGTAGGCTCCCTGCTGAGCAGAGAGCCCGATGTGGGGCTTGATCCCAGGACCCTGGGATCATGACCTGAGCTGAAGGCAGACGCTTAACCAACTGAGCTACCCAGGCGCCCCAGGATAGAGAGCTTTAAAGTATAAATGTCCATGTGACATTGTGGCTCTTGATGTCTATACCACCGCTGTTTACTTTTCAGGGTTTCTCTAATTTTTCAGGCCTGGGCTTAAATAATTAACTGAACAAATAATTAACTGCAGGAATTAGTTTTCAAGCTGGTTTCTGGCCTATATCGAGAACTGTATCACTGGGTCATAGATTCATAAAATTGTAGAGCTTCAGAGGACCTTTGAGATCATGTAATTCAAAAGTAGAGTAAGTTGGAATTGAATTTGTGTTTGGAAACTAATAACTGTCTCATGAAACAAGTATAACAGAATGAGTAATTTTTAGTCTCTCTAAAACAAGTTAAAGTTAGAGAAACTGGTGTTAGAAAAGAAGCATTTTAGGAAATTGTAACGTTTGAATCTAGGCCATTACATTACAGAAGTTAGAATAAAGAATTTTCTTAGGAAAGACCAGTTATTACATTGCTTGGTGACTGCTGTGCTATTGCGTGAGCCATCCATTGTTCTCACTGAGTCAAAGACCCAAATGGAAGAGGATGAATATCTTCCATATGAAAAATAGTTGGAATGATTCAGAGAGTTGCTTATCCTAGAAAAAAAGTAATGGATCAAGAAAAATATACATATCTACATGCATTTTTCCTATTTTATCTTGAAGAAACAAAAGCTCCTTATCTAATATGAAATTACCCTGGGAATGAGCTGAGTGAGTTTAAGTGGAATAGGAAATTAGGCCCCAAGAAATTGACCTCTTAACATTTCAGAAGAGATGGTTAAATAATTTGATTTGTAAAATTATAGAAGACTAATGATTCCTTCACACTTTATAGTTACCACTCCACTAAGGGGTATAGCTGTGATATAGTTATTGATGATGTTGGCTTTGGGTTTTCTGGTTTTACTCAAATATATTTGTGAATGAGATTAGGACTCTTAAGAAAAAAGAGCTTCTTTATTCAGTTAACCTTTGTTTATCTTTGGGGAAATAATGATTTCGTTGTTTTTTTTCCAAGCATCTGAAGTCAAAATGTAGCTATAAATGTTTAAGTCATCATATACTTGATATTAAATTCGTGGCACCTTGATAATTATCTACTAACTATCTTGATCCTGTGTTACAGGTGAGGAAATCTCTGCCATATAGTAGGTTTAAATTAAACCTGTGTTTCTGCTTTATTGTCCACTAAGCTATCTTTTTTTTTTTTTTAAGATTTATTTATTTATTTTAGAGTGTGGGCGGGGGGCAGAGGGAGAGGGCGAGAGGGAAGCCGACTCACCACTGAGCTCGGAGCCTGACACAGGGCTCCATCCCAGGACCCTGAGATCATGACCTGAGCCGAAATCAAGAGTTGGCCACTTAACCAACTGAGCCACCCAGTTGCCCCCCCAAGCTATCTTATTGATACAGTTGTTGGTAATTACAAGTATAAACTTAGAAATAGGATTGCTCTTAAATTTTCAGACAGGGTAGACAAAGTGTCAACAGGACATACCCCATGTGTCTCTAGATGAAATGAGAAAGGGGACATAATCATTTATCACTTCTCTAAATTAGCCAGTCCTGCGGAGCAGCCTTACTGACTGACCTGTCTCCTCTCCCTCAGTCCACCTGGAAGGCCGCTATGATGGAAGGATGTTTGATTGCAGAGATGTGGTATTCATTGTCGGGGAAGGAGAAGACCATGACATTCCAATTGGAATTGACAAAGCCCTGGAGAAAATGCAACGGGAAGAACAATGTATTTTACATCTTGGACCACGGTAAGCAGCATACCAGTCAGTACACAGCGATCTAAAGGACGGGGTGTGTGTGTGTGTGTGTGTGTGTGTTATAAGAAGGTGGTCTCCTTTCATTCTTTTGCATGTAGCTCTTCAGTTTTCCCCACACCATTTACTGAAGAGACTGTCTTCTCCCCATTATATAGTCTTGCCTCCTCTGGCATAGATTAATTGACCAAATAAGTGTGGATTTATTTCTGGGCTCTCTGTCTTGTTCCATTGACCTATGTGTCTGTTTTGTGCCAGTATCATACCCTTTGGATTACTCCAGTTTTGTAGTGTATCTTGAAGTCTGGGAGTGTGATACCTTCACCTTTGTTCTTCTTTCTCAAGATTGCTTTGGCTATGCAGGGTCTTGTGTGGTTCCTTATAAATTTTAGGATTATTTGTCCTAGTTCTGTGAAAAATACTATTGGTATCTTGATGGAGATTGCATTGAATCTACAGATTGCTTTGGGTAGTATGGATATTTTAACAATATTAATACTTCCAATCCATAGGCATGGTATATCTTTCCATTTATGTCCTCTTCAGTTTCTTTCATCAGTGTTTTATATTTGTGACAAAATGGATGGACCTAGAGGACATTATGCTAAGTGAGAGAAATCAGACTGAGAAAAATACCATATGATTTCACTTATATGTGGAATCTAAAAAACAAAACAAATAAAACAGAAACAGAATCATAAATACAGAGAACTGGGGGTTGCCAGGGGGTTGGGGGGGGGGGGGTTAGGTGAAGTAGGCGAAGGGGGAATTAAGAGGTACAAACTTATGGTTATAAAATAAGTCACAGAGATGGAAGGTACAGCATAGAGAATATAGTAAATAATATTGTGCTAATACATGCTAATGGATGATGACTGTATTTATCTTGGTGAGCATAGGGTAATATGTAGAATTGTCTAATCACTATGCTATATGCCTGAAACTGTATAACATTGTACTCAACTATACTTCAATTAAAAAAAAAACAGATATACGCTTGCTTTTTCAGTCAACGTTTTAGTGTTTTCAGTGAAGTTAATGCTAACAGTGGAAACGATTAAATCAGGCTACAGTTAGTCATGGAGTAAATTAATGAGCCATATAATATCACAAAGATCTGTGAGCCTGTTTACTTGATTATTGTGTGCCAAGGATAGGACTGACAGGTGAGTTTTGCTGTTTATTTGTTTTGCCTGCCATATGCCAAGACAGGAAGCTATTGGTCTGTCTCACCTGATTCTCCTGCCCCCCTCTTTCCTTTTCTCTAAATTAGGTGGGAGGCAGTAAGACATGTGAGGGTTGGAAGTAGAAGAAACATTTGGATGATTTATTACCACTTGAATTTGTGCCACCTGTTCTTATACAGAGTCCCTGAAAAAAAAAAATGTTCTTCCTGGATCTAAAGGCAGCGGAGATGACTCATTTTTGCCTAAATTTTTCCCATCATAAGGATATCCATTAGCACTTCCCAGCTTAGAACTATCAGACACTAACAGTCTCTCTTGTGAAAACATGTTTGGTATTATTTTTAGACCTAAAATTACACCACGAATCTAACCCTTCTATCTTGAGAAATGGACCCTTGAGAGAAACCAGGGTGTTTTGATTCTGTTTGCATGAAAGTGCATCTGCTTATCTGGAGTCTCCTCCCTCTCTGGCTCCTTGGATTTCAGTTCCTAGGATTCTGAGTTCTTGAGAATCTGGATGGCCTGCACTTACCCATAGGTACAGTCAGCCTTTTGTACAGTTGCTTGCCTTTGTGGAGCCTCAGGAGTAATCCAGTGGCATATTCACCTTTACCCTCATACGTGAACCCTAATTCTATTTCCCAGATGAGGGTTTGGCCAGGCCTACAGATGCTCTACACCTGGACCCCTTTTAGAGCCTTCATGGAGGCACCTTTTATTTCATACCTTCTTTTTCTCTGTCATCCTTTTTCCACTACTGTATTCCTGTTTTAGTGTGTTTTATTTACATTTACCCTATAGTTATATTTCACCTTCAGGTGAACTTATTTCTCTCATTCTAGAAGGAACTATTTTTTACTCAAGTAGAGCATAGAGAAGGCTGTCTCCTCCGTATCCAGGTAATATCTAATTGTTTTTACTCTGCCTTTCTAAAATTATAGTTCTAGACTCATATAAAGAGAGTGGTATTTATGTCCACTGTGTGCTTTCAGATTTAAGCTCCTTGAGGATAATTCTGCATACATGCAAGCACAGATTATATGAATCAGTTCGTTGTATTTTGAGCTAGTTAACGGGGTGGGGGGGGCGGCTATATCAAGTTTAATGGCAAAGAGATACAGAAATCATCCTTATATTTATTCATGCAAATAGTTCCTTGCACATTTAAATTGTTTGTTGTGTCATTAATGGTTAATACCCCCCCCACTATGTACCTTACCAGCTGTGTCCACTTGTGCAAGTCACTTAACTCTTCTCAGCCTCAGTTTCCCCTTCTGTAAAATGGGGATAACAAGATCTACTGCAGAAAATTGTGGAAGTCTGAATGAGGAAATGCACATAAAGTGGCACTTCGCAGAGTGCCTGACACATATAAACTCTCAGTGTATTAGCTGTTATTGCTACTGTGGTGACTATTTTTCTATTCCATTTTACCCTCAGACCACAAGAAAAAGGAAACCCTGTTTTAACATAAGGTAGATTTTTCAAATCTTTTCAGTCATAAAAGTAAGCAAGTTTTCAAAAGTTTCTAGGTATGAAAGTTTTTTCATACGCTTCATAGAAATAATTCAGCACAGTTAGAAAGAAACGTGTTCTTTTCTCTTCAAGATACCGGTTAGTGTGTTGAGGAGTTATATAAAGTGCACACTCTGCAGTGTGAGGCTCTCCATACGTGCGCTGGGTAACACTAGCCATACCAGGTAGACATCCCCACCGCAGGTGCATGTGCTTGCCTTCAGTGGGCTTGCTCGTCTTGCTCAGATCCCCACACACCACAAAACACTGCATCTGAGTTTCGCTTAAGTGTGGCTGCCGCACATTCACGCTCCATAGTTCTCTTGCGTCATGTGCATTTCATTCTCTAGATGTTCAGGGCACACCTCTGTGACTCTGACAGACACCTTGGTAGGATGTTTTCATAATAAATTCATAAAACACTTCCACAGAATCAATTTTTCTTTCTTCTCAGCAGAACAGTATCTCTTTATATTGTGCTTAATACTGTTTAATACTTTTATATTGTGTTCATTTTAGGTAAGGTATGGCTAGTTAAAATTTTTTTCCTCCCTTTCCTTATGTTTCTGTCCTGTACCAACCCCAGACAAAAACACAGGCTGCCAAGAGCCATAATGTGTAATTATGAGGCAGTGCAGGTTAAAAAATAAACAGCTTTCTGGGGACACAGAGTCTGAATTTGAATCCTGACTCTGCCACTGCCTCTTTGTGTGACTCTCTGGAAGAGAGAGTCTCTCTGAGCCTCAGTTTCTTCATCTGTAAAAATGAAGCAGTTGGTAAGCCCTTGTGGTGCAAGTACTTCTTGTATGCACATAAAGCCTTAATGGTCATTAATAGTCACGTTTTGTATCTCTGCTGTCTGCAGGCAACTGTTAAATCAAGAACATTAATACCAGATTCCTTCTGTTACTGTAGCCCAGTTTGTCGCTGGGCTAAGTCCTGGAATTCCATTTGTGGCGTTCTGTCTTTCAGTCAGATGAATTTGTGTGTCCTGGGTCCTTCCTCGCCCAGGCCGTTCTAGCATAAGTCAGACAACTCTCTGTATAACTTGGAAGTCAGGCTAGGTGCTCCCAAAACAGTTTGGTGTGGTCTTATGCCTCCCCAGGATGGTATGCTCCACATAAATCTTCACAGCGTCTCTTCATTTGAACACCCTACATCCTCCACCTCTAGCCTTAGGACTTTGATTCATGAGTTCCTCTAAGGCAACTTGTCTTATCCTCAGCACTGTCGACATTTTGGGCCAGATATTTCTTGGTTGTGCGGGCTCTTCTGTGCATTATAGGATGTTCTACCCACTAAGTTCTAGTAGCACCCCAGTGGTTGTGGCAAATCCCAAATCTCTAGACATTACCAAATGTCCCTCTTGGGGGGTGGATTAAAATCACCGCTGTCGAGAGTCACTGGCCTAAGGCAAGTGTCAGACCGTCTGTTGGGTTTGTACCTGTTTAGCACAGGGCTCCAAATACCACATGCTGTCAGTAAACATGATCAGCAAGGACTCACCTACCTACCTAGTTCCCAACAGTTAAGGAATGTTCCGTTATTTACCAGACGGTAGAAGCCAAATAGGAGATATATAAGTCTAAGAGCTTGAAGTAGAAAACTAGTCATGACTGCCTAAAATCAGCCACTGGTAATTATGTCCTCTTTGATTTCTTTGCTGAAGATACCCTTTGCCCTGCTATTAAAACTACCACACCCCATTCCTACCAACTCTCTTTATATCTCGGTGCCTCTCTCTGACTCCAGCTTTCATTTTCTTGTGTAATAGTGGAGGTGAGTAAGCATTTTCTTCCCGAAAAGTTCAGGCATGGGGTAAAGAAAGTGGTGTAAGCAGCAGAATAGGTGTGTTCCCCCTTCTAGTTGTTTTGCTCCAGAGAAAATGGGAGGTATTATAGCATCTACCTGTTTTTGGCATCCTTCAACCCATAGCCTGAAAGTTTGGGTTTACTAAGTTATCTTGCAATACCGTTCCATATATTCAAGAGTAGTTTGGCCTTGAAACAGATGGGAACAGAATATATTCCAGTGAACACTTTCATAATATGCTGGGTGAAATGAATGCTGGGAAACCATTGGACCAGACAGACAAAGCACCACCAGAACTTCCATTCTAGGAGATGTGTGCTTCTTGAATGCTCTGGGTTTGTTTAAAGACCTTCAGTGATCTGAAAGAAAATAAAAAGAGAAAAACAATTTATATACCCTCAGTTCTTTTCTTCAGTAAGTTTTGGCTAACAGGTGTAGAGTTTACAGTGTGAGAGCCACAGAGCTCCGAGAGCATTTCTCTGGATGAGGTGTTAGAGCTTGCTAGGGCTGTTCTTTTCAATGATGTATTTGTTCTATCATTTGTGTGTTCCGGTGTGCTTTTTTAATGTCTTGCAGAAATACTGGGAGGATGAATTTCCTTCCTGATGTGTGAGCCTTCCCCACCCCCACCCCCACCCCATTTATCTGACTGGAAGCGGTACTACTGGAAGGAGACTGCACTTTAAAGTTAAAAGCGTATTAAAACAGCCGCTAATAAACAGGGCTGTAGCAGTCACAGTGCCTGTCGTCTCTGTCCTGCTGATCCGGCTTTGGGGAAAAGTCCTGATAACCAAACAATGGCTTTTTTATAGAAAGAACTAGATACTACATCAAGCAGAGAAAAAGGCAGTGACATTTAAAATCACATCAAGCAAGCTTTCCCGAGGAGTACAGGTGTTCACATTACATGTGATGGTGAAGGAGAACAGGAAACGAAATCTAGCCGCGTTCCTTCAAAAGCCACAGCAGTGATACTTGGCGCTATAGCTCCTGATCCGCAGCTGGTTTGTCTTCAGGGTCCCTGATGTGTGTAGTGTGCAGACGTGAGCTCTGTGCTAACGTGATGCCTCAGAATGCCAAAGGAAGTGCCTGGAAATACATCAGTGTTTTTAAAGTTTTGTTTTCTTATTCTCCATTTCAGATATGGTTTTGGAGAGGCAGGGAAGCCTAAATTTGGCATTGAACCTAATGCTGAGCTTATATATGAAGTGACACTTAAGAGCTTCGAAAAGGTGAGAAAACACCAACTTCTCTGCAATCATGGTAGATTTCTTCTCCATCCACTTCCTGTAAATGACTCTCTCATATTGTTATTAAGTGGTGTGGACAGATGGTATTTATTCGTATGTTGTGCTTTTCAGGACGAAGTTTGTCTCTTGTCTTTGACACTGCGCCCCGAGTATGGGAGAGCTGATAGTGCACAGCTGATATACAACTAAGGCGCTCAGTGTTCTTATTTTGTTCCTACGTGTCAGCCTTTTTTTTTTTTTTTTTTTAACTTTTTTGGGTAGAATCCAAGACTTGTTCCCTTATTTGTTCCTAGACTTGTTCTTTCTGTACTTTCTTTCCTGGGTTGAAGACAAAAAGGTTCACGTTCTGCCAAGCAGCTCCTTGAGGGAGTGGGGCGCAGTTTTCCGATGCTGAATGGATCGTACCCTTCTTGGAGTCGTGGAGAGGAAGTTATGATCCAAAATGCAAGGCTTCGTGGGCCACCAGGCTCTGTGACAAGAGATACAAGAGACAAGCCTGCTGACCTCTGGCCTTTTCTTTTCCTACCCGTCCAAGCCTAAAAAAGAGAGAGCTTGTCAGTTGCCTTGGGTTCCAGAAGTGGCGTCCCTCCTGGAGCATGTTTCTGTCTCAGGCCTACTTCTGGAGGCTCCGAGCAGCAGCTGCACCAGACACACACAAAGCGGATGTCTGTTCTAGGCATGCCACCACATCACCTCTGTATCACCAAGGCCCCACTCTCCCCGGAGAGCTTCAAGAACTGCATTCCGTATGCCTTTTTTTTATTCCCACAGCACCACCTCCATGTTCTGTACATTAAGCTGTAGACTGGAAATGCGACTGTTTATATTTTATTAGATTTAGTAAGGAAATCATTGTCCTGTGGGGTTGTAACTTTGGGCCAGGAAAGTCAGGGGAGGACTGCTTCGGGCTTCTCCCCCAACAGTGACATTCCTGATCATACACCTCGCACTCCATGTTCCCCCAAACAAACATATTATGCTCTTGTCATGACTATCGCGTTTTGTCCGGTTACCTCTGCTGAGGGCCTGCCAGCTCAGCTCTGATCCTCCAAAGCTGCCTTCATAGCACAATGGTTTTTATTATTAGAGAGAAAATCATCTTTAGCATATGGTTATTTAGACCTTTGGCTTTCCTATTTCCATTTTAGTCAAGTAATCCACAGCTCAGCGGACGATGCTTCTTGCAGCACATTCCCACTGTTGTGTGCTGTGAGGAGCTGGCGCGCGCTTCTTGCTGAGACCATATTCCAGGAAACACTGCTCTCTATATTTGAAACCATGTGAAAGCGGGATGTTGTCGGAAGCAACATTTGAATTCTCCGCCTCATAGTATTAAGAATATATTTATACTCCATGAAGACTGAACTCTGTATAAAAAATGCAGAGGGCCCTTGTTACTAGATTTTTAAATAATAGAGCTAAATTGTTAGAAGCAACATAGGGTTGCCAGAAAGACTGGTAACTCTCATTATTCACTTGGTGGGGCGGGTGGCAGCAGGAATACATCACTAATTGTTTTTTGAATAGGGAGAATTTTACAGTTACCCACTGAAGTTTTGTAATTCCTGTGTAGGAAGTAGCACTAACGCAGTCCCTGTCATTTTCCCTGAGGATCCCAGATTGTTCTGTTGACGCTTGATGCGCCCTTTAAATCCAGCTGTTCATCCCAAAAGTGCAGTTGTCTCTGGATCCCTATCTCTAATGGTGGAGAGTAATAATACACACGATACAAAACAGCAAATGGTCATGAAATCCTTAGAAATATTTCTGCATCAGCTTTACCCTCCCAGTTATGTTTTATTTGAAATCCCCCAGGTATCCATCTGCAAGTTGACACAGTTTGGGAAGCTTTAGTTGTTTCAGTAGAGAAGGGATCGACGTGACCCGGCATTTAAAAGATTCTGTGTGAATATACAGCTGTGACTTGACTACAGTAGTGTTCCCATTTTAGAATTTGAAACACTGAGGCTTGAGAGAAACAACTTGCTGAAATTGTAATGGCAGTTTACTGGTGAAGTTTGAGGGAGGGAGATGAGGGACATGGGGTTTCGTTGTGTGTCCTCACCTCATAACTCCAAAGATGCGCTCTTTAACAGCACACAACAGCTTAGGTTCCTTACTGTGTTTTTGCCTGCTCTTCCTCCTTGGGCAGCACGGGTCAAACTGCAGCTTGGTCATCATGGAAGGTGAGTTCTAGCCCAGCAGTGAGTGGGCACTGGCACACAGTTTTAAAAGCCAGTGCGTTTTGAGGTGTGGGTATCCTAGAAGTAGCTGCTGTGTGTTCTTACATGCATTAGCTGATGCTTTTTCCTTCTCTGTTCATCTAACCCTTGTTACAAATTTATACAACAGGCCAAGGAATCCTGGGAGATGGACACCAAAGAAAAATTGGAGCAGGCTGCCATTGTTAAAGAGAAGGGGACTGTGTACTTCAAGGTGAGTCCTTGTACAGTCTTTTCTATCTCAAAGAATTTATTCAAGTTGTCAGTGAATTGTGCTGATATTCCCTCCTCTGAATTATATCAGCACCCTTTTGGGTAAGAGTAAGTCTGAATTTTTACAAGGCTGTCATTTTCAGTATTAGAAATGGTGAGAAAGAATGGATTAATGTGACAAAAAGAATACAGATGCCTCTTTTACACATTCTACTCTAGATTGTAACTCTCCATAAAGGCAGGCCAGGTCTGGCTTGCCCACCCACCACTGTATCACCCAAGACGTAAGGCATCTTGCTTGGTACGTAGTTGGCACTCAACAAGTGTTTGTGGAATGAAACAAAGAATGAATAGGATAATTGTTAGCAAGTGAGAATTTGTGGAGATAAGTTTCACATCATTTTCCTTTCCACTGTCTCAATCAAGCCACTAAGGCACATGACAAAAGGAAGGAGAACTTGCACAGATTCCAGAAGAAACCGACAGGAGGAGAATATTCATTTCCCCTAGTGACCAAGATGATCCCTGCCACACTTGATTTTATGAGGAATCTTGAGAAACTCCTGAATGATATTTGTTATTGATTGCTTCTCTAAAGCCCTTTCTTTGTTACATCTAGTGATGTGTTACTTCCTCGCTTAGATCTTAAAGCCCCAGATATAAGAGAAAAACAGCACTTTATTCAGTTCTAATCAGAATGTTCTGCCTATTGCTTCCCCGCCCCCAACCAAGTACCTTCTCCGTGTCCAGCAGAAAGGGTTTTGAGAGAAAGAGAGCGAAAGAATGGAGTTTTGTCAAGGTTTCTTGTTTTTCTTCTTGCCACTGCCATCCATGAACAAAATTTGGATGATGTTTTCAACAGTCTAAAGCAGTGATGCATAAATGTCCTTCAGCAAGTCTTTATGGAGCATCTGCTGTGAGACTTGCTGTTGCACTGACAACCTTGTCTGGGGGGAGGGGAAGCCGTGTTAGCCCCCATGAAACAGCTAGAGAATTCTGTAAGACTAAATAATCAAAACAGAATTCACACAGCCAGGGGGCAACATGTGTGGTGGTTGTTTTTCAGACTGTGAGAATGGACTCATTATTGGGTCATGATACCAATTCAGTGGAAGTGTATTGCATTATGTAGTAAAGATAAATTTTATTTCATAAAATCTGTTCAGTTGTGTGTCAGTGGGTACTGGATCATGATTGAAAACATTTCTTGCTGCGGGTTATAGCTAAACACATTTGAAATCTGTTGGTATAGATAATACATAATTATTTATATTTATTTATAACTATCATATATACTAAAGTAATATGTATGGATCACCAGAAAGCTTTGGGGAATGGTGGAATGAGCTCCAAATTGGGAAAAATTGGAGGCTTTATGGCTCCAAATGGTTTAAAGCTATTTAACGTCCAAAGAGGTTACCTTTGTGTGTGAAAGGTGATGGAGTTAGGGGCACCTGGATGGCTCAGTCGATTGGGCGTCTGACTCTTGATATCAGCTCAGGTCGTGATCTCAGGGTCATGGGCTCGAACTTTGTTTCAGGCTCCACGCTCATCGGGGAGTCTGCTTATCCCTCTCTACTCCTCTCCCTGCTTACTTTCTCTCTCTCTCTCTCAAATAAAATCTTAAAACAAAAAAGTGATGATGGGACGCCTGGGTGGCTCGGTCGGTTAAGTGTCTGCCTTCGGCTCAGGTCATGATCCCAGGGTCCTGGGATCAAGTCCTGCATTGGGCTCCTTGCTCAGCAGGGAGCCTGCTTCTCCCTCTGCTGCTCCCCCTGCTTGTGCTCTCTCTCTCTCTGACAAATAAATAAAATCTTAAAAAAAAAAAAAAAGAAAAGGAGTTAGATTAGATGATACCCAAGTTTCTTTCCAGCCCTAAAGTTCTGTGAGTTTTAAAACTCTTGAGAGCAAGTTTGATTTTTTTAAAATTCTAATTGAAATATATTGGGTACTTCTAAGCTATTCAAGTAAGATTCCACAGGAGTTATTTGTAGACTCAAATACACAATATGCTAGAATAAAATATTTTTTGTAAAATCCCTTAGGACCATAGGTCCTAAATGGTGTTTCCTATATACCTGGAGTCTGTAAAAGTCCTTACTATATTTTTTTTATTTCCCAAACTTCTAAATAGAATATTAATAGTTTGGGGATGGGGGTAGTTGGGGTTTTTGGCATTTGACTAGAATTATATCAACTCTGTGTAGTAAAACAGCTCAGCTCTTCAGAAGCTCTAATTGGTTGCTGATGACTCAGAACTTTAGGGGACATTATTGGTAATGAAGTAATGTGGCAGAGCCACGTGTCATATAGCTGTGTCCTGAACACCTATAGAGAGAGATGGCCAGAATTAGTGATCAGTAGCAGAAAGCCGTGCTTCCGTGTCCAATACAGTTACTTAACTTTGTCGCTTCTAAGCATCACAATTGCAGTAATGATTTCTGTATTTCATAATATTATGAACCCTCTTAAAATTACTGATCTTTGGATAAAATCTGGATTGGCAGTCACACATATGGAACATATTATTTTTAACATGCAATTTGATAGACAAAATCTGTCAAAACATTAGTCTGTTGGGGGAAAATTAATGGAAGGTTCAAAACCACTGACCTAAGACTTTTCTCCCAGAATGTCTCCGAACATTTTGTACTACTAGAGACTTCCCTGGAGGCACCTTCATAATTATAGGTAAAAGATCCCAGCAGTGATCCTAGTTTTAGATGTAAGACTTCAAAATGGTCGGCAGATAGTTTCCTGTACACATCCCCTTTTAAAATTTCAGGGCAGGTTTCAATCTGCCACTCTGCCCTCCCGGGCCTCGTCTTTCCAGAGTGTTTGACTTGGCACATGGAGCACATGCACAGAGTCCAGATGTGTGGGTGAGAGCAGAGATGGGGTGAAGCAAAAATCTACACTTCATGCCATCTGGTACATTACAGCTCCATTTTCATCGACCTGTGGGTTTGGTTTACACATAAGTGGGTAAATTGTCCGCTTAGTAAAGTGTTGAATCGTATTCAGTTTTAAAATGGGAATCATTTTGCTGTTTAGATTGTAAACTCCTCATATCAACCTCTAAACACTAAAGAGAAGAAAGGCAGAAGACTCTCTCCATTTGGCTCTGAAAATAATTAACAGAGAACAACATACCATGATGCCAGGCATTGTGCAAGCCAATTAAACAGACCTGATTTTTGCCCTCAGAGCTGATAGTATTCTGCAGGACAGGAGCATTAACTATGGTACTTGGTTAGTGTTTCTCTTTTCTGACTTGGAGACAGAGTGGTGAGAAGGCTGAGGATGCTGCAGTGATACGGGGCTCTCGCGCCCCCTTGTGCTCCTTGAGAAAAAAACATTTCTCGAGCAAGCTAGTTAAGGGTCATCGTTCAGCCACCGAACCCCTTTCAGACAAACCAGGCTTTGCCGTGTTTTGACTTTGCTGAACCAAGAAACCAATGCTGTAATTTAGAAACAAGTCATCCATAACTCTAGGATTTTAGGTTTTAAAAAAAACTCCTCTAAGGAAGTGTCCACCCTGCCTTCTTTCTCCTCCCTCCCTTCATTCAGTACAGGATTTCTCAGCCTTGGCACTATTGACATCGGGGGCTGTATAGTTCTCTTTTGGAGAGAGGCTGTCCTGCGCATTATAGGATGCGTAGCGGCAGCCCTGGCCTGTGCCTACTAGATGCCAGCAGCACGTACACTCCTTGCAGTTGTGACAACGAAAGAAAACGTCTCGAAGCATTGCCAGGTGTGCCCAGGGAGCAGAATCACGCCCAGCTGAGAACTTTTGTTTTAGTACATTAGAAGCAGAAATACCACAAAACAAGATTTCTGTTCATTGGAAGTTGAGCTCTAAATAAAATCATGATACAGATGAAAGAGTTTTCAAGAAATTAAAATGCTGCGTAAATGTAAAGGAACTATTACGAAGTCTGTTGTTTTTTGTTTGTTTTGGTTTTTTGGTTTGTTTTGTTTGCTTGTTTTTTGAAACCATAGCCCTCCACCATTCTGATTATTTAGAAGCTACCATTATTATTATTATTTTATTTTATTCATTTGAGAGAAAGAACAGGAGAGAGCACAAGCAAGGGGACGGGCAGAGGGAGAAGCAGGCTCCCTGGCTGAGCAGGGAGCCCAACATGGGGCTTGATCCCAGGACCCCGGGATCACAACCTGAGCCAAAGGCAGATGCTTAACCAACTGAGCCACCCAGGCACCCCAGAACCTACCATTATTATAAGATCTGGGTCATTGTCCTCCCTGGCTTTTTTCTTTCCCTATAACAATACATTAGGAGATACACAGAAAAGGTTAACAGGTACATTTGAGGAGGAGGAGGAAGAAGCAACTAGGCAGAACAGAGAAAATACCTGTCGTCCTTACCTAATCTAAATAAAATGATACCTTTCGTTTCTACCCGCTTCTCCATTTCTGCTCCCAGTGATAAAGTTTTGATTCCATAGTTGTATCTTTGACTTTAATATTTCTTCAGCAAACCTTCACTAAGGGCTTCTTTGTGCTATGTATCTTTGGATATTCCAAAGGGATAAGACATGATTCCTATTCTCAAATTGCTCACCATCCAGCAAGAGAAAAGACAGGGAAAGAAAGAAATGACAAACCCTGAAACTCCTGAGGACTTTCTTTTTTGTAGTGCCCCCAAAAGGAGTAGTGGGCCTCAGGCTCTGTTGTCTCCATTACCTTGGGCTGCCATAATAACATCTCCAGGACTGGGTGATGTAAACAACAGGAGTTTATTTCTAGCAGTTCTGGAGACTGGAAGTCTAAGATCAAGGTGCCAGCAGGGTTGGTGTCTTGTGAGAGTGCTCTCCTTGGGTTCCAGATGGCTGCGTTCTTGCTGTGTCCTTGAACTGTCCTAGGTTCTTGCGGCAGGGGAGAGAGAGGGGAAGTTGTCTGGTCACTTACAAGGGAATCGATTAAGTCCATCATGAGGGCCCCACCCTCAGGACCCCATCTAAACCTGATTATTTCCCAAAGGCCCCATTTCCAAATACCATCACATTGGAGACAGGCCTTCACCATATGAATTGGGGGCACAGGGGACACACAGTTCAGTCCATAGCACGCATAATATAATTTCCTCAAAACTTTCAGCATTTGTTATAAAAGGGCTTGGATTTCGTATTCTTCTAAGTAACTGTATCACAAATTTCTGAGGCAGAGAGGATAATAGACTTTGATTTTAGTACGCTTTCCTTCAAAACACTTCAGAAATTTCTGCACTGCCCTTCTATCGCAGAACCTGTGAGTTCTATAAGTCTTCTCTTCCCTAAACAAGTCACTTGTGACGTGGGATGTTCAGTGGGGGGATGTAGCTTTCCTTTCATTCAGACTTAGGCCTTCCACTTGGAACGGGTCTGCCCCATCCTCATCACCAAAAACCAGCAGCAGGGCTTCTTTCTACGAGTGGAGCTCCTTTCTTGCACCAGCCACTTGAGGTCTTTTGTAACAGGAACATTCTCGTAGATCTGCTCTGGGTTTCTCTCTTCTTAGTCATTGGGTGACCTTTGGAGTGCATGTGGGGAAACACCTCTACATTGAGGTGTATACACTGCTTTGACTGTGTTAAGTCCTAGTGATGTGATTTTTTTTTTTTTAAAGATTTTATTTGGGGCGCCTGGGTGGCTCAGTTGTTAAGTGTCTGCCTTTGGCTCGGGTCATGATCCCGGGGTCCCGGGATCGAGCCCCACATCGGGCTCCCTGCTCCGCGGGAAGCCTGCTTCTCCCTCTCCCACTCCCCCTGCTTGTGTTCCCTCTCTCGCTGTCTCTCTCTCTGTCAAACAAATAAATAAAATCTTTAAATAAAAAAAAAAAGATTTTATTTATTTGAGAGAGAGAATGAGAGAGAGAGCACATGAGAGGGGGTAGGGTCAGAGGGAGAAGCAGACTCTCCACTGAGCAGGGAGCCCGACGTGGGACTTGATCCTGGGACTCCAGGATCATGACCTGAGCCGAAGGCAGTCGCTTGACCAACTGAGCCACCCAGGTGCCCCCTAGTGATGTGATCTTAACACTGTTCCTGGGTCAGACATTGGATCTAGTATCTTCAGGGATCTGGCTATAATTCTACCATCTAGTAGGATGTGTCATCTGTTTTCAGTCTTACAGTCAAATCCTTCAGAGGAGATTCCTCACCTGGACTCCCATTTTATTTGTGTATTTACCAGCTGTCACTTCTTTCATCTTAAAATGGCAATAAACACATTGTCTTGGCCCCATAATTTCTTGTGTAGAGCATATATATAGTTAATTCACATGAATTAACTACACAGTTAATGTGTAGTTAGTCCTCAAAACTGTTAAGGTGCTATGTATAGCATAGTTAGTCATAATTGTTAAAATTCTAATCAGGTTAGAGCAAAAATATGATAAAAAGATTTTTCTCATGTAATTAGCTGGCTGACATCTATGTGATTTATGTTTTATAGTGATTTATGTTGTATGCTATTCAACTATGTATGGAAACATTGTAGATCAGAGGTCAGCAAACTACACCCTGTTTTAGTAAGTAAGATTCTACCAGGACACAGCCACACACATTTACAAGCAACCCTTGAACAACATGGGCTTGAACTGTATTGGTCCAATTACATACAGACTTTTTTTTCAATAAATGCTGTACAATATCGTAAATGTATTTTCTCTTATGGTTTTCTGAATAACATTTTCTTGTTTCAAGCTCACTTTATTATAAGAATACCGTAGAAAATACAAATAACAGGTAAAATGTGTTCATCAATTGTCTGTTATCAGTAAGACTTCCAGTCAACAGTAGACTATTAGTAGTTAAGTTTTGGGGGGGTCAGAAGCTATACACACACTCATCATCAGGGAAATGCAAATCAAAACCACAATCAGATATCACCTCACACCTGTCAGAATGGCTAAAATCAACAACACAAGAAGCAACAGATGTTGGCGAGGATGCAGAGAAAAAGGGACCCTCTTGCTCTGTTGGTGGGAATGCAAACTCATGCAGTTACTGTGAAAACCAGTATAGAGGTTCCTCAAAAAGTTAAAAGTAGAACTGCCCTAGGATCCAATAATCATGCTAGTGGGTATTTACCCAAAAAATACAAAAACACTAATTCGAAGGGATACATGCACCCCTATGTTAATTGCATCATTATTTACAATAGCCAAGATATGGAAGCAGCCCAAGTGTCCATCAATACATGATGGATAAAGAAGATATGGTGTAAATATATAATAGAATGTTATTCAGCCATAGAAAGAATGAAATCTTGCCATTTGCAACGACATGGATGGAGCTAGGGAGTGTAATGCTAAGTGAAGTAAGTCTGTCAGAGAAAGATAAATAAATAATTTGTATAAATAATTTGTTTCTTTTGTTAAGAAACAAAACAAATGAGGAACGGGGGTGGGGGAGAAAAACCAAGAAACAGACTTAACTATAGAGAACGAACTGACGGTTACTAGAGGGGAGGGAGGGGAGAGGATGGGGGAAACAGGTGATGGGGATGAAAGAGTGTACTTGTTATGATGAAAAAAATGAATAAATAAAATAAGTAAATCATTTAAAAATAAGTTATACGCCAGCTCTTCAACTGCACGGGGAGTCACACCCCCAACCCCTGTGTTTTTCAGGGATCAAGCATATTTATATATTGTCTATAGCTGCTTTTGCACTACTATTGACCGAGTTGCAACAGAGATTGTTTGGCCTGCAAAGCCTAAAATATTTATTATCTGCCCTTTTACAGAAGTTTGGCAACTCCTGGTTTAGATAACTAAGATTTGCCGCGTTTGCAGCTGGCACTTGCCAGCATGTAGTCTCTACTGTGGAGTGCTGATCGTCAGGAGAAAAGGGAAAAGTAACTTCCCCTTCAAGTAAACTAGCAATAGAGTCTAAAACTATTCACCAACCTTTTGAAAGTCTGATAAATCCTAGCACCAAAGATTGTAACCCAAAGCCTTGATGCCCTCCTGCCAGAAGAACTGTCCCCTCTGAAAAGGATGAGGTGGTGGTGCATGCTGGAGAACAGCATTATAGAGGCCACTGGCCTGCAGAGAGAACGGAAAAGGGGGCCTGGATGGCCACCTCCTAAGAGCAAAAAGAAATGATCAAATACCATGGTTAGTATGAGGGCATTGTTTCATTTGGAGGATTTGATTTCCTCAGGGAGGCCTGAGCTTACGTTTCTTTTGTACTCCCCTCCAGAGCCTGTACAAGAAATAATGACTAGCTTTTTTTCTCCCAGGGAGGCAAGTACATGCAGGCAGTGATTCAATATGGGAAGATCGTATCCTGGTTAGAGATGGAATATGGCTTATCAGAAAAGGAGTCTAAAGCTTCTGAGTCATTTTTGCTTGCTGCCTTCCTGAACCTGGCCATGTGCTACCTGAAGCTTAGAGAATACACCAAAGCTGTGGAATGCTGTGATAAGGTAAAGAGTGTGTGCGTGTGGACTGGACTTTAGATGTTCCAGGTCTTTTTCTCCATCTTCATACTTGGTCGTCTTTTACTTCTTCTTAGCCAAGGGGTGGAGGGCTTTTCATTTTGCTTTGTTATATTCATTTGTTTACTTGGGATTATTTGTTTCTCATTATGAATTGGGAAATTCAGAAAGATTGTGATTACAGTGAGATTTTTTTTTTAAGATTTCTTTCTTTTAGAGGGAGAGAGTGCACACGCACACAAGAGAGTGGGGGAGGAGAGGGGCAGAGGGAGAATCTCCAGCAGAGTCGCCACTGAGCGGGGAGCCTGACACGGGGCTCGATCCCACAACCCTGAGATCATGACCTGAGCCAAAATCAACAATCAGATGCTTCACTGACTGAGCCACCCAGGCATCCCCCAGTGAGGGTTTTCTGATGCATAGACTATAAATACGTTATGAATAAGTTTTGTTAAATTGGGGCGCCTGGGTGGCTCAGTGAGTTAAGAGTCCAACTCCTGATCTCAGCTCAGGTCTTGATCTCAGGGTCATGAGTTCAAGCCCCGCATTGGGCTCCACACTGGGTGTGAAGCCTACTTTAAAAAAAAAAAAAAAAGTTAAAATTCTTACCATCCATGACCTTCCTTAAATCTGTGGTACTATGGTATTTGGTATCGAATTGGGACATAATAACTCCTCAGGTTCAATGTAGTAAGAACAGACTTAATTAAGCCTTTCAGGACTTAAGTATGATAGACTTGGAACTGCTTACATAGAGGATATATACAGGCCATTTCTGTATACTTTTGGGATTGTTTCCACCAGCTAAATTTCTGGGTATGGAAATACAGAGTCAAAAAATAGGATTATTGAATATTATCCATGTTTTTTTCTCATTATTATTGGCAACAAAAAATTCTTTTCATTTTTATTTCTTGGTTACTAATGAAATCATACATCCTTTCATTATTAGCCATTTGTATTTCTTCTGTGAATTGCCTGTT
This sequence comes from Neomonachus schauinslandi, assembly GCF_002201575.2. NCBI lineage: Eukaryota > Metazoa > Chordata > Mammalia > Carnivora > Phocidae > Neomonachus > Neomonachus schauinslandi. Next base: position 114,073,823 of record NC_058410.1, read on the forward strand.
CACATCCTTCAACTAGATTATTTATCTGATTTATATTAATTGAGGCAGTCTGTACATAATTACTGTTAACCTTTGACAGTAGGAACCTTGTTCTCCTCACTTGTAAGGAAAGTTTTAATATTTACGAATCTGAAAAATAATTCTGTTCAGTACTTGCAAAACCTACTCTAACTAGGTGTGCTTTTTAAAAAACTAATTAGGGCGCCTGGGTGGCTCAGTTGGTTAAGCAACTGCCTTCGGCTCAGGTCATGATCCTGGAGTCCCGGGATCGAGTCCCACATCAGGCTCCCTGCTGAGCAGGGAGTCTGCTTCTCCCTCTGACCCTCCCCCCTCTCATGTGCTCTCTCTCATTCTCACTCTCTCAAATAAATAAATAAAATCTTTAAATAAATAAATAAATAAAAATAAATAAAAAACTAATTAAAAATAACCCTGTTATATTTTGATGGGGGAGGTTGCATGTAAGTATACTTGGCCTAGAATCTTTTGTGTTTTGATATGAGTTAAAAATTTAATTCTTATTTTCCATGTTCATAGCCAGTCTCGGCCCCCATTTATTGCAGAGTTAATCCTTTCCCTACTGATTTACTTTCCCACCTTTGTTCCTGTTAAATCTTTTTATATACATGCACATGAATCTGTTTCTAATGCTTTGTTCCACTGAACTGTTTGCCCACAGACTAGCAATCAAACTCTTAACTTCAGTGGTTTCATAGTGTTTTTTTTTTCTGTGGTAGGTCAAGTTCCCTTTCATTTTTTTTCCCAAAATTTTCTCAGCCATTCTGGCCATTTACTTCTCCATTGAATTTTTAAAATGAATTTCTCAAAAGGCCCCTCCTAAGACCCCTTGGGATCTTTATAGAAATTGCATTAAATACTGAAGTTCACTTGGGTATAGTTAGTTGTATTTTGATCAATAGTATTTAATTACCTTGAGCCTCATCTCTTCAATACACTTTCTGCAGTCACCTTGGCCAGAAAGCTTTGGTAAGTTATTTAAATACTGAATTTCTTTGAAATGTCCACAAGTTGTATTCATGCTTTCTAAAATGTAGACCATCTGTCCCTAGGCCCTTGGACTAGACAGTGCCAATGAGAAGGGCTTGTACAGGAGGGGGGAAGCCCAGCTGCTCATGAACGAGTTTGAGTCGGCCAAGGGCGACTTTGAGAAAGTGCTGGAAGTTAATCCCCAGAATAAGGCTGCACGACTGCAGATCTCCATGTGCCAGAAAAAGGCTAAGGAGCACAACGAGCGGGATCGCAGGATATACGCCAACATGTTCAAGAAGTTTGCAGAGCAGGATGCAAAGGTATGTACAGAACCACCTTGCCTTTAGGTACATCAAAAACTGACCTTGCCCCTTTGATTTTTGTGTCAAGAAGGTTAAGCATAGGGCACAGGGCAGGTAGACAACCCGAGAGGAATAAGAATGGGCAGAATGATTTCTGATCCAATCTCAGGCTGGTTTGGATCCAGAAGTAGAATAGGCTGTTCTACTCACCAGATGTACAGAGTTGTGAGGCACTGACATGTCCATGGAAGAGAGGAGAAAAATAAGTTCCCTAGAGACATACTAAAGTTGGCTGGTTTTTAAAAATCAAACACATCAAGTATTTTTTCAGATAATACTTCTTTGTTGAGACCTGCCATGTTCCTGGGAAATGGGCGGCGATGGGAATGCCCCTGCACCATGCCCTTTACTTCGTCAGCCTCTCCCTTTCAGCAAAGTTGTCTTCTGGTCCTGAGTTCATCCTCCACTCCCCAGCCCTCTTGTCTCGGCCCTCCCTGTGGCAAGCTAGTCCTGTTCACCGACAAAAAGTGAAGGCTACCCACTCTTCACTGTTGGCAGTACTGCCCTGACTTACCCAGCCAGGCCGGCCCAGGGAAGTCCTCGTAATGCCCTCCTGCCTAAGACCCAGCCGACAGTTGGGAGGAGCCAGGGATTGTGTGAATGTTTCAGTTCGTTTTTCCTCTAACCCTCTTGATTTCTTATTTCTTCCTCAGGAAGAGGCCAGTAAAGCCATGGGCAAGAAGACTTCAGAAGGGGTCACCAGTGAAAAAGAAACAGAAGGTCAAGCGATGGAAGAAAAAGCTGGAGGCCACGTATGACCCCACACAAAGGAGGGAAGAGCCCTGATGAACTCGGCCCCTCCTTCACGGGCTTTCACCCAACTCAGGACTAACCAGTGTTTAATGTCAAGTTTGCTAGAGTCTGTGTGAGTCTGGAAGCAAATGGCAAAACCAGTTGTTTCCCAGAAAACAGCCACCCTGCTGCTGCCCAGCGCTCTCCTTGAGGGGGTGGCATGGGACCACTCCAGGTGGGACAAAACGGAAATGACTGTTGGCGTGGTAAGACTGAGCCAACAGCTAAGTCCAGCTCATTTCAGTTTCTGTCAACTTTCAGTATCTAATTCAGGGTCCCTTGAGATAATCCTGATAATTTGGGGCTGTCTGTTAGGTTTTACATCCGATTGAACTTCAGTAGTACCGCAGAAACCTAAAAATAAATGCTTAATGACTTTCTCCTTTCCTACAGTTGGGTGGGGGAGAGGAGGAGGAGGTTTTGTGTTTTAAATGACTGAAGTGCTAGCATTTTTACCCAACAGAACCTATGGGGAGAGGGGTCTCGAACCCCCTCAGGCCCTCAGCAGCCCAGACGCAAAAGCCAGAACCTCAGAGGTCACTTGCTTGCTGACTTAGCCAAACTGTCCCCTCCCTAAGCCAGCCTGCTTGGGAGAACGGGTCTCTCCTGCACCCAGCCTGGCCCTGGAGGAGGGAGTCTGTCCTTCCCAAAACCTTCTTCAACAATGATAACGAGCACAGGGAGTTCCTAGATTAGCCTTCCCCTGCTTTCGATGAAATTCTGAGATGCTGAAATGTGAAAAGAGCGATCAGAATTGAGCTTTTCCCCCTCCTCTGTCTCTTGCAGGAAGTAATGTTGAGTACAGTACCGCCTACTAATATTCCTTCTGTTCTGTTTCTTTCCATCCTAACCCTTGCTATTAAGAATTTAAGACTGGTTCTTATAATATCTCTGACCTGGAGTAGATTCATTTACATATCCATTTAGGATTCACACAGCAGGTTTTTTTTTTTTGTCTTTTAAAAATTAATGGCTCATAAACATGTATACTGGTTTATGAAACTTTATTTACACTCCTCTATCATGCAAAAAAAAATTTGACTTTTTACTACTAAGTAGCTTGATTTTTAAAAACAGTATCTGTAGAGTTGAAAAAATAAGGTGTTGTTCTTGTGCATGAAGGGTTTTCCTCCCAGGTTTGGCACGCAGTAGTTTTCTTCTCCTGCCGATGGCTTCTTCATTCTGGTGTGAGTTGTGAAAAAGAATTGAAAACCGCTTCCTGTGCAGGCGCATCTCGCCTAAAAGCTCCAGTCCCGGGGCACTGAATCAGGGCAAGTCTTAAAATACATACACGTAGTGGAATCTTGGTCCTTACGGGTAAGTGAGACTGAGCGTGGCTTTCTCTCCCCACGGCGTGAGAAGCACTTGTGGGCACGTGTTTGCCACCGAAGGAAACAGTAGCTCCAACCTGGAACATCTCACTTTGTAAAATCCTAAAGAACACTGGCAATTACTAGTTTTTTACTTTTACGGTGGTTTTAGCAAAACATTTTCATTGTTAGGTTAGAACCCACATCAAAACCTAAAAATAAAATCCTTTCCATTTATACCAGTTTTCTTCTCCGTGAAACTAATGGAATTAACTTGTTTCTCCTTTGACAACTAGAATCCTTTTAATTTCTCATTTTTGTCTTTTTTCATGAGATTTCTTTAAAAAGCCCCAGTCTCACCTGGGAAACATGAAAAGCAGAAGTTGATTTTGCTTTGTTTGCTTGACTCTTTAGTATTTGTAGCTCTGTTGACTAGAGCATGACTCCAATGAGGCCAATACTGAGATTTGATCCTAAAAAGGCCAGATAGCTTTTTGCAGGTAACAAAAAAAAAAACCAATTCCAAAACTTAGATTATCCCAGCCAGTTGTCTCCCAGGTGTGTGTTATGGGTTACCCTTGGGGCGGGGGGAGAGAGCACACAAGAGTGCGTGGAGGGGAGGGCTGGGGTGTGCGGGTGGTTCGGTTCTGAGCAAACCATGGTGAGGTGCCCATCACCACTTGAGAAGAAACTTCATATATTCTTGTATCAAATTCAGTAATCTTAATTGTCTAGCTACAATAGCAGATGTCTTTGAACCACCTTTCAGACTGCATTTGGAGTGCTGAGGCAGCGTATGATGAATTAAAAACTTGGTTTAAAAAAAAGAAAAAGTCATTCAGATGCACTTTTTTGTGTTCCTTAAATAAATTAAACAACCAAACGTGATTTCCCATTATTCTTGGGTTTTGCTTAAATAGTCCTCAGGAAAAAGTTGTTTTGGTTGAAAAACTAGGGTGGGGGCCAAGCTGAAGAAATGCGATCTCAGAAAATTGGCTGGAGACAGTATTGTCCTCCTCACTCTGAGGCACAGCTTGAAATCAGCATTGGGGTAAAGGAATGATGCATCTTTGTTCAGATGAACCAAATCATCAGAAAAACGAGGAATTTGTTTTCTCATCAGCCAGTGGGTATTCCACCATTTTCACTGTAAGGTAGGTTTCAGTTTGGGAAATGAAGAGATTTAATTGTGCCCTCTGGTAAATACGTAAGACATAAGCACGTGGCAGGTGACATCCTGGGTTCGGCATGCATTTCCTCGTTCTTAGATTCTCATGGTTACATACCCTGAAGGCCTAAGGACAGGCCACATATACTGGAAAAGAAAGGTGACACGGATTGGGGCTGGTGACAAGCCTCTAGTAGGACTTCCTGCTGGCATGTGCACACAGGCCAGTGTGGGCTCCGGACACTTTGACCTTTTATTCCCTCTAAATGTCTTGCTTCATCTCCAGGTTTGGATTCTACTCCTAGCCCTTTGCGGCTAAGTTATCTGGTAACAAAATAATGCCCTTTATTTGCATGTTTTTTTTCTAGGCAAATAACGATCATACTAGGGATATTAAGGGTAGCCGGAGAAAGTTTCCCAGCTGTAAACTTGTGACCTGGGTAATTCAAGGCAGCCTGCGTCCACTCCAGAGCATGAGGAGAATCAGTGAAGAGCTCCGTCATACTTACTCAGCCTTTCTGCATAGTGCCGTAGGATATATTCTCTGAAACTGGCAACCCTGGGATACTCACCAACATTCAGGACAAAATACATTGAATTTGAGCTGTTTAGTCAAAACCCCAGAACTCCGAATCCCCTGACCTGGCTGTATATTATTTCCATCAACTGGCTGCTTACGTATTTGAATAGCAATGACTGACAAAAGTGTACGTAAAAGGACATTCTCTCATGGCTTGAGAAAGTTTTCAGGGACCCTTACTCAGTGCTTCCTTTTGTATTTTTCTCCTACGTGGCTGACATTTGGAGGGGAGGTAGGGACAGGATACCAAGAAGGCTCAATAATTTCATCACTGCTATTTGTGTAATTTATCTCAATCTCAATCTGTAATTGCACATCATGTACATGTGTGACCTTGGTAATACACTGACAAAAAGGGACATCGTGGAAGGTAACTCCCAGGAGGATCTTTGTCAGCATCCTGTTGGGGCTAGCCGCTACCTATAGATGGGACAACCAGAGCATAGTCCCCATTGCAGGAATTCCTGGAAGAACCAAATGGGGGAGGACCCAGAATGGTGAAGTGGCCACCCACAGTCATCCAGGTCAACAGATGCCCTCACCCCATTCTAAAGTAGGTCTTTTTCTAGTCTGCAGCATGATCTCTTGACCACCAGAATGGGCTGTTGGTTGTTCTTTAAAATCCCACACGTTTGGTAAACCCAAAATGGCAGCAGAGCCATAGGCCTCGTAATTCTACTTTGGAGTAAAAATACAGGAAATGCGCTAGTATGTAAAGGATAGGCATGTTTTGATTTTTAAAGAATGCTCTGGTGAAGCTGGTCAAAGGGTATACAAGAACTTTCTGTACTATCTTTGCAGCTCTTCTATAAATCTAAAATTATTCAAGATTTAAAAAAAAAATTAAGTGTATGGGTAAAATGCCCTTTACCCAGCTCCAGAAATTCTGCTGGTAATTTATTCTAAGGAAGTAATTTAAGATGTATGCAAAGATTTAGTCATAAGATGTTAATAGGAAGCAAATGTACATAAAAGGGGATTGGATAAATATAATGAAGCATTACAATCCGTGGCGTATTCTACAGTTACTAAAATGGTATTTTACCAGTATTTTCAATGATCTGGTATAGGAGCTCTGACAATACTGACTTCATCTTTGGGCCTCCCTCTTGTTCATGTTTGCTCAGAAACCTCTCTTGGGGCTGTGTGTTCAAGGTCCCTTGGAAGTTAATAACATCCCTTAGAAATGCCCACCAAGGCCAGGATGGGGGGAGGCTTGTTTTGGCCTCCCATGAATCTGTTAGAGATCATCATCTTTTCCTTCCTAATACACAGGTGGTGCCACAAGATCTAATTAAGAGTTAGCCGTCAGGTCCATGTAAGCCCTCTGAGGTGCGTATGAACCCTCTGGTCTCGCTATAATGCCCTTCAGCATGTCCCCTCACTCTGTAAAATCTGTGAACTAAGGTCTGGACCTTGCAAGAGAATAACTATGTAGCTGCCATGGAACATCCTCCGTCTGATGCCCCACTGTCGTAAGTTACCTGGAATAAAACTCTGTAAACCATTAAAAAAAAAATGCTCTGGGTTGAGAGAAGGAATTTCGGTGTTCGGGTTCTTCTTTTTCAGATTCTCTTCTCGAGGTATTAGAACCTCACAACTCACCACCTTGGAGTCCGGTTGGAGCAAGAAAAGGCAAAAGGTTTTCCTTTCCACTCTGCTCATTATGAGCAGACACTTAAATATTCATGCTTGGTGGGGCCACACCTTTTTAACATAATCAAGGCCAAATAGTAAAATCTTCGATGATGGCCAGGCATGGACAAGGGTAGGGGAGGTATCAGCTGCTAAGAATAGTGCATAGGAAGAGCTGTCCTGCAGCCACAAGCTAATACTGGTGCTGACTACTAGTCACCTAGTGCTTTGCTCTGCCAGGAACTTAAACCCCCTCCCCCCCCACGGATCTTCCAAATATAAAAAGAATATGCTGCACTGTTTCCACCTTCCAATTCTCTTACAAGATCATGTGGTCCCTACCCAAAACTATGCAAAGAAGGAATGCATTTCAAACTGGGCTTCATTGACGCATTACAAATACACTGTCTAAGCCTTTCTTTAGGTAGTAAATATTTCTGGCCTGGGTCTGCTTTGGATCATGTGTTTTTATAAGATAACTCCTTGCTGTACACATTGTGACTTGGCTTTAAAATGATCTCTTCAAAAATATCTGACCAAGGAGGTAAGGTGGGAAGAACAAGGAGCCAATGATTGGTATTTGGGGATGCCATGTCCAATTCTAGTTGCTCTACTAACTTACCTGATGTCTGCTCACAGCTACCTTTTCACACTGCGAATTGCTGATCCCGTCAGTCTAAAAATTTTAGCCTACATGTATACTCTCACCCTCTACAGACACCAAAGTCTTCCTAAAAGTGACATCGGCCTGGACACACAATATTCATGTGACCACCACTGAAGGATCCAGGAACTCACTTATTCCTTGACTCCTCACCATCTCAGCACCTAGTACACCATCGCCAATCTAGTACACAGTAGATGCTCAATAAATTGGTTTCCTGTCTTTTCTCATAAAGCAGCCCCACACCTTGATCTCAGTGGCCCTTCATTCCTGTTACTTGTCTTGATAATGTGGAGTCCAGAACCACATGGTTTCCTAGCAATTCCTACAACCTGATTTTGGTGTAGAATTCCTTGAGGTGGTGAACCAGCAGCAACTTGAGTAGAGCCAGGGGGTGGGGGTGGGGGCATAAGTTCAAAATAGGTCTGTGGTAGTCAGGCTACGCTGATTTTAAATCTACCTCCAGTCACACTGATAAGAGTTCAGCTTGAACAGATCAAATGGAGGAAGATTCTGGGAAGATGGCAGAGTAGGAAGCACCAGGAATCTCTCCCCACACTATTTTGTAACTGGCGTCTGTTGAAGACCAAAGGCAACTAAGGAAGGCATGGATGGTAAGTTGTAGTCAATTTCACTCGATTTCAAGTCTTAGCGCCATAGCAGTTTACCCATCCACCACTGCCAGCCAAGCAGGTAGCTCTGCAGGTTTTTCTGGAGCAGCTTCCACAGCAAAAAGCACTCTGTCCCTGAATATTGGGGCTCATGCTCTTCTGATTGCTGCTTGTGATCACTGAGGTGCAAAGAGGTGGGCAGCATCTGTTTCACCTACCCCCATTTTTGGAAGCTCTTCCCACTCCGGCTAAAGTGACTTCCAGGGAGATTTAAAGGGTCAGCAACCTTTTTGCCCACCCTCTTCATTTTTCACCTTTTCCCTTTTGAGAAGCAGTCATTAAAGACTAGAACGTTCAGAAACAAGTGTGCATATTGGGGGCAATTAGCAAGTGACAGCACATGCCTAGGGAAAGGCTCAGAAAAGACCTTAAAAAGACATTACATTTGCCGCTCAGTTTGATCCTCAGCACAGAGACAGCCTACAACAATTAAAAATAAAATCAGTAACAAGCAACAAACACTGGGGAAGGGGGAAAAACTGATTTCCAGAGTTAATACCACATTATTAGATTCAAATGCTAGTGTTCAATAAAAAAACCACAAGGCATACAAAGAAACAGGAACGTCTGGTCCTGAAAAAGGATGGAAGCTATATTACACAAAGACTTTAAAACAGTTTTCAAGATGCTCAAAAAATTGAAGATGTGGAGAAAGTCAAAACTATGTGAACAAAAATGGAAATATCAATAAAGAGTTAGGAAACAAAAAAACAAAAATTTTGGCATAAAGAAGCACAATAATTGACAAGAAAAATTCACTAGACAGATTCAAAGGCAGAGTTGAGCAGGCAGAAGAAAGAATTCATAAACTTTAAGATAGGACAATGGAAATGATCAAGGCTGAGGGACAGAAAGAAAAAGGATTGAAGAAAAGCAGACGGAGTGTAATCGACCTGTGGGACACCATCAGGCAGACCAATATACATATCACTGGAGTCCTAGAAGGAGAAGAGAGAGAAAGGGGGACAAAGAGAATTGTAGAAGAAATCATGACTTCTAAATTTAGAAGAAAACTTCCTAAATCTAGTGCAACACACGAACATAAAAATCCATGAATTTCAACCAATTCTAAGTTAGATGAACTCAAAGGGACCCACGGCTAGACACATTATAATCATTCTTTCAAAAGCAAAAGACAAAGAGCAAATCTTGAAAACAGCAAGAGAAGCAAATCATCACATACAAGGGAGACTCAATAAGATTATCTGCAGATTTCTCATCAGAAAATTTGGCCAATATATTCAAAGTGGACAAAGAAGAAAAAAGTCAATGAAGGGTCCTGTCCCTGCAAAACTGTCTTTCAAAAATGAAGGAGAAATTGAGATATTCACAGATAAACAGAAGCTGGGGGAGCTGGTGATCACTGAGACCTGCCCTGAAAGATAGGCTCAAGAGAATCCCAGCAAGGAAATGAAAGGACACGTGAATACAATACCATGAAGCCATGTGAAGTACAGTTCTCATTAAAAGTAAATATACTTAAAAGCTAGTATTATTATAATACTGGTTAGTGACAGTACTTTTTGTTTTCTACATGATTTAAGAGAATAATACATTTAAAGAGAAAACAATTATTAATATAAAAGTTTGTATTACCGTAACTTTGGTATGTAACTCCAAATCTTGTTTTCCACATAATTTGGGAGACTTAATACACTTAAAGGAATGATTATGTATTGGGGCACACAGTGTATAAAGATGTAATTTTAATTAATTTAAATGTAATGTAATTTGTGGCATCGACAGCCAGAAGGGTTGGGGATGGAGCTCTAATGGAGCAATTTTTGTATGTTACTGAAGTTAAGCTGCTAACATTCAAGTTAGAATATTATAACTTCGGGGCGCCTGGGTAGCTCAGTCGTTAAGCGTCTGCCTTCGGCTCAGGTCATGATCCCAGAGTCCTGGGATCGAGTCCCACATCGGGCTCCCTGCTCAGCGGGAAGCCTGCTTCTCTCTCTCCCTCTCCCCCTGCCTGTGTTCCTGCTCTCGCTGTCTCTGTCAAATAAATAAATAAAATCTTTAAAAAAAAAAAAGAATATTATAACTTCATGTTAGATGTAATCCCCACAGTAACCAAAAAGAAAATAGCTATGGAATACACAAAAGAGGAAGTCAGAAATTTGAACATTTCACTACAAAAAGAAAAAAATTGGGGGCCTGGATGGCTTAGTCAGTTGGGTGTCCGACTCTGTTTCAGCTCAGGTCATGATCTCAGAGTCGTGGGATCAAGCCCCCTGTGGGGCTCCGCGCTCAGCCCAGAGTCTGCTTGAGATTCTTTTCCCCCTCCTCCCCCTCTGCTCCTCCCCCTGCTCTCTCTCTCTCAAATAAATACAATCTCTTCAAACAGAAAAAAATCAAACACAAAAGAAAACAGGAATTCAAGAAATAAAAGACAGAAAAGCTGTAAGGCATATAGAAAACAAATAGCACAATGATGAGTAATCCATCCTTATCAGGAATCACTTTAAATGGAAATGAATTAAACTCCTCAATCAAAAGACAGAGATTGGCAGAATGGATGAAACACATGATGCAATTATATGCTGCCAACAAGAAATTCGCTTGAAATCCAGAGACAAAAACAGGTTGAAAATGAAAGGATGGAAAACTATATTCCATGCAAATAATAGCCAAAAAAAGAGCAAGAGGGCTATACTAATACTAGAAAAAAATAGACTTAAAATAAAAAAAAGATTATAAGAGACAAAGAAGGACATTATATAAAAGTTTCACTATATCGAGAAAATCTAACAACTAGGGGCGCCTGGGTGGTTCAGTGGGTTAAGCATCCAACTCTTAATTTTGGCTCAGGTCATGATCTCAGAACTGTGAGATCGAGCCCCACACTGGGCTCCATGCTCAGCAGGTAGCCTGCTTGAAGATTCTCCCTCTCCCTTTGCACCTCTCCCCACTCTGTCTCCCTCTAAAATAAATAAATAAATCTTTAAAAAAAAAGATATAACAACTATAAAAGTTTTGTACCTAATGAGAGACCATCAAAATATGTGAAGCAAAAACAGAATTGGAGAGAAATACTGTTCTACAATAACAGTTAAAGACTTCAATACCCCACTCACAAGAATGGATAGAACAACCAGACAAAAAAAGTAAGGAAATAAAGGACTTAACACAATAAACCATCTAGATCTAACACATACATACAGAATCCACCCAACAACAGGATATGAATTCCTCTCAAGTGCACATGGAACATTCTCCAGGATAGACTACATATTAGGCCACAAATTAAGTCTCAATAAATTTAAAACGATAAATGTCATAGAAAGTACTTTCTCTAACCAAAATGTGAAGAAATTTGAGAGTGTTCCTCAAACCAAAAATTTAGAAATCAATAACAAGGGGCAGCTGGGTGGCTCAGTCGGTTACACGTCTGCCTTCGGCTCAGGTCCTGGGATCAAGCCCCACATCGGGCTCCCTGCTCAGCGGGGAGCCTGCTTCTCCCTCTCCCTCTGCCCTTCCCCTGCTCGTGCACATGCTTGTGAGTCCTCTCTCTCTCAAATAAATAAATAAAGCCTTAAAAAAAAAAAAGAAATAACAAAGAAAACTGGGAAATTCACAAAACTGTGGAAAAAACACACTTTTAAACAACCAAGAAATCACAAGGGAAATGAGAAATACTTAGAGATGAATGAAAATGAAAACACAACATACCAAAACTTTTGGGACACAATGAAAGTGGTACTCAAAAAATTTATAGCTATAAACACATACCAAAAAACAAGAAACTAAAACCAAAGCTAGCAGAAGTAGGGAAATAATAAAGATGAGAGCAGGGATAAATGAAATAGACAATAGAAAAACAATACCAAAAAAATCAATGAAACCAAAACTTATTTATTTTTAAATATAAACAAAGTTGACAGACATTCAGCAAGATAAGACTTTAAAAAGGAGAGAAGACTCAAACTACAAATATCAGAAGTGAACACAAGGACATTACTACCAATTCTACAGAAATACAAAGGATGATAAGAGATTACTATGAAAATTATAGGCCAACAAATTGGACAACCTAGAAGAAATGAGTAACTTCCTAGAAATATACAATCTGCCAAAAGTGAATCAAGAAGAAATAGAAAATCAGTACAGATCAATTACCAGTAAGGAAATTTCTCAGTAATCAAAAATCTCCCGATTAAAGAAAAGACCAGGACCAGGTGGCTTCACTGGTGAATTCTACCAAACATTTAAGAAAAATTAACACCAATCCTTCTCAAACTCTTCCAAAAAAAAAAAACAAAGAGGAAGGAACACTCTCAAATTCATTTTACAAAGCCAGCATTATTGTGATACCAAAGCCAGACAAGGCCAGTGCAAGAAAAGAAAACTACAGGAGCGCCTGGGTGGCTCAGTCGTTAAGCGTCTCCCTTCGGCTCAGGTCATGATTGCAGGGTCCTGGGATCGAGCCCGCATCGGGCTCCCTGCGCCGTGGGAAGCCTTCTTCTCTCTCTCCCACTCCCCCTGCTTGTGTTCCCTCTCTCGCTGTGTCTCTCTCTATCAAATAAATAAAGTCTTTAAAAAAAAGAAAAGAAAAGAAAACTACAGGCCAATATTCCTGATGAACATAGACATAAAAATATTCAAAACAATATTAGCAAATCAAATTAAGCAGCACATTAAAAAGGTCACTCACCATAATCAACGGGAATTTATCCCAGGATGCAAGAATAGCTCAACATACACAAATCAATCAATGTGATACATCACATTAATAGAATGATAGACACAGAAAAAGCATTTGACAAAATTCAACATCCATTCATGATAAACTCTACAACTTAGGTATAGGAAGAAAGTACCTCAAAAAGTCATATATGACAAACCCACAGCTAACATACTTAATAGTGAAAGGTTGACTGCTTTTTCTTTAAGATCAAGAATAAGACAGAGTTCAATAATACATTATATGTTAAAAAAAAAAAAAGAAGATGGCAGGAGGGGAAGAATGAAGGGGGCGGAATCAGAGCAGGAGACGAACCATGAGAGATGATGGACTCTGAAAAACAAACTGAGGGTTCTAGAGGGGAGGGGGGTAGGGGGATGGGTTAGCCCGGTGATGGGTATTAAAGAGGGCACGTTCTGCATGGAGCACTGGGTGTTATACGCAAACAACGAATCATGGAACACTACATCAAAAACTAAAGATGTAATGTATGGTGATTAACATAACATAATAATAAAAAAAATAAAAATAAAAAAATAATTTTTTACTATGGGAAAAAAAAGAATAAGACAGAGTTCTCACTCTCACCACTCCTATTCAACATAGTACTGGAAGTCCTGGCCAGGGCAATCAGGCAAGAAAAAGGAAAAAAGCGAGCACCTGGGTGGCTCAGTTAAGCGTCTGCCTTCAGCTCAGGTCATGATCCCAGGGTCCTGGGATCAAGGCCCACGACAGGCTCCCTGCTCAGCATGGAGTCGGCTTGTCCCTCTCCTTCTGCCTCCCCACCAGCTCATGTGCTCTCTCTCTCTCTCAAATAAGTAAATAAAATTTTTTAAAAAAGAAAAAGGAAAAAGAAGGCATTAGAATTGGAAAGGAAAAAGTAAAATTGTCTCTGTTTGCAGATGGCATGATTTAGATATAAAAAACCTTCGAGACTCCACCAAAAACTGTTAGATCTAATCAACTAATTCAGTAAAGTTGCAGGACACAAGATTAACATTAAAAAAATCAATAGTGTTTCTATACACTAACAACAAATTATCTTAATAAGAAAAAATGAACCCAGGTATCCATCGACAGCTTAATGGATAAAGATGTGGTGTGTGTGTGTGTGTGTGTGTGTGTATACATATAATGGAATATTAGCCAACAAAAAGAATGAAATCTTGCCATTTGCAACGATTTGGAACTAGAGGGTATTATGCTAAGAGAATTAAGTCAGTCAGAGAAAGTCCTATATGATTTCACTCATGTGAAATTTAAGAAACAAACAAGATGAACATAGGGGAAGAGAAGGAAAAATAAAATAAGATGAAAACAGAGAGAGAAAGACCAACCATAAGAGACTCTTAACTATAGGAAACAAACTGAGGATTGCTGGAGGGGAGGGGGGTGGGGGATGGGGTAACTGGGGGATGGGCATTAAGGAGGGCACGTGATGTGATGGGCACTGGGGGTTATATGCAACTGATGAATCACTAAATTCTACCCCTGAAACTAATAATACACTATATGTTAATTAAATAGAATTTAAAAATGAAAGAAAAATGAAAACAATCCCATTTACAATAGCATCAAAAACAATAAATACTTATGAATAAATTTAATTGAGATAGAAGATCTGTACACCGAAAACTGTAAGATGTTGAGAAAAGAAATTGAAGAAGACACAAATAAATGGAAAGGTATCCTGGGTTCATGGATTGGAAGGATTAACATCATTAAAATGTCCACACTACCTAAGCCATCTAGAATCAACGAATCCCTATCAAGATTCCAATGGCATTTATTTACAGAAGTAAAAATAAGAATCCTAAAATTTGTATGGAGCCACAAGAGACCCTGAATATGCAAAGCAATCTTGAGAAAAAACAAAGCTGCAGGTATCACATCCCAGATTTCAAACTATACTACAATGTAGTTATAGTAACCAAAACAGTATGGTACTGACAGAAAAACAGACACAAACATCAATGGAACAGAATAGAGAAAGAACCCACACTTATATGGGCAATTAATCTATGACAAAGGAGGCAAGAACATACAATGGGGAAAAGAGTCTTTTTGATAAATGGTGATGAAACTGGACAGTTACATGCAAAAGAATGAAATTAGACCACTTTCTTACATTATATACAAAAATAAACTCAAAATGGATTAATGTAAAACCTGAAACCGTAAAACTAAAAAAAAAAACAAAACAAAAAACATAGGCAGTAAACTCTTTTTTTAAAGATTTATTTAATTTATTTGAGAGAGAGAACAAGTGGTGGAGGGGACAGAGGGAGAGGGAAAGAAGCAGACACCCCACTGAGTAGGGAGCCTGACGAGGGGCATGATCTCAAGACCCTGAGATCATGACCTGAGCTGAAACCAAGAGTCAGCCGCTTAACCGACTGAGCTACCCAGGTGCCGCAGCAGTAAGCTCTTTGACATTAGTCTTAGCAGTATAATTTTGGATCTGTCTTTTCTAGCAAGGGCAACAAAAGCAAAAATAAACAATTGGGATTACATCAAACTAAAAAGCTTTTGCACAGTGAAGGAAACCATCAACAAAACAAAAGCTACCTACTGAATGTGAGAATTTGAAAATATCATATCTGATAAGGTGTTAATATCCAAAATATATAAATAACTCATATAATGCAACAAAAAAAATCAATCCAATTAAAAATCAATCCAATTTAAAAATGGGGGGGGGCACCTGGGTGGCTCAGTCAGTTAAGCATCTGCCTTTGGCTCAAGTCATGATCCTGGGGTCCTGGGATGGAGCCCTGTGTCGGGCTCCCTGCTGTTGTGCACTCTCGCTCTCTCTCTAGCTCTCTCTCAAATAAATAAATAAAATCCTTTTTTAAAAATTTAAAAAATTTTTAAAAATGGGCTAAGGGCCTAAATAGACATTTTTCCAAAAAGACATACAGATGGCCAAGAGACACATGAAAAGATGTTCAACATCACTAACCATTAGGGAGATGCAAATCATAATCACAACGAGCACTCACCTCACACCAGTCAGAATGGCTAGTATTAAAAAGACAAGAAATAGTAAGTGCTGGCGAGGATGTGGAGAAAAGGGAACCCTCATGCACTGTTAGGGGGAATGTAAATTGGTGTAGCCACTAGGGAAAATGTATGGTGTTTCCTCAAAAAATTAATAACAGAAATACCATATAATCCAGTAATTCTACTTCTGGGTATTTACTCAAAGAAAACAAAAACACCAATCCAAAGAGACGTATGCACCCCTATGTGTACTGCAGTATTATTTACAATAGCTGAGATATGGAAGAAGCCTAGTGTCCCCTGAGAAATGAATGAATAAAGAAGTGGTATATATATACACAATGGAATATTACTCAGCTATAAAAAATGAAAGCTTGCCATTTGTGACAACCTGGATGGACCCAAAAGGTATTATACTAAGTGAAGTAAGTCAGAGAAAGACAAATACCATATGATTTCACTTATATATAGAATAAAAAAAAAACTAACAAAAAAATAGAAACAGACTCATAAATTCAGAGAGCTGATGGTTGCTGGAGGGGTGGGATGTGGGAGGAATGGGAAAAATAGATGAAGAAATTAAGAGGTACCAACTCCCAGTTATGAAATAAATAAGTCACATGGACGAAAAGCATAGTGAATACAGTCAGTGATATTGCAATAACTTTGTATGGTGACAGGCAGTAACCACATTATGGTGTGAGCATTTCGTAATGTATAGAATGTCAAATAATTACGTTGTACACCTGAAACTAATATACTGTATGTCAACTACATTTCAATTAAAATTTTAAAAATTTTAAAAATATTATTGTCTCTCAAAAAGAATTAATCTTATTAAAACGTCCGTACTACCCAAGCTGTTTATAGATTCAATGCAATCCCTATCAAGATTCCAACAGCAGGGGCGCCTGGGTGGCTCAGATGGTTAAGCATCTGCCTTCAGCTCAGGTCATGATCCCGGGGTCCTGGGATCGAGCCCCACATCGGGCTCCTGGCTCGGCAGGGAGCCTGCTTCTCCCTCTCCCTCTGCCTCTCTCCCTGCTCATGCTCTCTCTCTATCTCTATCTCTCTCAAATGAAAAAATAAAAAATCTAAAAAAAAAAAAAAAGATTCCAACAGCATTTTTTTTATGGATGTATAAATAACAATCCTAAAATTTATATGGAACCACAAAAGACCCCCAATAGCCAAAACAATCCTGATGAAGAACAAAGCTGGAGCATCACACTTCTGGATTTCAAGTTATAGTAATCAAATAGGGTGGTACTGGCATGAAATACACACATATACCAATGGGACAGAATCGAGAGCCCAGAAATAAATCCATGCATTATATGGTCAACTAATATTTGACAAGGGAGCCAAGAACACTCAGTGGAGAAGACACAGTCTCTTCAATAAAATTGCATATTCCCAAGGAAAAGAGTGAAATTAGACCCCTGTCTCACAGCACTCACAAAAATTAACTTGAATTAAAGACTTAAATGTAAGATCAGAAACCATAAATCTCTTGTAAGAAAACACAGGAAAGAAGCTCCTTGACATGGATCTTGGCAATGATTTTTTGGATATGACACTTAAAGCACAAGCAACAAATGAAAAATCAACAAGTGGGACTATATCAAACTAAGAAGCTTCTGCACAGCAAAAGAAATTATCAACAAAATGAAACTACAACCTACGGAATGAGAAAAAATATTTGCAAATTATATATCTAATAAAGGGTTAATATCCAAAACATAAAAAGAACTCATATAACTCAATAGCAAAACAACAAAAACCCACCAAAACCCACAAACCCCAAACAAAAAAATAATCCAATTAAAAATTAGCAAAGGACCTGAATAGACACTTTTTCAAAGACGATATACAAATAGTCAACAAGTACCAAGAAAAGGTGCTCAACATTCCTAATCATCAAGGAAATGCAAGTCAAAACTTTAATGAGATAGTTAGAATGGCTGTCATCAAAAAGATAAGAGATAGCAAACACTGGCAAGGATTTGGAGAAAAGGGAACCTTTCTGCACTGTTGATGGGATTATAAATTGGTGTGGCCAGTATGGAGAAAAATATGGAGGTTGCCGAGAAACATTTAAAATAGAACTACTATATGATCCAGCAATATCACTTCTAGAAATATATCTTAAGGAAATGATAACACTACATCAAAGAGATACGTGCACCCCCATTCATTGTTCATTGCAGCATTATTTACAAAGCCAAGACATGAAAACAACTTAAGTGTCCATCAATAAAAAATAGTGTATACACACACACACACACATACAGTGGAATATTATTCAGACATTAAAAAAGAAGGAACTCCTGCCATTGTGACAACACGGATGAATCTCGAGAAAGTGAAATAAGTGAGAAAAAGACAAACACTGTATCATCTCTCGTATATGTGGAATCTTAAAAACAAAAACAAACCGAAAAACCAAATCATAGAAAAAGAGATCGGATTTGTGGTTAGCAGAGGCAGGGATGGGGGAAGTGGATGAAAGTGGTCAGAAGGTACAAACTTCCAATTAAAAGATCAATCAGTCCTAGGGATGTAATGTGCCACAGGATGATTCCAG
The DNA here is from genome assembly GCF_002201575.2 of Neomonachus schauinslandi. Classification (NCBI taxonomy): domain Eukaryota; kingdom Metazoa; phylum Chordata; class Mammalia; order Carnivora; family Phocidae; genus Neomonachus; species Neomonachus schauinslandi. The sequence continues at coordinate 114,092,269 of NC_058410.1, forward strand.
GTATCACTGCTATATGGTATATTCGGAAGTTGTTAAAAGAGTAGTTCCTAAGAGTTCTCATCACAAGGAAAAGGAATATTTTTTTTTTTATCTATATGAGATAATGGGTGTTAGCGAAACTTACGGTGGCAATCACTTCACATCATGTGAAAGTCAAGTCATTAGCTGTACACCTTAAACTTACACAGTGCTATGTTGTTAATTATATCTCAATACAAGTAGGGGGAGAAGAAAAATTAAGGAAAAAACACACTATTCACAGATTGGAAAGACTATTCACAGAACAGGAGAAAATATTTGCAAATCATAACTCTATAAGGGATTAATATCCAGACTATATAGAGAACTCCCAAAACTTGACAACAACAACAAAAAACAAGCAACTGACTCAAAATAGGCAAAGGAGGGGCGCCTGGGTGGCTCAGACAGTTAAGGGTCTGCCTTCAGCTCAGGTCCTGATCTCCAGGTCCTGGGATCAAGTCCCACATCGGGCTCCCTGCTCAGCGGGAGCCTGCTTCTCCCTCTGCCTCTGCCCCTTCCCTGCTCGTTCTCTCTCTCCCTCTCTCACTCTCTCTCTCAAATGAATAAATAAAATATTTTTTAAAAATAGGTTGGGGCACCTGGGTGGCTCAGTCGTTAAGCATCTGCCTTCAGCTCAGGTCATGATCCCAGAGTCCTGGGATCAAGCCACGTGTCAGGCTCCCTGCTTGGTGGGAAGCCTGCTTCTCCCTCTCCCTCTGCCTGCCACTCTCCCTGCCTGTGTGCTCTCTCTCTGTCAAATAAATAAATATTTTTTAAAAATAGGCAAAGGAATTGAACAGACATTTCCCCGGAGATGATACACAGACGGCCATGAAATGCATGAAAAGATGCTCAGCATCTTTATATAGGGAAATATAAATCACAACCACCAGATACCACCTTACACCCATTAGGATGGCTACAATTTAAGAAAACAACAACAATGGAAAACAGTGTTGGCGGGGATATTCCCACTGTTGGTGGGAATATAAAACAGTGCAGCCACTGTGGAAAACAGGAGGGCGGTTCCTCAAAAAATCAAAAGTAGAGCTACCATATGATCCAGGGATCCCACTTGCAGGTATATCCCCAAAAGAACTGAAAGCAGAATCTTGAAGAGATATTTGTACACCCAAGTTCACAGCAGCATTATTCAAAAGAGCGAACACATGGAAGCAACCCAAGCACCCATTGGTAAATGAACAGATAAGCAAAATGTGGTCTATACACACAATGGGATATTATTCAACCTTAACAAAGGAAGGAAATCCTGACATATACTACTACATGGATGAAAGTTGAGGACATTACGTGAAGGGAAACAAGCCAGTCACAAAAAGACAAATACTGTATGATTTTACTTATATGAGGCATCTAGAGTAGTCAAAATCATAAAGACAGAAGTTGTAATGGTGGTTGCCAAGGGCTGGGGCGAGGGGAGATGGGAAGTTGTTGGTTAGTAGGTTTTAGAGTTTCCGATTTACAAGATAAAAAGACTTACTGGGTGGCTCAGTTGGTTCAGCGGCTGCCTTCAGCTCAGGTCATGATCTCAGGCTCCCTGCGCAGCCAGGAGTCTGCTTCTCCCTCTCCCGCTGCCACTCCCCCTGCTTGTGCTCTCTCTCTCTCTGTCAAATAAATAAAATTTTTAAAAAATCTTTAAAAAAAAAAAAAAAGGACTTAGGGGATGGATGGTGGTGCTGGCTGTACAATGTGGATGTATTTAATAATGTCACTGAAGTGTACACTTTAATATGATTAAGCTGGTAGATTTTATGTTATGAGTATTTTAACACAATAAAAAAAGAAAGAAAAAATATGGAGTGTTTCCCTTAGAAATATTTATAGGACCAGCCCCCTTGCCCTGGTTCCCTTGTCAGCCCAGCTGCCAGCCCCCAACATTTATGGCCTGTCTGGGTACTATTCCACGTGTGGGGACACCGAGGAGAAGAGAGGGCCCCTTGTGCTTGAGCAGCTCACAAGAGGAAATGAGGCCGGACCACTGCGGAGCATCCGCCATCCACACTGATACCTTCAAAACCTGGGGGAAAGAGCGGGAAGCTTAATTCTGCCTCTCCAGCTTTCCTGTTCATGCAGAGCCTCAGTAGAGGCCAAGTCCAGCCAGGGCCCACCCCACAGCTGACATCCAGACCCACTATAGGCACATGCCCTTCTGCCGTGCTCCCCCAGGCTGACCACCGTTCCCTCTCCATGCTCCTCTCCTAGCCTCTGGGCTGCAAAAACGTGCCCTGATGTGGAATACTCCCAGTCCCACCCTGGGCCACACCAGCCTTCTTGCCCTGGGCCCCGTCTTGTGGGCAGAATCTTAATCTTCTCCTTGGCATAGTGCCTTCTCTTTAAAGGTGCTCCAAGCAGAAGTCTGGGGAGCAGGGAATAGCTATGCCCTTGGGTCTATTTTCTTTTTTTGAGAGAGAGAGAGAGAGAGCATGTGCACATGTACGCATGGAGTTGCAGGGAGGAGCCGGGCAGTGGGGGGGGGGAGGGGAGAGGTGTTGGGTGATGGGTATAGAGCTTGCGTGCAAGATGAAAAAGTTCTGGGGGGAATCTTAAGCAGGCTCCACACCCAGTGCAGAGCTCCACATGGGGCTCAATCTCATGACCCTGAGATCATGACCTGAGCCAAAATCAAGAGCCGGGTGCTTAACCTACTGAGCCAACTAGGCGCCCCAAGAACTTTTTCATCTTGCACGCAAGCTCTATACCCATCAGCCAACAACTCTCCATTCCCCTCCCCCAGGCCCTGGCAACCACCATTCCACTCTCTGCTTCTATAAATTTGACTACTCTACATACCCCATACACCCAGAATCATGCAGCATTTGTCTCTTTGTGTCTGGCTTATTTCACTTAGCAAAATGTTCTCCAGCTTCTTCCATGTTGTAGCAGATGTCAGAATTTCCTTCCTTTTGAAAGCTGAATAATACTCCATTGTCTGCCTCGACCACATTTTGTTTATCTATTCATCCATCGATGGACACTTTTGTCGCTTCTACCTTTTGGCAATTGTGAATAATGCTGCTATGGACATGAGTGTGCAAATATCTCTTTGCGATTCTCTTTCAATTCTTTTGAATACAGACCCAGCAGTGGGTTCGCTGGATCATATGGTAATCCTAGTTTTAACTTTTTGAGGAATCATCATACTGTTTTTCATTGAGGCTGCACCAGTTTGCATTCCCACCAACAGTAAGGGTTCCAACCCTCGCCAAGATTCGTCATTTTCTGTGGTTTTGATTAGTAGCCATCCTAATGTGTGTGAGGTGACGTCTCATTGTGGTTTTGAGATTGCATTTCCCAGATGATGAGGGATGTTGAGCATTTTTCCATGTGCTTGCTAGCCTTTTGTGTATCATATCTGGAGAAATGTCTATCCAAGTCCCTTGTCCAATTTTAATTCCAGTTATTTGCTTTTTTGCTGATGAGTAATAATAGCTAACACTTCTTTTTTTTTTTTTAAGATTTTATTTATTTATTTGAGAGAGAGAGAATGAGAGAGAGCACATGAGAGGGGGGAGGGTCAGAGGGAGAAGCAGACTCCCTGCCGAGCAGGGAGCCCGATGCGGAACTCGATCCCGGGACTCCAGGATCATGACCTGAGCCGAAGGCAGTCGCTTAACCAACCGAGCCACCCAGGTGCCCCTAATAGCTAACACTTCTTAAGCTCACATTATAGTCTGGAAACTATGTTAAAGACCAAACTAGGACAGATGATAATGCTGGCAGGCTAACAATTTGGTGTCCTTTCAAGCCCATAGTCTTTATATATTTGCTAACCATTTACTTGGGTGGGGAGGGACAGGAATAAATTGATTTCCTGTTATTAAAAATTATTTTTGGATGCAGCATTATTCACAATAACCAAGACATGGAAACAACCTAAGGGTCTATCAATGGATAAACAGATAAAGATGACGGGGTATACATACACTATAGAATATTATTCAGCTACGAGAAAGAAGAGCCTGCCATTCGCAACAACATGGACGGAACTTGAGGGCTTTATGCTCAGTGAGATAAGTCAGATAGAGAAAGACAAATATTGTATGATCTCACTCATGTGGAATTTTAAGAAGTCAAATTTATAGAAACAGGGTAGAATAGTGGTTACCAGGGGCTGGGTGGGAGGGTAGAATCACGGCGATGTTAAGAAGTACATATTTACAACCAGAAGATGAATAAGTTTTGGAGATCGAATGCACAGCATAGTGATTATAGTCAACAATACTGTATGATATACTTCAAAGTTGCTAAGAGACTAGGTCATAGATGTCCTCACCACACACACACACACAGGATAATTATGCGATGTGCTGGACATGTCAGCTAACACTATGTTGGTAATCAATTTGCAATATACAAAGGTCTTAAATCCACTGGAATGGACACCTGAAACTTGTACAATGCTATATGTCCATTATCTCTCAGTGTTTTAAAAATTACATTTAGAAAAAGACACATTAACTCACTTCTACGGCCAGAGTAGAATCAGTGTCTGAAATTTTTTTTTTTTTTTTTTTTTTTTTTTTTTACAAAACCTTTCCAACTTTTCTGAGACTTTTGTTCTCCCTTCAGGTTTTGTCTCAGATCTTCCAAACCAGATAACTCCTTGGGAGGCATAATCCAGGGCCGAGGATTTCAGTCATGACATGAATCACTCCTTCCCAGTGAAGAGCACGAGGCCAAGCCTTACTCGGCCTCATAATTTCCACAGAGCAGGCTTGCCAGCTCTCAGTCGATAGGGGAGGAGGCTACACCCCCTCGAGGGAAACACGGTAAGATAGGTGGGTGTTAACGAGCAAAACTGTCCACTCCCTGTTGCAGGTGCAGGGCGCATTTGCATTTCAACAGTTATATTTAGGGAGACCTCTGCAAGAGACCTGAGTTGCCGACATGTACTTTTGATTTATTGAAGTCACTTTAATTAGGAAATATTTGTAACATACAGGTGAGTGTGGAAAATAATAATGCCCCTGTAACCCACCACCAAGCATAAACAGGTTTTAACATATTTACCATCTTTGCTTCAGAGGTTTTATTTTTAAGAAATAAAATGTTTTGGGGCACCTGGGTGGCTCAGTCGGTTAAGCGTCTGCCTTGGGCTTAGGTCATGATCTTGGGGTCCTGGAATCAAGCCCCACATTGGGCTCCCTCTTCTGCTTCTGCCTCTGCCCCTCCCCCTGCTCGTGCTTGCTCACTCTCCCTCTCCCTCAAATAAATAAATAAAATCCTAAAAAAAAAAAGAAAGAAAGAAAATGTTTCAGATCCAACTGAAGGCCCACATCTTTTCCCCTACCTTCCCTCCTCAGAGGCACCTATTACCCGGGAGTTAACCAACTCCAACCCCACCGATAATTTCTGACTCACTGAGTCTTTATTTCCAAACAACCGAGGCTACGGTTTTGGGTGTTCTTAAGTTGTATGTGAAAGATAGGGATGTGGCCGTTTGTCATTCTTTTGGTGGCTCAGTGTTGGAAACCCCCTCCAAGGAGGAGGAAGAATCCCCCCACCATAAAAGCTAAAGGACCGGCTTTCCACCCTCCCAGCTGGCCTGCAGGCTTGCAGCTAGGGACAGGCATGGGACCCTGGGATCTGGGATCCAGCCCCGCCCCCGACAGTGAGGGCAGTGCCCACGAGGGCGCCTGAGGCTCAGCTGCTGCCAGGGCTTCAGTTCTGGACCCTGCTTCTCTGGCTCTCCTGGAGACTCAGTCAACCCCTCAGTATCGTCCCATGAACCCTTTCCGGCTTAAGTCAGAAGCATTGTCTGTTGCTTCCAGTTAAGAACCTGGTGGAAAATTATACTTTTAGGGATGCCTGGGTGGCTCAGTCGTTAAGCGTCTGCATTCGCTCAGGTCATGGTCCCAGGGTCCTGGGATCGAGCCCCGCATCGGGCTCCCTGCTCGGCAGGAGCCTGCTTCTCCCTCTCCCTCTGCCTGAGGCTCCCCCTACCTGTGCATGCGTGCTCTCTCTCTCTGACAAATAAATTTTTAAAATCTAAAAGAAAGAGGGACACCTGGGTGGCTCAGTCGTTAAGCGTCTGCCTTCGGCTCAGGTCATGATCCTGGGGTCCTGGGATCGAGTCCCGCATCGGGCTCCTTGCCCAGTGAGGAGCCTGCTTCTCCCTCTCCCTCTGCTGCTCCCCCACTTGTGCTCTCTCTCTCTCTGACAAACAAATAAAAATCTTATAAAAAAAATAAAATCTAAAAGAGAGAGAGAAAGGAAGGAAGGAAGGAAGGAAGGAAGGAAGGCAGGCGCCCTTCCTGCACCAGGAGGGTAGAAAGCACTCATTACCAAATACTGGAAAATAAGGGCTAAGAAGGGCTATACAAATTGTCTTACCTCACCAATTCACTGCCCCAACCCAAACTCATCTGTTCAGTCAATTCTAGACAAATTTATTGTTTCTTTGTCTGAAAGGCATAAAAGATTCCTGCTTTGGTCATTTCTTTGACTCATATTTTTATGAAGCTTCCATACATACGAAATGAAATTGGTTTTTATCCTGTTAATCTGCCTTATGTCAAATTAATGATGAGACCAGCCAAAGAACCTAGAAGGAAAGGGAAAATTTTTCCTCCCCTACATGATTTTAACTCTCATACTATCCCATGGTCTAAACTATACATTTATTTATTCCCATTCCTGGAGCAGATTAGGTTGTTTCCATGGCTTTGATGTCACAAACTGCCACAAAGCCTATCCTTGTATCCTTTCTGTATCCACATTGAAAGTTTATATAGGTTATGGGCACCCGCAATTTTACTAAGTATTAATGAACAGCTTCCCAAGTAGTTGTACTAAGTTGATCCACCCACTAGCGTGTGTACAAGTTCAGGTTTCCCTAAATATTTCCAACATTTGGTTTTAGCACACCTTAATGTTTGCCCATCTTATGGGACATTATATCTCATCTTTTAAAAGATTTTATTTATTTGTTTATTATTTATTGAGCATGAGCAGGGGGAGGGGCAGAGGGAGAGGGAGAGGGAGAAAGAGAATCTCAAGCAGACTCCCCACCCAGCGCAGAGCCCAACAACGGGCTCGATCCCACGACCCTGAGTTCACAACCTGAGCCAAAATCAAGAGTCGGACGCTCAACCGACTGAGCGACCCAGGCGCCCTGCATTTTTGTTCTGATTTGCATTTTTCTGATTACAGGTGAGGCAGAGCATCTTTTCATATGAAAGATTGTTGGGAACCCCTATTTGGAAGTCTCTACAGCTCTTTCCTCTTGAGCTGGTCCATTTCCCCAGGGAAGGATTTTCCCCACTTCCTATTTGGGGAGTGGGAGTCCAGCTGTCCCTGTTCTCAGAGCTAAACGAGGCAAGGGCCCTGATGTCAGCACTCGGTAGACCCCATCTCCTCAAAACTGTTACTGCCCTCCATCCTCAGCTGGCCCTGAGGTTGCCTCCATCCACCAAGTCCAGAGCACGTACGGCACAACCTTGACAAACAAGCGTCCAGTTTTCTCCTTGGAAGGATGAGAGACAGCTGCCTGGCTGCATTGGGGGATGGGGTGGTCTCTTAAAAACTCTCATCTAATCCTTCTCTTGGCCTCATGCTGAATCACCCCATTCAGAAACAACTGCCACTTCAAATTTCTTAGCCTCTCCAGAGTTCTGTGTTCCAAACCTCCTTTCTTCTTCCTGGCTTAAACCTCCACACATGTAGGTGCACCTCTCCCTGCTGCTAACTCAGCTACCATTCAGCCATCCACTTTCCATCTCTTCATCCTTTTGGGTTTATGCTTTTAAAAATTCCGTCACTGCCGGGGCACCTGGGTGGCTCAGTTGGTTAAGCATCCAGCTCTTGATTTCAGCTCAGGTCATGATCCCAGGGTCATGAGATTGAGCACCATGTTGGGCTCCACCCTGGGTGTGGAGACTGCTTAAGATTTTCTCTCTCTCTCTCTCTCACTCCCCACTCTCTCTCTCTCTCCTCTCTGACTCTCTAAAAAAAGAAAATTTCCTTTACTGTCATTTTAGAGGAGCTTTAGAGTAGGGGAGAGGTGAACATGTGGTATTTAATCCTAAAATGTATTTTGTATGGTGTGAAGTAAGGATCTAACATTAGCTTTTCAGTAGCATTTATTGCTTAGTCCATCCTTCCCTTCATGGTTTGTAATGGCACCTCAGTCACAGTCAAACTCCTGTATGTGTTGAATTTCTTTCTAGGCTGTCAATCCAGTGTGTGTGTGTGTGTGTGTGTGTATCATGGTTTTAATTACAACAACTTGATAGTAAGTCTTGATAGCTGGTGGAGCAAACTTAGTCTTATTCTTCTTCAAAATTGTTTTGTTGGACTGGTTCAAACATGGTAGAATAAAAAGACCATTTTCCTCCCTCCTCTCAAAACTCCCATAAGCACAGTCCAGTCACACCACCAGTGAGCTGAGGGAAAAGAGTCCCCTGTTGCCTGCATATGGGCCAGATGCCTACAAACATGTGGAGGCTAATCAACACGCTACAAAACAACCAACAGGTCAAAGAAGAAATTGAAGAGGAAATAAAAAATACCTGGAGACAAGAAAGGATGGAAACATGACAGTTCCAAATCTTTGACACACAGCTAAAGCAGTTCTAAGGGGGAAGTTTATGGCACAAGCCAAACTCATGAAACAAGAAAACCTTACATCTAAAGGAACTAGAAAAAGAAGGGAAAAAAGCCTAACGTTAGTAAAAGAAAGGAAGTATAAACTAAGAGCTCGTTCTTAGAAAATACTGATAAACCTTTAGCCAGATTCTTTAAGAAGAAAAAGACAGAGGGCCCAAATAAGTAAAATCAGAAAAGAAAGAGAAGTTACAACCAACCCCACAGAAATACAAAGGATTATAAGAGACCACTATGAACAATTATACACCAACAAATTGGACAACTTAAAAGAAATGGATAAATTCCTAAAAATATATAATCTTCCAAGACAGAATCAGGAAGAAATAGAAAATCTAAATGCACCAATTACTAGTAATGAAATTGAACTGGTGGGGCGCCTGGGTGGCTCAGTTGGTTAAGCAACTGCCTTCGGCTCGGGTCATGATCCTGGAGTCCCGGGATCAAGTCCCGCATCGGGCTCCCTGCTCGGCGGGGAGTCTGCTTCTCCCTCTGACCCTCCCCCTCTCATGCTCTCTGTCTCCCATTCTCTCTCTCAGATAAATAAATAAAAAATCTTAAAAAAAAAAAAAAAGAAATTGAACTGGTAATCAAAAAACTCATAACAAATAAAAGTCCAGGACCAGATTACAGGTGGATTCTACCAAACATTTAAGGAAGAATTAATACCCATCCTCAAACTATTCCAAAAACACTGTGAAAGAATGCTTCCAAATTCATTCTATGAGGCTAGAAATTCCAGATACTAAAACCAAAGACATCAGATAAAAAGAAAATTACAGGTCAATACCCTCGATGGCCATAGATGCCAAAGTCCTCAACAAAATATTAGCAAACCAAATTCAAAAATATATTTAAAGGATCATACACCATGATCAGGTAAGATTTATTCCAAGGATGCAAGGATGGTTCAATATCTGCTAATTAAACAACAGGATACACTGAATTAATAACATGAAGAATAAAAATCATAAGATTATCTCAATAAATGCAGAAGAAAGCATTTGACAAAACTCAACATCCATTTATGATAAAAACTCTCAACAAAATGGGTATCAAGGGCCCATATCTCAACATAATAAACACTATATAGACAAACCCACAGCTAATATCATACTCAGTGGTGAAAAGCTGAAAGTTTTTCCTCTAAAATTAGGAACTAAACAAGGATATCAATTCTCACCACTTTTATTCAACATAATATTGGAATTTTAGTTGCAGCAATCAGACAACAAAAAGAAGCAAAAGGAATCCATTGGTAAAGAAGTAAAACTGTCACTATTTGCAGATGACATGATACGATATAGAGAAAACATTAAACACTCCACCAAAAGAACTATTAGAACGAATGAATGAATTCAGAAAAGTTGCAGGATACAAAATTAATACACAGAAATCTGTTGCATTTCTACATACTAATCATTGAAGTAGCAGAAAAAGAAATTAAGAAAACAATCCCATTGGGGTGCCTGGGTGGCTCAGTTGGTTAGGTGTCTGCCTTTGGCTCATGTCATGATCCCAGGACCCTAGGATCGAGCCCTGTGTCGGGCTCCCTGCTCAGCGGGGAGTCTGCTTCTCCTCCTCCCTACCCCCACTCATGCTCTCTCCCTCTCTCTCTCAAACAAATAAAATCTTATTTTTTTTCAAATTTTATTTATTTTTCTAAGATTTTTTTTTTATTTGAGAGAGAGAGAGAGAGCACAAGCAGGGTGAGGGGCAGAGGGAAAAGCAGAGAAAAGACCAGTACTCTGTAAACTCTAAAGACAAGGATGAAGGAAATTAAAGATAATACAAATAGGGGCACCTGGTGGCTCAGTCATTAAGCATCTGCCTTCAGCTCGGGTCATGATCTCAGGGTCCTGGGATGATGTGGCGATTCAGTGACTGGATAGATAAAACCTGACTTGTATAGGACTCCCTGGATGAGACTAATTGAAAAGCAAAGGATGAGTGCCTGGAACGCTGGGCCTCCTTTGAAGTTTTTTGGCTGAAAGCAGCCAGATTCTTACTGTGGCTCAAGGTTCTCATCTAGGGAGTAAATGTTTAAAATACAGGCCCCTGTAGTGGTCATGTACTTCATGAACTCTTTGCCTTGCATGTGGTGTATTGATTAAACTCACAATAAAAACAGAGACACAGCTTGGCTTGAGGCCTTTCACCACTAGATCATCTGGTCCCCAGGCCCTCTCCTTTCTCCTACTTTGGTGTCTGGAGTAATCAGGGTTTTCTGGTTTGTTTATTGGTGCCATTTTTCCAACAACATGTGTTCCTGTTCTGTCTCTGTCAATTTTGGTAATTCTCACAAGATTTCAAACTTTTTCCTTATTATTGTATTTGTTAGGGTGATCTGTGATCAGTGATCTCTGATGTGACTATTATAACTGTTTGGGGGCCCTACCAATGGTGCCCACCGAAGGAAGATGAGAAACTTAACCAATACTGTGTGGGTTCTGAGTGCCAACCAGCTAGTCCCTCTCCTCGGGCCTCCCTGTTCCCAGAGACACAACAATATTGAAATTAAGCCAATTACTAACCCTACAAAGGCCTCATAGGGTTCAATTGAAAGGAAGAGTCACATGTCCCTTACTTTAAGTGGAAAGCTAGCAATGATTACGCTTAGTGAGGAAGGCATGTCAAAAGCCGAAACAGGCCAAAAGCTAGGCCTCTCGAACCAGTTAGCCAAGATGTGAATGCAAAGGAAAAGTTCTTGAAGGTAGTTAAAAGTTCTACTCCAGTGAACGCATGCATGACAAGAAAGCGAAACAGCCTTACTGCTGATATGGAGAACGTTTGAGTGGTCTGGATAGAAGATCAAGCCAGTCACAACCTTCCCTTAAGCCAGAGCCTGTCCCAGAGCAAGGCCCCCGCTCTCTTCAATTCTATGAAGGCTGAGAGAGGTGGGGAAGTCGCAGGAGAAAAGTGTGAAGCGAGCAGAGGTGGGTTCATGAGGGTTAAGGAAAGAAGCCGTCTCCATAACACAAAAGTGCAAGAAGGAGCAGCAGGTGCCGGTGGAGAAGCTGCAGCGAGTTCTCCAGGAGATCTAGCTCAGATCATCCGTGGTGGGGGCTACATGAAACAACAGATTTTCAGTGTAAGATAAAACAGCCTTCTATCGGAAGAAGATGCCATCTAGGACTTTCATAGTTAGAGAGGTCAGTGCCTGGCTTCCAAGCTTCAAAGGACAGAGTGACTCTCTGGTTAGGGGCAGCTGGTGACTTAGAAGTTGAAGCCAGTGCTCAATGATCATTCTGAAAATCCTTTAAGGGCCTTTAAGAATTATGCTAACTCAACTCTGCCTGTGCTCTATAAATAGAACAATAAAGCCTGGATGACAGCACATCTGTTTCCAACATGGTTTACTGAATATTTAAAGCCCACTGTTGAGATCTACTGCTCAGAAGAAAAGATTCCTTTCAAAATATGACTGTGCATTGACAGTGTCCCTTGTCACCCAAGAGCTCTGATGGAGATGGACAACGAGGTGAATGTTTTCATGCTGCTAACACAACGGCCATTCCACAGACCATGGATCAAGGAGTCATTCCAACTTGCAAGTCTTACTATTTAAGAAATGCACTTCATAAGGCTACAGCTGCCAGAGATAGCAATTCCTCTGACGGATCTGGGCAAAGTCCATTGAAAACCTTCTGGAAAGGATTCGCCATTCTAGATGCCATTAGGAACATTTATGGTTCATACTAAGAGATCAACATGAATAAGAGTTTGGAAGAAGCTGACTCCAACCCTCATGGGGGACTATGAGGGATTCAAGACTTCAGAGGAGGAAGTAACAGCAGGTGGGGTGGAAATAGCAAGAGAACGAGAATCAGAAGTGGAGCCTGAAGATGGGACTGAGTTGCTGCAACCTCGTGATCTAACTTGAACGGATGAGGAGTTGCTTCTTATGGACGAGCAAAGAAAGTGGTTTCTTCAGACGGAATCTACTCCTGGTGAAGGTGCTATGAAGATGCTCCATTGTTGAAATGACACCAAAGGATTTAGAATATTCCATGAATGTAGTTGATAAAGCAGTGGCAGGGTGTGAGAGGACTGACTCCAATTTTGAAGGAGTTCTGAAGTTCTCCTGTAGGTAAAACCCTATCAAACAGCATCGGCTACTTCAGAAAAATTGTTCATGAAAGGGAGAGTCCATCAGTGCAAGAAACTTCATTTTGTTGTCTTAAGACAACAGCTGCCCAGCCTCCAACCACCACCACCCTGATCAGTCGGCAACCATCAACTTGGAAGCAGGACCTGCCCCAGCAAAAAGATTACAACCCACTGAAATCTCATATGCTGGTTATCATTTTTTGGCAATAAAGTATTTTTTTTTACTTAAAGCATGTAGATCCCATTAGACACAATGTTCTTCCATGCTTACAAGACTACAGACTATGTTTACTATTGTAAACATAACTTTTATAGGCACTGGGAAACCAAAAAATTCATTTGGCTTGCTTTATCGGGATATTTGCTCTATTGTGAACTGAACCCACAATATCTCCAAGATAAGCCTGTAATAACTTCGTAGGGTGATAGATGGTAACTAGATTTATCACGGTAATTGTTTCGTAACATATATAAATGTTGAATCACCACATTGTGCACCTGAAACTAATGTAATAATGTATGTCAACTGTATTTTTTTAAGAGAGAGAACTCACCTAGGAGCGACATGGAAAAGGAGATAGAAAAACATAACGTCCTTTGCCAATGAACCTGGGAGTCACCTGAAATCCTGAGGTACAACAGAGGGAGCACAAAAAGCAGCAGCAATCAAGCAAAGGGATTAAAGAAAGATGGCAGAGGATGCCTTTATAATATTAATAACAACACAGGGGCGCCTGGGTGGCTCAGTTGGTGAAGCATCTGCCTTCGGCTCAGGTCATGATCTCGGGGTCCTGGGATCAAGCCCCGCTTCAGGCTCCCTGCACCACGGGGAGCTTGCTTGTCCCTCTCCCTCTCCCTCTGCCTTTCCCCTCCACTCATGCTCTCTCTTTCTCTCAAATAAATAAATACAATTTTATAAACTAACAGTAACAACACAGCTTTAGCAAATACTTACACAGCATTTTACAGTGAAGCTGAGGCTCAGGAAGATTGACAGTCCCAGGTCACATAGATGGCAGAGGCAGAATTCAAACCTAAGCCATGTGGCTCCAGAGTGTGTTCCATGCAGCCTCGTTTCACGCTGTCACACGCACACTTGCAAATGTGAGAAGCAGCAAAATACATGTCTTGAGAGTGAGGAGCACGCCCTCCGGTGCAAAAACAAAAATCTCTTGTTTGCAGCAGCTGGAACAGATCACAGGCTGGTAGCAAGAACCTCCCTGCGTCTGCTTGGGTCCTAATGAACAACTGGAGAAGGGCTGAGTGAGGAATCACACAGGTGAGCCATATGTAGCGGATTAAAGGTGGCTCCAGTTTCTTTGCCGCTCTTCCCACAGAGTCCAATCTATTTCCCTCCCTTTCCATCAGGGGCTCTGAGACATGTTTTGATCAACCGAATGTGTCGCCAGTGATTCTATGTGACGTTCAAGGCTGGTCTTTAAGAGATCTGCCATTTCCACCTTTACTCTTTGAAACACTCCTTCTTGGAACCTCCTTGCTGTGCTGTAAGGAAGCCTGAGTTGTCACAGGGAAAGGCCCACTTTCAAGGGATCTACAGCCCCAGCCAGCAGTCAGCACCAACGACCAGCCATGGGAGTGGGCCATCTTGGAAGGGACAGCCCTGGCTGAGCTTCTGGATTACTTACCGTGTGGAGCAGAGCTGCATCATGGCCCCTAAACTCTGTCTAGAATATAGCACTGGGGGCAAATAAATGGTTGTCTCTGTTTTAAGTCAATGTTTTGGGGTAGTTTGTAATGCAGCAATAGATAATTGAAATAGCATGTTTGCAGAAATTAGCCTCGTCAATTTTGTTGATCTTTTTAAAACGCAACTTTTGCTTGCCTTGATTTTCTCTCTTGTTTTTCTAGTCTCTATTTTATTGACTTTCATTCTAATCTTTATTATTTTAATCCTTCTGCTTGTTTTGGGTTTTGCTTGACCTTCTTTTTCTAGTTTCTTAGGGTAGAAGGTTAGGTTATGGATTTGAGATCTTTCTTTTTTCCTATAGGCACTCACGGCTATAAATCTCCCTCTCAGCATCGCTTTCACTGCGTTCTGGAAGGATGCTTTGGCATGTTGCATTTTTGTTTTCATTTACCTCGGAGTATTTTCTAATTTCCCATGTGATGTCTTCTTTGGCTCATGGGTTATTTAGGATTATGTTTTTTAATTTCCACATATTTGTGAATCTTCCAAATTTCCTTCTGGTATTAATTTCTGATTTCATTCCATTGTGGTCAGAACACACTCTGTATGATTTCACATTTTAAATTTATTGAGGCTTGTCTTATGACCTAACATATGGTCAATCCCAGAGAATGTTCCATTACACTTGAGAAGAATGTGTGTTCTGCTATTCTTGGATGGCTTGTTTGAGAAAGATCTGTTGGGTCTAGATGGTTTATACTGTTGTTCAAGTCTTCTATTTCCACATTGATCTTCTATCCAGTTGTTCTATCCATTATTGAAAGTGGGATATTGACGTTTCCAACTATTGTTGTCGAATTGGCTATTTCTCCCTTCAATTCTGTCAGGTTTTGCTTCATGTATGTTGAGGCTCTGAGACATATATGTTTATAATTATTTTGTTTTCTTGATCGATTGACCCATTTATCATTATAAAATAACATTCTTATCTCTAATTTTTGTCCTAAAGTCTCTTTTGGCTGATATTTGCATAGCCACTCCAACCCTTTTTTGGTTTTTTATTTGCATGATATAGCTTCTTCCCATCCAATTATCTTCAACTTATTTGTGTCTTTGACTCTAAAGCGTGTCTCTTGTAGACAGCATTTAGTTAAAACATGTTTTCAAATTCATTCTGCCAATCTCTTTCAACTTGACTGCCTAATCTATTTACACTTAATATAATTACAAATAAGATAGGATTTACATTTTGCTATTTGTTCTCTGTATGTCTCGATGTCTTGACATCTTGACTTTTTCTCTATTCCTCCATCACTGCCTATTTGTGTTAAATAGCAGTTTTCTAATGTAACATTTTAATTCCCATATATATGAATTAAAATGAATATATATAATATTTTGATTCTCATTATATATATAAAATATATATAGTATTTAGTGGTTGCCATAGGGATTACAATTAATATCTTAATATATAATAGAGTTCAGATTAATACTGACTGCAATATAATGATTTATTAAAAATACATATTTGGTCATTCAGGTAACCAAAATATATTTCTCAGATATATTTGGTCTTCATCCACAGTTCCTGAAAATGCTTCAGAGCCATAAACTTGAGCTGAGTGTCTTGTTTTTAACAGCAGTGATTTTTGGACCCCACTTGAGGACGGGGGCTGGTTGCCAGGAAGACCAGCCATGTGATTGGAGGGTTGGAACTTTCCATCACACCCCCGACCTCCAGGGAAGGTAGAGGGGCTGGAGGTTGAATCAGCCAATGACCAGTGACTTAGTCAATCACGACCGTGTAGAGAAATGAACATGTGGAGATGCCAGGAAAGTGGCAAGACTGGAGGGTGCATGGAAGCTCCCAGAATGTAGACAGTAAATCCAGGTAACATCTGTCCCCATATGTGTTACAATTTTTTCTTGTGATAACTTTTTTTTAACGCTTTTATTCAAATTCCGGTTAGTGAACATACAGTGTAATATTAGTTTCAGGTGCACAATATAGTGATTCAACACTTCCATCCGTCACCTGGCACTCATCACAAGTGCCCTCCTTAATCCCCATCACCTGTTTCATCCATCCCTCCACCCCCACCTCCCCTCTGGCAACCATCAGTTCTCTATAGTTAAGAGTCTGTTTCTTGGTTCTCCTCTCTCTCTTTTTTTCCCTTTGCTAGTTGGTTTTGTTTCTTAAATTCCACATCTGAGTGAAATCATATGGCATTTGCCTTTTTCTGACCGGCTTATTTTGCTTAGCATAACACTCACTAGCTCCATCCATGTCGTTGCAAATGGCAAGATTTCGTTCTTTTTTATGGCTGAGTAATATCCCACTGTATATATACACCACACCCTCTCCATCATTCATCTTGTGATAAGAACTTTTAAGATCTGCCCTGTTAGCAATTTTCAAATACGTGACACAGTATTAACTATAGTCACCAGGCTGTACATTACATCCCCATGACTTACTTACTTCATAACTGGAAGTTTGTATCCTCTGACCCCCTTCACCCATTTCTCCCACCCTTCATTTATATCTTTAGAAATGGTTTTCTTTAGTTCTTTTTTTTTTTTTTAAGATTTTATTTATTTATTTGACAGAGACAGAGACAGCGAGAGCAGGAACACAAGCAGGGGGAGTGGGAGAGGGAGAAGCAGGCTTCCCGCTGAGCAGGGAGCCCGATGTGGGACTCGATCCCAGGACTCTGGGATCATGACCTGAGCTGAAGGCAGCCGCTTAACGACTGAGCCACCCAGGCGCCCTCTTTAGTTCTTTAATCATATATAAAATAATCTATGTGAAGTCTTTTTTTTTCTAGTAGGTTCAATGTCTGGAGTTCAGGAATGATTTCTAATGATTGCTTTTGTTCTGTATATGGGCCATACTTGCTTGTTACTTTCCATGTCTCATAATTTTTTACTGAAAAATGGACATGTTCAACAGTGTAATGTGGCAATTCTGGAAATCAGATTCTCGCCCTCCCCCACAGTTTGTTATAATTGTTGTTTGTTGAGGTTGTTGTTGTTTGTTAGGTGATGTTTCTGAACTGATGATGTAAAGTCTGTGTTCTTTGTTGTATGTGGCCACTGAAGTCACTTCTTGGTTAGCTTATTGGTCAGCAAATGATTGCACAGAGACTTTCTTAATCACGCGAAATCAACAAGTCTCCCAGCCTTTGTCAAGGAGTTCCATGTTAAAATCGGAGCATGGCTTCAAAAATCAACCTGGCAGCTGACAACTGTGCCTTAACTGTTACTGCCTCCTTACATGAAGACTCAGTGTCAGACAAAGGTGGGAGCTTAGGACATTCTGAGGTCTTTCCTCAGCATGCATTTAGCTTTGGGCATGCTCACAATCCTACAAATAAATGCATGTGGCCTTCCAGATTCCCAGGAATATCTCAGAGCTTTTCAAGACCCCTGTAGACATCTCACTTCCCAGCTTTGCCTATTAATATTTCTAGATTATCTATCATGTGTTCTAACCGCTGTCCAGTGCCTCAGGAAGCCACAAAGTTTTTTTTTTTAATTGCCTATATATATATATATATATATTTTTTTTTTTTTTTTTTTTTTAACAAATACACTCACCACAACCTGCACCAGGAAAAGGCTTTAGGCATTGGGTGAACTCTGAATCAGGTCAAAAACAGATAGCCATAGAGGTGGGGTCTTCCAAGGAGCCACTAGACTGGTCAAATATCCTGTGAGATATGAGGATGTGAAGTAGCTTTACCCGCATTCTTCTCCCTTCAATGGCTGCCATGTTGCTGGTTTCCACTGTGTAGTTTCCAAAGCTACTTCAAAGTGGGAGAGTAGGAGATGGCCCTAGGGGCAAATTGAAGCACTAAAAACTCAGAGGATTTTGAGGAATATGGGGCAGAGTAGGAAGCACCAGGAATAGGTCTCCCTACATACACAATTGCATTGGCCAAACTGTCTGATGTAACATTTTGGAACTCTGGAATCTGTGGAAGGCTAGCAACTTCCAGGAAAAGATATGGATGACAAATTGCAGTTAATTTCATTAAATTTCAGCTCTTATCACAGCTACCTATCTCTTTCCCACAGCCACATGGCTGGAAGCTGTACAGATTACCTTGGAGCAGCTGCACAAGACCTGTGGAAGCTAGGGAGGGCAAAAAGGACCCTATCCTCCAAATAGTGGTATCTATGTACTAACTGATGATTGCTGCTTCTGATTATAGAAGTACAGACAAAGAGGCAGACAGCCATTGTTGTTACATCTCCCCCGATTGTGCAAGGCCCTCCCTCTCTAGGTCAGGTGACTGCCAAGAATATTTAAAGGGCCAACACACTTTCCCCTCATCCCTTATCTTTCACTATTTCTCCCTTTGGGAGAAGATTTTAAAGATTAGGACATTCAAACAATTGCATATACAGGGAAAATTAGAGGGGTGCCTGGGTGGCTTAGTTAGTTAAACGTCTGCCTTTGGCTTGGGTCATGATCCCAGGGTCCTGGGATCTAGTCACACATCAGGCTCCCCACTCAGCGGGGAGTCTGCTTCTCCCTCTGCCTGCCACTCCCCCTGCCTGTTCTCTCTCCCTCTCTGTCAAATAAATAAATAAAATCTTTAAAAAAAAGAAAGAAAGAAAGAAAGAAACTTAGAAAGTGGCCACAAATGCCCAGGGAAAGGCTGAAAAAAAGACCTGAGAGGACACTAAGGGTGATCAGCAGCACAGTGACAGCTTATAACAATCAGAAAAAAAAACACTAAAAACAGTAGCAAAAATATCAAACCCTGGAAAGGGGAAAGGGTACTGATTTCCAGAGTTAATAGCACATTATTTGATTCAAATGGCCAGTATTCAACAACAAAAAAATCAAAAGGCATACAAAGAAACAGCAAAGTATCGTCCGTTCAAAAAAATAAGAATTCAACAGAATTTTTCCCTGAAAAAGTTCTGGTGGCAAATATACCACAATGATTTTAAAACAACTTTCTTATAGATGCTCAAAGAACTCAAGGAACATATGGAGAAAGTCAAGAAAATAATATATAAACATCAATAAAGAGATAGAAAACTTAAAAAGAAATAAAAAGAAATTCTGGACTGGAAAAGGACAGTAACGGAAATGAAAAATGCACTAGATAGATTCAAAGTAGAAGAAAGAATCAGTGAACTTTAAGACAGGACAATGGAAATTATTGAGGCCAAGGAACAGAAAGAAAAAGACTGAAGAAAAATGAGCAAAGCCTAAGGGACCTGTGGGACACCATCAAGTAGACCAACATACACATCATGACAGTCCAGAAGAGAGAGAAAGGGGCAAAGAGAATATTAGAAGAAATAATGGCTGAAAACTTCCTAAATTTAATGAAATACAGAACATAAACATCCAAAAAGCTCAATGAATTCCAAATAAGATGAACTCAAAGAGACCCACACCAAGACACATTATAATCAAACTTTTATTTTTAAGATTTTATTTATTCACGGGGCGCCTGGGTGGCTCAGTCGTTAAGCGTCTGCCTTCAGCTCAGGTCATGATCCCAGGGTCCTGGGATCGAGCCCCACATTGGGCTCCCTGCTCCGCGGGAAGCCTGCTTCTCCCTCTCCCATTCCCCCTGCTTGTGTTCCCTCTCTCGCTGTGTCTCTCTCTCTCTATCAAATAAATAAATAAAATCTTTTAAAAAAAAAGATTTTATTTATTCATTTATTTGATAGAGAGAGAGAGCATGTGAACAGGGGGAGGAGCAAGGGAAGAGAGACAAACAGACTTTGTGCTTAGTGGGGAGCCAGAGCAATTAGGTAAAGAAAAATAAATACAAGGCAACCAAATCAGAAAGGAAGAAGTAAAACTGTCACTATGCAGATGACATGATATAAAAAAAACCCTAAAGATGCCACCAGAACAAACAAAAACCCAGAATAAACAAATTCAGTAAACTTGCAAGATACAAAATCAACATACAAAAATTTGTTGCATTTCTACATACTGATAATGAGCTACCAGAAAGAGAAATTATGAGAACAATGCCATTTATAATTGTGTCAAAAAATTATAAAATACTGAGGAATAGATTTAACCAAGAAGGTAAAAGACCTGTACTTTGAAAACTGTAAGACACTGGTGAACTCACAGATAAATGGAAAGATATCCAATGCTCTTGGAATGGAAAAATGTTGTTAAAATGTCCATACTAGCCAAAGCAATCTACAGGTTCAACATAATCCCTATCAAAATTCCAATGGCATTTTTCACAGAAATATAACGAACAACCCTAAAATTTGTATGGAACCACACAAGACCCCAAATAGCCAAAGCAACCTTGAGAAAGAACAAAGCTGCCGGTATCACAGTCCTGGATTTCAAACTACATTACAAAGCTATAGTATCAAAACAGTATGGTATCGGCACTAAAACACACACTTAGATCAATGAAGCAAAACAGAGAGCCCAGATATAAACTCACACATATGTGTGCAAAGGTGCCAGAATATACAATGGAGAAAGGACAGTCTCTTCAATAAATGGTGCTGGGCACACTGGACGGCCACATGCAAAAAATGAAACTAGACCACTATCTTACACCAGGTACAAAAATTAACTCAAAATGGATTAAAGACTTGAATGTAAGACCTGAAACCATAAAAATCCTAGAAGAAAAAATAGAGGAAACCCTCTCTGACATTGGTCTTGAAATTTTTTTTTAATTTGAAACTAAAAGCAAAAGCAATAAAAGAAGAAACAAACTAAATGGGACTATAGCAACCTAAAATGTGACTGCGCAGCAAAGAAAACATCAACGAAATGAAAAGGCAACCTACCAAATGGGAGAAAATGTTTGCAAATCATATATGTGCTAAGGGGGCTAATACCCAAAATATGTAAAGGACTCATATAGCTCAATAGCAAAAAACCCAAATAATCCAATTGAAAAATGCGCAGGGGCTCTGAACACCTTTTTTTCCAAAGAAGACAGATAGATGTATGACAGATACATGAAAAGATGCTTGACATCACTCATCATCAGGGAAATGCAAATCAAAATCACAAAGAGATACCACCTCACACCCATCATAATGACTATTATCAAAAAGACGAGAGAATATGTGTTCATGAGGATGGAGAGAAAAGGGAAACCTCATGCACTGTTGTTGGGAATGTAAATTAGTACAGCCACTATGAAAAACACTATGGGGGACGCCTAGGTGGCTCAGTCCATTAAGCATCTGCCGTAGGCTCAGGTCATGATCCCAGAGTCCTGGGATCAAGCCCCACATCCAGCTCCTTGCTCAGCCGGGAGCCTGCTTCTCCCTCTGCCTGCCACTCCCCCTGCTTGTGCTCGCTCACTCTCTCTCTCTCTCTCTCCCTCTGACA
Source organism: Neomonachus schauinslandi (assembly GCF_002201575.2). Taxonomy (NCBI): domain Eukaryota; kingdom Metazoa; phylum Chordata; class Mammalia; order Carnivora; family Phocidae; genus Neomonachus; species Neomonachus schauinslandi. Next base: position 114,114,033 of record NC_058410.1, read on the forward strand.
AATAAATAAATAAAATCTTAAGAAAAAGAAAAAAGAAAAACAGTATGGGGGTCCCCCCCACAAATTAAGTAGAACTATCATGATCCAGCAAATTCCACTCCTGGGTATTTACCCAAAGGAGAGAAAATCTCTGTCTCATATTCATTGCAGCATTATTTGCAATACCCAAGACATGGAAGCAACCTAAGTGTCCACTGAAAAATGAATGAATAAATAAAATGTGGAGAGGGGGGCACCTGGCTGGCTCAGTCCATGGAGCATGCAACTTTTGATCTCAGGGTTATGAGTTCAAGCTCCCTGATGGATGTAGAGATTACTGAAAAATAAAATCTTTTTAAAAAATATTTCGTGAGGCGCCTGGGTGGCTCAGTCGTTAAGCGTCTGCCTTCGGCTCAGGTCACGATCCCAGGGTCCTGGGATCGAGCCCCGCATCGGGCTCCCTGCTCGGCGGGAAGCCTGCTTCTCCCTCTCCCACTCCCCCTGCTTGTGTTCCCTCTCTTGCTGCGTCTCTCTCTGTCAAATAAATAAATAAAGTTTTAAAAATAAATAAAATAAAATAAAATAATAAAAAATATTTCGTGTTATGGGCGCCTGGGTGGCTCAGTGGGTTAAGCGGCTGCCTTTGGCTCAGGTCATGATCCCAGAGTCCTGGGATCGAGTCCTGCATTGGGCGCCCTGCTCAACGGGGAGGCTGCTTCTCTCTCTCCCCAATGCTTGCGCTTTCTTGCTATCTCTCTCTCTCTCAAATTAATAAATAAAATCTTTTATTTTTTATTTATTTTGATTTTTAAAAATATTTTATTTATTTATTTGACAGAGAGAGATACAGCGAGAGAGGGAACACAAGCAGGGGGAGTGGGAGAGGGAGAAGCAGGCTTCCCGCGGAGCAGGGAGCCTGACCTGGGGCCCGATCCCAGAACCATGGGATCATGACCCGAGCTGAAGGCAGCCGCTCAACTGACTGAGCCACCCAGGCACCCCTCTAGCAAACATTTAAACAAGAACTAATACCAATCCTTCACATACTTCTCCAAAAAATTGATCAGGGAGTACTTCTTACCTCATTCTGGGGCCAGCATAACCCTGATACCAAATCCAAACAAGACACTACAAGAAAAGACAACTACACACCAACATCCCTTATGAACACATTGTATTTCTATACACTTAGCAATGAACAATCCAAAAATGAAAATGAAATTAAGAAAACAATTCCATTCACAAAAGCATCAGAAAGGATAAAATACTTAGTAAATTTAGTGAAAAAAGTGCAAGACTTGGGGCACCTGGGTGGCTCAGTCGGTTAAGTGTCTGCCTTCGGCCTGGGTCATGATCTCGGGATCCTGGGATAGAGCCCAGTGTTGGGCTCCCTGATCAGCGGGGAGTCTGCTTCTCCCTCTCCCGCTCTGCCTGCTTGTGCACACTTGCTCTCTCTTTCTCTGTCAAATAAATAAAATCTTTTTTTTTAATTAAATGTTTTATTTATGTATTCATGAAAGTCAGAGAGAGAGAGAGAGGCAGAGGCAGAGGGAGAAGCAGGCTCCCCGCCTAGCAGGGAGCCCGATGCGGGACTCGATCCCAGAACCCTGGGATCATGACCTGAGCCGAAGGCAGACGCTTAACCATCTGAGCCACCCAGGCGCCCCAAATAAAATCTTTTTTAAAAAATTAACTCAAGTGTGCCTGGGTGGCTCAGTTGGTTAGGCGACTGCCTTCGGCTCAGGTCATGATCCTGGAGTCCCGGGATCGAGTCCCGCATCGGGCTCCCTGCTCGGCGGAGAGTCTGCTTCTCCCTCTGACCCTCCCCCCTCTCATGCTCTCTCTCTCTATCTCATTCTCTCTCTCAAATAAATAAATAAATAATCTTTAAAGAAAAAAAAATTAACTCAAAATGGATCAAAGACCTAAACATGACAGCTAAAACTGTGGAACTGAGTTATAGAAGAAAACGTATAGGTGAATCGTAATGACCTTGGAATAGGCAATACACACTTAGATGCACCAAATCTCAACATCTCTAGCAGACGACAAGAGTCCACCCGTAACAATGGCTGCATCTAAGGAGAGAAACTGAGTAGCTGGGGATGGGAAAAGAGGAAATTACTTTCAAAGGTATATTTATTTTTATCTTTTGAATGTTCTACCATGTGCTTATAATATCTATTCAAAAAATAAAATTTAATTTAAAAACAAAAACAAAAAAGGGGCACCTGGCTGGCTCAGTCCGAAGAGCATGTGACTCTTGATCTTGGGGTCATGAGTTCGGGCCCCACACTGAGTATAGAGATTACTAAAAAAAATAAATAAGTAAATTTTAAAAGAAAAGGAACAACAACAACAACAAAAAACAGATGGCAGGCTGAATTTGGCTCAGGGGCTTGTCTAGCCCTGCTCTAAGCCAAAATGACTCAATGTAAAGGAAAAACTCACTTCCTCCTGTGTTTCTTCTTCTTCTTTTTTTTTTTTAAGACTTTATTTACTTATTTGACAGAGAAAGACACAGTGAGAAAGGGAACACAGACATGGGGAGTGGGAAAGGGAGAGGCAGGCTTCCTGCAGAGCAGGGAGCCCAATGTGGGGCTCGATCTCAGGATACTGGGATCATGAACTGAGCCAAAGGCAGACGCTGAATGACTGAGCCACCCAGGCACCCCCCTCCTCTGTTTCTTCTGCTACTCACACTACTCTGTTACAACACCGCTTCTGAGAGCAGACGTGTGGGTGTTTTTCCACACATCGAGCAATTCTGAGACAGCAGCTGGATGTCCCATAGTTTAACTCAATTCCGACACTATCTCCCTAGAGAGAGCATCAGATCCCCCAGGTTAAGGCTCAGTCTACAAGACTATTCCCCACCCCAACGTCAGACACCAACCGGAAGTCCGGGGTGTCATTTATATCCTGACCAATGGACTATAAACCAGAAGTTCCCATAACCGCCCCGCCCCCGCCCCAGTTTAGATTAATTTGCTAGAGTGGCCCATGGAACTCGGGAAAACATGTACTTACTAGATGGCAAGTTTATTATAAAAGCATATAACTCAAGAACAGCCAGGTGGGAGAGATGCATAGGGCAGGGCGCGTAGGAAGGGGTGTGGAGCTTCCATGGCCTCTTAGAGCACCTCTCTTCCAGCATCTCCAATTCATTCACCAACCGGGAAGCTCTCTGAGCCCCCACCCTTTTGGGTTTTTATGGAGGCTACACAACAAAGGCATGATTGATTAAATCATGGGCCATTGGTGATTGACCTCAATCTCTAGCCCCTCCCCCATGTCAAGGGGGTGGGACTGAAAGTTCCAATCCTCTAATCAGCGGTTGGTTCCCCCGGCAACGAGCCCCCCAACCTTAGGGGCTTTCCAAAAGTCACCTCCTTCACATAAAGTCAGGTGTGATTGAAGAGGTTTCTTATGAATAATAAGACACTCCTTTTTGCCTTTATAGCCCTGGAGTCCTTTCAGGGAACCAAGGACAGAAGACTAAATATAACAAATGATGCTCCTATTGTTCTTGCCTCTTAGGAAATTAAAGGAGGAAGAGGAAACAGGAGGAAGCTCAAATATATATTTCTTATGTCCCAGTATTACAGGCCCCATCGGCAGTGCATCCTATCCCCAGTAATTGATGAATCTATGGCCTGAGAATGTTATATTAATAAGACAGGCCAGCTGCTACCACAAACAGACCCTGAAATCCATAAGGCTTACACAATAGAAATTTCTTTGTGTGTTATGTAAGAGTATAAGCAGGTGAGCAGCCAGACTTCTTCCACATAGTCACTCAGGTACCCAGGCTATCAGAGGAAACTGAGACCCAATAGCCAGACAAGCAGCACAGTGGGGACTAGAACATGGGCAGGCTGATGTTTGGCCTATAACCCTGTTTCTTAGCCATGCTGAGCTCAAATACCAAGCTGCTTAGGTTCATTCTAGTTTCATAATTTCTGTCTATCTTGATCCTGCCTCATAAGGAGCATCTTTATCAAATCAAGCACAGTGCTGGGAAGATTAATTTGGTGTGTAGAATATTTTAAATGAGTCCAAGATTGAAGAATGAATGAATGAATGAATGATGACGCCTATAATGTGACTTCAGTTCTTCTCATTTTACATTTACTTAGAGCTATCTTTTACAGTAAACCCCTTCAAATCCTTTTAGGGAGTAGGTGGGTTAGAATATGAAATAAATCAGAGAGTTGAAAATCAGGGGTCCAGATGGAACAAAGACAGACAGGACACTGACCTGTCTGATTAAACCACTGGGATGTGACACGAGAAGAACTCTTTTCCTTAGGAAAGTCCTCTCCCATGTCATTCTGTGGCTCTGTGTCTCTCCCTCTTCTTTCATTCTTGCTTTAAATAGGCAAGTGGCTTTTTGCATTCTGTGCCCCAAAGAACAATTGGATCCAATCCAACATTCACAGATTCGTTTCCTGGGGCTGCTGTAACAAATTTCCACAACCAGATGGTGTAAAACGACAGAAACTCACTCTCCTACAGTTCCAGAGGCTCTAGAGGAGACTCTGTTTCATGTCCCTGCCAGGTGCCAGGGGCTGCCAGCTCTCCTTGGCTTATCGCTCCAATCTTCCAGGCCAGCCTCTTAAAATCTGCCTTTGCTCCAACTGCACATCACTTTTTCCTCTCTCTACCGAATCTTCTTTACATCCCTCTTATAAGAATATACAGGTGTTTGCATTTAGAGCAACCCCGATAATCTAGGATAATCTCCCCAGTTCAAAATCTTTAATCATCATATCTGCAAAGACGCCCCCGCCTTTTTCCCCCCCTGTATAAGGAAACATTCACAGGCTCCACAGTTTAGGACGTGAATCTTTTTTTTTAATATTTTATTTATTTATTTGAGAGAGAGAGAGCATGAGAGGGGGGAGGGTCAGAAGGAGAAGCAGACTCCCCGCTGAGCAGGGAGCCCAATGTGGGACTCAATCCTGGAACTCCAGGATCATGACCTGAGCTGAAAGCAGTTGCTTAACCAACTGAGCCACCCAGGTGCCCCAGACATGAATCTTTTTTAAAGATGTATTTATTTATTATCTGAGAGAGAGAACGCGCACCAGAGTGGTGGAGAGGGGCAGAGAGAGAGGGAGAGAGAGAATCCCAAGCAGACTCTTGGCTGAGCCAGGAGCCGGCCCCAGGTTTGATCTCAAGACCCAGAGATCATGACCTGAGCCAAAATCAGGATGCCCAACCAACTGAGCCACCCAGGTGCCCCAGGACATGGATATCTTTTATGGACACATCAGTTCATTCTTCATTACTCCATTACTTCATTTGCTGAATATTTGCAGGGGTCCTCATTCAGTCCTGTGGGTATGCAAAAATTTATAAATCAGGGCCCTTGACGTCTGACTTTCAAACAATAAAGTTGATATCTCCTCCCTCACCTGGTCTAGAAATTATCTCTATCAGAGTCCAGCCAAGAAAATAGATACCTCACTAGTTATTTTAAGAGAGAGAATGCAAAAGAGGACATTCATGAAACAAGAGCTAGAAAAGCAAACATGGGACACTGAGGTCCTACAGACGATGTGTTACTCCAGAAAGCAATGCCCATTGGAAGAGCCGAGGGAGCAACAGGAAGATCCGAGAAGCTTGGAGCGGGGGTGGGTGGGGGGACCTTTTGGAAGTGAGGGTCTGACCCCTGAGGAGAGGCGGTGTCCAGCTGTGCTACCATCTCGACAGCTCAGGGGAAGAGCCTCCCAGAACTGGGGCTCAGACCACCGAGGAGAGATGCTGTGTCACTGGGGCGTATATACCAAGGGGTTGTGGAGAGGCCGGAACTGGGCCTCCCAAATCAAGCTGGGGGCTGAAGCCAACTATTGCTGCCCAGGGTGATGTGCCGGTTGCTGGTGCAGAGCAGATGGGGCCCAAGACGAGCGCCGGCCACGCCCTGCTCTGGCTCTCGGGTCTTCCTCTAGTGCCCCCTGCTGGCAGAAGCGCGCAGGAAGCCAACTGACAGAGGAGAAACGCAGAAGAGTTCCTGCTCCAAATCCGAGCGAAATATGGAAGGGTGGATGAGCCGCTGAAAGACAGTGACGATCCACACGGTCCACCCTTTCCCCTACCCAGCATCCATATCCACCCCCCTACCTGTATTTGAACTTCTGTGTAACAACTAAACAGCCTTATGCTTCTGCCTAACACGATAGATGCGACCATCCTTCAGAAAATGAAGACCCTCTCACCCTTGCCCCCAAAAGGGGATAGGATATACAGAGTCCCTACAGCCATCTCTAGGTGATATTAATTACCCCTAGAGGCAATCACAGTTCCAGCTGACTCTTCTGTAGTCTACAGACTAAACGGTAAGATTAACCACCCATCACAATCTTTATATAAACTAAAAAGGGCAGTCAAAGAAAGAGGGAAAAGTATCTTAGAATGGGACCTCATTTAGAAATCTGGTCTTTACAAATGTATTCAAATTAAGGTGAGATTATTAGGATGGGACCCAATCTAATATGACATGTTCTTATGAGAAGAGGAAAATGTCTTGTGAAGATGCAGACCCAGGGAGAATACCATGTCCTGGCAGGGGGCAAAGATTGAAGTGATGGGTCTACAGCCCAAGGGACACCAAGAACTGCCGGGAGCTACCAAAAGCTGGAAGGGGCAAGAAAGCTTCCTTCCCTAGAGCCTTTGAGAGAACACGATCCTGCCCATACCTTGATTTCAGACTTCCACCTTCCCAACGCTGAGAGACTAGATTTCTATTGTTTTTTTTTAAGGCAGCCAACCTGCGGCTTTGTTGTGATGGCCCTTGAAGACTGATTGTGTGCATGAGAGTATGTCTGTGCTTCACACGCAAGCAAGAAAACGTACCCGACTCATACCTTCTTGTTTTTGTAATTCACCACATGTGATCTTAATCACTTCTTTCTTCCCTTCTCCACTCCATGTTCCCTTTGCCTTGAGCCAGCACCTCAGCTGACTGAATTCTTTATTTGATGGACTAAGACTTTATTTAATTCCCAAAGGATATGAATTCTCAGGGGTCCTATCTTGTGTTGTTATGTTGTTGTTTTCCATTAACTTTTACTTGGGCATGTAAAAATATTAAGAGACACCCCAGAGAACACCCCAGATTCTAGACATAGTTCTGACCTCATTGTGTAATAGTGACCCTATTTTTCCTTGGTTATCAGATTCGATCATTCCAGCAAGTAGAGTAGCCAGTTCCTTTGCCTGTTGGTTCAGTGCCATGAGGAGCCCCAAATGACCAGGAAGTGTCAGGTTCCAGATCAATGAACTCAACCTTGTGCCTCATGGTGGAAGCATTCCTCTACCAGGAATCATGACTTTTAAACCAGCAGAGCTCAGAGTTGCAGGAATAGGAAGCAAACAATGTATGAATAGATTATTAGATGTTATTACGACAGGAACTACTTACACTCCCACCCTTGATTTCTAGATCTGTCTATTCTGGGTGCTTCTTCAAAGCAGTTCATCCTGTAAGATGAACCCCAATATTTCAAGATGTCTGCCTTATAACTTGGTGGGTCAGATAACACCCCGTATCTAATAGGCACCTCAGATTACATAGCCACTTGATGTCCCATGGTCTCTACCAACGCCTAGTAGCAAGCTTGGAGCTAAGTCAAACGCAAAGGAGTTCTCTGCAGACGAGGGCATGGAACTGCTCCAAAAACTTATATGTGTGGGCTGAGACTCTTCTTTAGGGCTTCCCAGTGGCTCCTATCTGCCACAGATACTTCAACTGTCGTTCGACCTCTTGGGTCATGAGACCCAAGTGGTGGGGCCATTTGCACTGCCCCTCCATGGAGCCCACTCAAAACTCAGCGAATGGGTCAGAGTTGGGCACTCACATGTGTTATATGCTGCTTCCTATATTTGTTTCCTAGGGCCACTGTAACAGATTACCACAAACACAAAGGGCTTAAAACCACAGAAATGTATTTTCTTACAGTTCTAGAGGGTGGAAGTCTGAAACCAACGTGTCAGCAGGGCTGTACTGTCTCAAATGATCTCTCAAACTTTCTCCCAGCTTCTGGTGGTTCCCAGCAAACCTTGGTATTCCTTGGCTTATAGACACATCACTGTAATCTCTATCTCTGCCAGAACACAGTGTTCTCCCTGTGTGTCTGTGTTTTCACATGACATTTTCCTCTTATAAAAACACCTGTCATGGGGGGGTGCGCCTGGGTGGCTCAGTTGGTTGAGCGTCCGACTCATGATTTTGGCTCAGGTCATGATATCATGGGTCGTGGGATCAATCCCCGAGTTGGGCTCCACGCTCAGCAGGGAGTCTGCTGGAGATTCTCTCCCTCTCCTTCTGCCCCTCCCCCCACTCACGCTCTCACTCACTCTCTCTCTCTCTCAAATAAATAAATAAATCTTAAAAAAAAAAAAAACAGGCATGTTAAGTTAGGGCCCACCCTAATGGCCTTACTTTTAACTTGATTACATCTGCAAAGACCCTATTTCCAAATGAGGTCACATTCTGAGGTGTTGGGGGTTAGGACATCAATGTATCTTTTTGGGAAATGCAATTCAAAGCATAATGCCTCCCAAATCCAAAAGGACCCACAAAGCATTGGCCCTCACTTTTAGGCATGGGCAGTACCAGGTATGCAACATTCACCTTTTTAAAAATTTTTAAATTTAAATTCAATTAGCCAACATACAGTACATCATTAGTTCCAGATGTAGAGTTCAGTAATTCATCAGTTGCATATAACACCCAGTGCTCATCACATCACATGCCCTCCTTAATGCCCATCACCCAGTTACCCCATCCCCCCACACCCACCTCCCCTCCAGCAATCCTCAGTCTGTTTCCCATAGCCAAGAGTCTCTCATGGTTTTTCTCCCTCTCTGATGACTTCCCATTCTGTTTTCCCTCCCTTCCCCTACAGTCCTCTGCCCCATTTCTTAAGTTCCACATATGAGTGAAACCATATGATAATTGTCTTTCTCTGGTTGACTTATTTCACTCAGCATAATACCCTCCAGTTCCATCCACACTGATGTAAATGGTAAGTATTCATCCTTTCTGAGGGCTGAGTAATATTCCATTGTATACATATAGCACATCTTCTTTACATGCAACATTCACCTTTAAGGAAATAATCCAACTTGCTCCAAACCACTGGATCCCCCAGAAATTTTGTTGAGATGGCAAGTCCCTACATTTTTATGGGCTTTGTCTCCCACCCTCCAGCTTGTTTGGACCTCACTAAGGAATCTAAAGTCCTTACTATGACTTGCTTTTGGGGTTCGATCTGCATAACATCATCAATGCAGCGATGCTCAGTGGAAGAGCAGAATGATGAAAATCTCTGCAGCCTAGATTATGACAGAACCAGAGAGTTGACAGAGCCCTGGAGCAAGGCTGTGAAGGTATACTGTCAGGTGGGATAGTTGATATTAAACTGATTTGGGTAATACTTGCAGTTGTTACAGAGAAAGTGTCATTTGCCAGATCAACAGTGCTGGACCAGGGGACCAGGGGCTATGCTAATCTGCTCCAGTAAAGGTATCTCATCTGGAACAGTGGCTGCCATTGGAATCACCATCTGATTGTGTTTGTAATGAATTACAGAAATTCTCTAAAAGCCATGTGGCTTTTGTACAAGCCAAACAGGTGAGATAAATGGGGGTGTGTCATAAGCAGCATCTTCAGGGAGCCTGATGGGTGTCTCAGTCGGTTGAGCATCCGACTCTTGATTTCAGCTCAGGTCATGATCTCAGGGTCGTGAGATCAAGCCCCATGTCGGGCCCCGGGCTCAGTGTGGAGTCTGCTTGAGATTCTCGCTCTCCCTCTGGCCCTGACCCCCTCAAAGAAAGAAAGAAAGAAAGAAAGAAAGAAAGAAAGAAAGAAAGAAAGAAAGAAAGAAAGAAA
>NC_058410.1:114123919-114198294 GCF_002201575.2 Neomonachus schauinslandi
AAAGAAAGAAAGAAAGAAAGAAAGAAAGAAAGAAAGAAAGAAAGAAAAAGAAACCATAAGTAGCATCATCCCTGCAGCTTCCTCAAGTATGCAACATGGCTTTTTGTTTACTATCTGAGTATGGAGGCAAAGTTCTGGGATCCTTCCTGTGGTCCTTCAAACCATAATAGCCTTTAGTCCATGGTTCTGAGAGCCAATGTGAGGATTCTGTCACTGCCCAAGCATTTATTTAAAAAACCAGGGAAATAACGACAGGAAGGGTCAGTGGTCTTGCTTGGCTCACTGTGATTTAGACATGAGTCAAAATTCCATTTAAGCCCCTTCTGGCTCTTTTGGTTCCCAGGAATTAATGACGACTCAAAGCCAGTGTCTAGTGATCTCCAAAGAGTCTGAGAATGTCCCTTTCCCCAAGACACAGTTACCTTAGTAAATGGCTGCAGAGCCCTTTGAGGAGAGCTTCAGAGATTTATACTGCATGCTTATGGGGTTTTGCAAGATTCTGTCTCAAGAGGAAGAATGCCGGCTCAGTTCAATCCAGGGGCTCTGAGTCAATGATCTACCTTAGCTCCAGACTGTGACCGTCACTGTGGAAACTAAGTCAGGTTTCTGGCTACCTGACCTGTCATGTTTCTGCTCTAAAGATCAAGAAATATTTTAATAGGCTGCCTATCTCTTTTATTCCTAGGGACACCATAGTCAATTAGCCTCCGTCAGAACCCATACAGGTCGAAACATCCCGATTGCCATTCTCTGGTGCCCAGTATGTCTCTGGTGGCTGAATGCTGCCATGTGGCCTCCCCTCGTCCAGGACTCCAGCTTTCCTACTGAAATGTGGGAGCCCATCTCAGGGGTGGGTCTCACCCCCACTACTCCTGGCTAACAGGAAACAGCGAGCACGGGCTCCTCGAGGATGCTGGTCCTCCCCCTGCTACTGTATTCCTGGCACCCTCATGGCAGGTGTGTCCTCTGGGACTTCTTAGGAGATGCAGTGTGTGAGGAGGGGATGTGTGGGTCACGTGTGACAAACCCATTCCCTTTTTCCCCCTTCCTACACTTTCAGATTCCTTCTACATAATTCCAGCTCAACCTCACTGAATGGAGGCCATCACGGAGTGCAAGGTTTAGTCAATCAGCCAAGCAAGCTGCTAACTCCTCTACCAGCTGCCCAAGCTAACATAGTGTGGTAGATTGCAGAATAAAATGGCCACATGTCCCTCCCCTCTCTGTACGTTCACCCCTTTGCAATATGACTTTACTGCAACTCCCCCAAATCCAGATTGGCCTTGTGATGTGCTGTGACCAACAGAAGATGGCAGACACGATTTTGTGGGTGCTCTGAGGCCAGATCCCCTGAGGCTCGCCGCTTCCACTACCCCTCTCCTGCTGCCCTTAGCTGCCAGGGGAAGGGGCCAGGGCGGACCTCTTGGGGGACAAGAGGCCACGCACAGAGCCAGTCCCAGCTGATGGCCAGTACCAACAGGCCCGCTGTCCTGGGGCATTCCTCCAGCCGCGGCCACGCCACCAGAGGACCGCCACCGCATGAATGACCCCAGGGGTGACCAGCAAAAGAATTGCCCCACTGAGCAGAGCCAAATCGCTGACCCACAGAATCATGAGCAAAGAAAACGGTCATTGTTTTAGGCCACTAAGTCATACAGCAATAGATAACTGGGACACTCATCCCCCCCCAACCCCGAGTCTCAGGTAAGTGATCTCATATGGACGAATCCAGGACTGCGACAGAAAGGCCATCTCTGACCAAACGGCAAACTACCAACTGGGCGAAGGGAGGGCCCAAAGGAATGGAGGTGAAAACCAGTGGGGGAGGGGAGGTGGGTGGAGAGAGCCTGTCCGCAGTGTGGATCTCAGGTGGAGCCAGCAAAGAGCCAGGGTGAGAGGCCTATGGGTGGTGACAGCAAAGCCACATGTCTGACCACCGGGGAGATGCTGAGGCCAGGTGCAGGTAGAAAGAAGTCGGGAGACTGAGAAGCCAGGGGATCGGAAGGACCGTCTATGTGGACACTGAACACGTCCAGCATTATGGCTGGAGTGGTGTCCGAGAGTGACCAGGGCTCCGTAGGACGTCTGCGACAACAGTATTGTCAAACAGCGTGAGACCTAAAGCTGAGAGTTTTGGGGGGAGAGGGAAGGGTCATATTCTGGAAGTGGAGCAAGGAGGTCACCGACTCTACCTCCCAGCCCTGGGGGGAGCGGGTGCAGAAGGAGCAAGAGGGAGAGAACGGCCACCCTTCGAGCTTGTGGTAGGGGAAGCAGTGTCCTCAGGGAGAGCGAGTTTTCCAGAAGAGCTAGGAGGAGAAGGAAACTGTTCACAGAAGACAAACCCTAAGGCCCTTCCCATGCCTGAGGTCAAGGGAGCTCGGGAGAGGGTGTCCATAGTTAGGGGGTGGGAGACAGCATGAAAGAAGGGGAGCAGGGCCAGATGGGGATTAGATTCGGGAAGGAGGCTGACCAGGACGTAAACAGGGATAAGGGCGTAAGGAGATTAGCGCTGGTGTCTGCCGCAGAGCAGTGGTGGGCTTGAGAGCTGTCTAAGCTGTCAGGGAGCAAAGCAGGGGCCCGAGAAGGCTATATAAACACTCACTGCAGAAACGGTCCTGCACCAGCTTGTCCAGAACTCTGACTCCTGCCAACGCATTTCCAAGAATCGTCAAGAAAGTGATGAAAAATTCAGGGAAACAGAAGAGAGCACAAGAACAGATCCCAGTACAGATTTGATTTTATGTACAACAATGGCGGAATTTCCAGTCAGTGAGAAAAGAATGGTACTTTATATACTAAGTGATGCTGACGCGGCGGGTCTCCCACCAGGAAGAAAATGAGCTAGAAACCCTACCTCTCAGCATAACCAAATAAAAAATTTCAGATGGTTTAACACCATACATGTAAACTATATGCAAAATATATAAAATATATATCCAAAAGACCTTTTAAACCAGACCAGACAGCCAAAAGCGACAAGAGAAAATGTATACTCATTTAATCACATAAAAACTGTAAATTGTTTATGGCAAAAGACACCTTCCCTGAAGTCAAAAGGTGTTAATAGAGTAGGAAGCCACTTGAAATCCATGTGAGAGACAAGTTAATATCTATATTACACAAAGAGATCCTACAAAATGTTAAGTAAAAGACAATCCAGGGGTGGCTGGGTGGCTCAGTCGGTTAAGCGTCTGCTTTCAGCTCAGGTCATGATCTCAGGGTCCTGGGATCGAGTCCCACATTGGGTTCCTTGCTTAGCGGGGAGTCTGCTTCTCCCTCTGCCTCTGCCCCTCCCCCTTCACTTGTGTTCTCTCTCACTCACTCTGTTTTCTCTCTCCAGTAAGTAAGTAAATAAATAAATAAAATCTTTTAAAAAATCCACTGGGAAAAGAAGGATAGAAATAGTTCACAAAAGAGCAAATCCAAGTGCCTAATAAGCATATAAAAAGATGTCATCTTACTAGTTGTCAGGGAAATGTGAACTGAAGTAAGAACATACTATCGCTTAATACCCACAGATAACCAAAAATAAAAATACAAGTGATACTATTGTTTGCGGTGAAATGGGGGAGCTGGCTCTGTTCTCATTCACTGCTGGTGAAAACATGTTTCATTGCAGCCTTTTTGAAAAACAATCTGGAAATATCTATGAAAAGTATTTAATAGGCACACTCTTTAATCCAGCAATTCACACCTGAATTAAAGTAAAACCCCTTAAAAATAAAAGCCAGGGCACATAAGGATGAATATATGCAAGAATATTCATTGTAGTATTAGTCATAGTGGTGAAAACAAAACAAGACAAACCTGGTAAATAAATGGAATGTTTTTAATTTTATTTTTTATTAAGTTTTTAATTTTAATTCCATTATAGTTCACATGTAGTGTAATATTAGTTTTAGGTGTATAACACAGTGATTCAACCATTCTGTATATTACTTAGCGCTTGTCATCCCCTTTACCTGTTTCTCTCACCACCCCACCCCCCCACTCCTCAAACCATCAGTTTCTCTGTAGTTAAGCGTCTGTTTTTTGGTTTGCCTCTCTCTCTCTTTTTTCCCTTTGTTCACTTCTTTTATTTTATTTTATTATTTAAAAAATTTTTTTTATTAAGATTTTTTATTTATTTGCGAGAGAGAGAATGAGAGACAGAGAGCATGAGAGGGGGGAGGGTCAGAGGGAGAAGCAGGCTCCTCGCCGAGCAGGGAGCCCGACGCGGGACTCGATCCCGGGACTCCAGGATCATGACCTGAGCCGAAGGCAGTCGCTTAACCAACTGAGCCATCCAGGCGCCCTGTTCACTTCTTTTATTTTTAAAATTCCACATATGAGTGAAATTACATGGTATTTGTCTTTCTCTGACTGACTTATTTCACTTAGCATTATGCTCTCTAGCTCCATCCATGTTGTTGCCAATGGCAAGATTTCATTCTTTCTATGGCTGAGTAATATTCCATTGTGTGTATACGCCACATCTTCTTTAACCATTTATCTATCAATGGTCACTTGGGCTGTTTCCATATCTTGGCTATTGTAAACAATGCTGCTATAAACGTAGAGGTGCATATATCCTTTCAAATTAGTGTTTTCATATTCTTTGGATAAATACCCAGTAGTGCAATTGCTTATATAGTTCTATTTTTAATTTTTTTTGAGGACCCTCCACACTGTTGTCCAGAGTGGCTGCACCAGTTTGCATTCCCACCAGCAGTGTGCAGGGAGGGCTCCCTTTCCTCCACATCCTCGCCAACATTTTCTTGTGTTTTTGATTTTAGCCATTCTGACAGGTGTAAGGTGATATCTCATTGTGGTTTGGATTTGCATTTCCCTGATGATTAATGATGATGAACATCTTTTCATGTGTCTGTTGGCCATCTTGATGTCTTCCTTTTTTTTAAGATTTTATTTATTTATTTGAAAGAGAGAGCAAGCGAGAGAGAGAGAGAGCACAAGCAGGGAGGGCTGCAGAGGAAGAGAAAGAAGCAGGCTCTCTGCTGTGGAGCTCTAGATGTGGAGCTCTATCCCAGGACTCTGGCATCATGACTGAGCCGAAGGCAGACACTCAACCCACTGAGCCACCCAGGCACTCGTTGGATGTCTTCTTTGGAGAAAAGTCTGTTCATGTCCTCTGCCCATTTTTTAATTGGATTATTTGGGTTTTTTGGTGTTGAGTTGTATATGTTGGATACTAACCTTTTATCTGATATGTTGTTTGCAGATATTTTCTCCCATTCAGTAGTTTGTCTTTTAGTTTTGTTGATTGTTTCCTTTGCTGTGCAGAACCCTTTATTTTGATGAAGTTCCACTTATTTATTTTTGCTTTTATTCCCCTTGCCTCAGGAGACATAACTAGAAATATGTTGCTATGGCCGATGTCAGAGAAATTACTGCCTGTGCTCTCTTCTAGGATTTCTATGGTTTTATGTTTCACATTTAGGTCTTTATCCATGTTGAGTTTATTTTGTGCATGGTGGAATGCTTTTTAATGGGGCAATGAATAAATAAATGGTGCATTCATGCCGTGGGATATTATACAGACATTAAAAGAGGTAAGTTAATGCTGTTCTAATTGATGCTAGGGGTTAAGTTAAATAGGCAAGAAGAAAAGATGCATATAAAACATGGTCACATTTTTATATAAAAATAGTAACAAAAATAATCCTGTATATGTGCCAGTGTTTTTATGTGTGATTCTATCAACAAGTGGAAAGTCTCGAAGGACATACACCAGCGTGTAACACTGATTTTCTGGGGAAGGAAAGGTAAAATGAATAAATAAGGAAAAGCATTTTTTTTTAAAAAGGGCATCTAGGATAATAACCATTTTTGCCAATTTTCTGCAAACTAACACTTGTGGGTGCATATAAATGCATAGGGAGGCAGACAGACGGGCACCAGCATTATGATAGTGAATTTTCTCAGGGTAGGGGGATTTCAGGTGATTTTAAATGTCTTTCTTTGTCTTTTCAGTGAGCTTAAAGTTTTACAGTGATCAATGCTATTTTCTTCATTGTGGGGTGAAAAAAGTTGTATATGTGGGTATGATTGGCAGGTCTTGGGATAGGAGAGGCTTTGTGGGAAACAAAGAGGCTGGAGCTAAGAAAACCGCTCAGGCACCCTTCCTTCCAGGTGCCCTCGATCCTCTCTCCCTGCTTGTTCCCTTCAATCACTCAACACAGTCAGTAAGTAGCTCGTTAGAGGGGGAGGGTGGCCCAGGAAAGTGTGGTGTCGTGGGCACCCAGGGAGAGAGGGTGCCAAATGCTGCAGGGAAGGCAGGGAAGAGAAAGACTGAAACTGTCCTCACGACTGAGTGACCTTGAGTAGAACAGCTTTAGTGGCAGGCAGGCACCAGAAGCCGCCTTGCAGGGGTGGCAGAGGATGACAGGATGAAAGGAAGAGCCAGCCTGGTAGACCAGAAGGACTCAGGGGTGGGTAAGGTTGGTCTGAATTAGACGTCAAAAATGTGGGAGGGGGGCGCCTGGGTGGCACCATTGGTTAAGGGACCGACTCTTGGTTTTGGCCCAGGTCGTGATCTCAGGGTCGTGGGATAGAGCCCCACGTGGGACTCCACACAGTGCAGAGTCTACTTAAGTTTCTCTCTGCCCCTCCCCCTTTAAATAAATAAATAAATAAATCTTTTAAAAAAATGTGTGAGGGGCTACATGGTTTTTCAAATTTATTTAAAGGAGTATGCAAGCCTAAAAAGTTGAAATCACAGTGCAGACAACCCCTTTGGAAAGTGCATGGAACTTTCTGCATGGGAGTAAAGAGAGATGGTAGGACCTGCAGGGCTCAGGTGTTACTCCCAGAGAGAGACTTCCACGCCGCCAAAGGCCTCTGGGACTGGGCCAGCTGGAGGGGGGAGGGGGCTGAACAGGACTGGAAAGAGACAATGAGTGGAGTCCCAGACACATCCATGTTCCCAAGTCTGGCCACCCATCAGAATCACTGGGCAGCTTTTTCAAAATTCAAATCTGGCCCCCCCCCCCAGAACTACTCAGATTCTCCAAAATTTGAGCCAAAGAACCTGAACTTTAAACCCCTTCAATGGCATTTAAAAATATAGCAATTATTGGGGCACCTGGATGGCTCAGTCGGTTAAGCATCTGCCTTTGGCTCAGGTCATAATCCTGAGGTCCTGGGATCGAGTCCCACATCAGGCTCCCTGCTCAGTGGGGAGTCTGCTTTTCCCTCTCCCTCTGCCCCTTCCCCTGCTCGTGCTCTCTCTCTCTCTCAAATAAATAAAATCTTTAAAATATATATATATAGCAATTATTCAGTGATAAATCTAAAAAAGATGGGCAAAAAAGCATTATAGAGAAAACAATTTTAAATTCTGTAAATAAGGGGTGCCTGGGTGGCCCAGTTGTTAGGCGTCTGCCTTTGGCTTGGGTCATGATCCCAGGGTCCTGGGATCGAGCCCTGCAGGGAGCCCGCTTCTCCCTCTCCCTCTCCCACTCCCCCTGCTTGTGTTCCCTCTCTCACTGTGTTTCTCTCTGTCAAATAAATAAATAAAATCTTTAAAAAAAATGTTAAATTCTGTAGATAAATTTATGTGTGAGTACACACATGAGTACATATTTACACACACATATAAATATTTCCATGTTTCAGGATTGGAAGACAGATTTCCAGGGTACAGACTTCCAGTTATAAGATTAACAAATTCTAGGGATCTAATGTACAGCATGGTGATTATAGCTAATAATACTGTATTTAACATATATATATAAAATCTCTTGCAAAAATAAATACAATCTTAAAAAAATAAAATCTTAAAAAAAAATAAGTTACTTAAAGAGTAGATCTTAAATGTTCTCAGCACAAAAAAGAAATGATAATTATGTGGCAGGATGCAGGTGTGAGCTAATTTACGGTAGTAATCATCTTGCAATATATAAATGCATCAAATCAATACCTATACACCTTAAACTTACACAATCTGTGTTAAATGTCAGTTGTATCTCAATAAATCAGGACCCCCCCAAAAAAGAAATTACTTTAGGTGCCCCCGTCCTATATCTTCTCTTCCTAACATGTGTATCTTTTAAAAAAATATTTTTTATTTATTTATTCGAGAGAGAGTGAGCAAGAGAGAGAGAGCGCACAAGCAGGCAGAGGAAGAGGGAGAAGCAGACTCCCTGCTGAGTGGGGGGCCAGACCTGGGGCTTGATCTGGGACTCTGGGATCATGACCTGAGCCGAAGGCAGACACTTGATCCACTGAGTCACCAAGGTACCCCCTGACATGTTCATCTTAAAAAGAAAACAAAGATTGGAAGACTCAATGTTAAACAATGTATTCATCTATAGATTCAATGCAATCAAATAAAAATCCCCACAGGTTTTGTTTTTTGTTTTTTGCTTTTGTTTTTTTGTTTTTGTTTTTCTGTAGAGCATGACAGGTTGATTCTAAAATACATATGGAAATGAAAGGGCTAAGAATAGCTTCCTAAAGAACAATATGGAAATATTGCTCTACTGAAAATCAAGGCTTTTTATAAAGTACGGTGATGAGGAGAGGGTGGTATTTGTACAAGGACAGACAGACAAGGAAAAGACTAGAAACTGACATCAATATGGACACTTGGGTTGTGATTCATGTGGCATTGAAAGGATGTGCATGAGCCTTTTCAGTAAATGGATTGGGTGTTCATATGAGGTAAAAACGAAACTTGACCCTTACCTCACACCATAAACAAATAAATCCCAGGTGGGTTGTTGTCCTAAATATGGAGAGCAGAACAATAAAGATTATAAAAGATGGTAGAGGGTGAAAGAAAATAATTAGGATGAAAACCTCGGGGAGGGGGGTGACAGATTTCTTTTCATGACACAAAATCACCAACCTTAAAGGAAAAGTCTGACAAATTTGGCTTCATTAAGATTAATAAATAATTCCATTTATATAACACTCTAAAACAGGCAAAACTACACCACAGTGTTTAGGGAAGTGTTAGTTTGAAAACTGGCCCCTGTTTACAGAGGGCAAGGAGAGACCCAAGAAAGAGGCCACCCCTGGCCACAAGGCTTCTCTGTGGTAGCAACAACCACCTGCCAAATGTTCAAAGTTCAGTCACGTATGTATCCAGACAGTCTCAACACCACCTTATTCTCTCAAGACTGTATCCTTGAAAATGGCTCCCACTATGGGAATGGCAGGTAGAACATACATTCCAAGGACGGGGCGTGGGGGGATGAGGAGCCTGCGATTACCTGAGTCTAGCTCAAGGATCAACCAATGGTCATGTCCTCTTGATTACCTCCTCCAACAGGAAGCATGCTCAGGCTGAAAAGGATCACAGGAAGCTAGGAAGTGATTGCCATAGAAGTCATGGTGGTGGTTCCCTCTGAACGGGAGGAAGGGGCTGAGGCTTTTAGAGTCTAACAACATTCACTTTTTTTATATAGATGAGGTTACATGGGAGTTGGCTTTATAATAATGCATTAACTTGTACATTTATGTTTTACGCATTTTTCTGTATCTTTGGTATCCTTCATGTAAAGGTTTTGGGTTTTTTCGTTTTGTTGTAAAGATTTTCTTTATTTGAGAGAGAGCAAGCAGGGTAAGGAGCAGAGGGAGAAGCAGACTCAAGTGGGGTGAGGGGCAGAGAGGAGGGAGAAGCAGATTCTCTGCTGAGCAGGGAGCCCGATGCGGGACTCAATCCTAGGACTCCAGGATCATGGCCCGAGCTGAAGGCAGACACTTAACTGACTGAGCCACCCAGGAGCCCCCTTCACGTAAAGGTTTTAAGGGAAGAAAATCTCCGCACATGATTCTGATGAGCAACCATGTTTAGGAACCCCTGATCTAGAGGCAAGTGGAAGCAACACTATAACAGGTCTGTTTCTGGTGATAGAATCCAACCCGGACTTACAAATCTTAGATATGACTCATTGTCTGAAAAACCCAAGGTAGTTTCAGGAATGGCTAGTGCCAGATACTCCAACAAGATTATTAGAAATCTCCTCTCTTTGCTCAATTTTTCTTACTATCATGCAGGCTCTCATCCCCAGGAAGACCCCCAGCCAGTCCAGGCTATGTCCTGCCGCTGAGCCACCTAAACAGAAAGAAAATGTCCCCTTCTCTGGACTCTCAGCAACAGTCCTGGGGTTGGCTCTCCCTGGACTGACCTGCATCACATGACCAACTGCTGTTGGCCAGGGGTCTGAAATATGATTGCCCAGATATGCCTGCCCCTGGAGCTGAGGAGGATAGAGACAGTCTCAGCTGAATCGTATTATATATATATATATATATATATGCATATATATATATATAAAAGAATTTTCCTCCAAGGAAAAAGTAGGTGCCATTACGAAGAGGAAAGGGAAAAGATGGTTGGGGGCAGAATTGGGATCGATGGGCTGGAAGTCCCAATGGGGTCAAAGGAGAGGTGTGGTGGAAGAAAGTGAGCAAAGGGTAGCAAGTGGAGTGTGGGAAGACCGTCATCAGAGAGTGGGATGTCTGAATTGTAATTTCAGAGGTGGAGCAGTTTCGGGTGATGACAAGATCCAGGGTGTGGCCCTGGCAGTGGGTGGCAGGAAGGTCAGGGTGTTGGAGGCTCGAGAACTCAGGTCCTGGTCTTCATTAATAAAGGTAGAACCCTAAGAAAACACAGTCCCATGTGGTTCAGTCTCAGAACAGTATCTGACCCAAGATATAACCCAATAGCCTAAAGTAATTAACAAGCAATTTCATTCCTAAGTCATGCTTCTCAAAGGACTTCAAAGGAATTTAGATACATAGTTCACAGCTACACTAATTAAAATCCCTTTTCCTCTTCTCCCTCATTCCTCATGTCCTGAAGCTATTCTGTGCTGCTCATTTCACTCTCCATCTCCTACCGAATAATAATAATAATAAATAATAATAATAATAAACCAAGGCTCCTCCTCCATACACAGATTTTTTTAGCCACTTTTCCCACATGGGAGAATCAGTCTTCTTTAGGAAGAGAAGAGAGTTGAAGGAGAAATCAGCCTGGAGATTACAGGACACTGTGGTGGGCCAGGGGCGAGCGAACATCCCTGCTCAGCCTCTCCCTCATAATTGTCCTACCACAAGTTGAGGGACCTCGATGTCACATAATAGCCACTGGGAGCTCGTGGTGCAGCAAAACAAATGGGAGTTTTTACATACTTGGTCCCCAGCTCCATCCCTCTGCCTTGAGAGCCTCCATCTGAGAACCTGGAATTCCTGAATAAGCAGGAGCCACCCTCCCCTCTGCATCACAGATGTAGTCATTTTATTGATTCACTTTAACAATAAGCACAGATTTGTTTTATTTAGTATAATAAATTGGCAGTTAACATTTTGGGGAAAATTATTCTGAGGCTGTCAATGACACTGGTAAATTTTGGACCTTCCACTTAATATCTAGTAAGTTTTTTTTTTAATTTTTTTTTAAAGATTTTATTTATTTGCAAGAGAGAGAATGAGAGACAGAGAGCATGAGAGGGAGGAGGGTCAGAGGGAGAAGCAGACTCTCCACTGAGCAGGGAGCCCGATGCGGGACTCGATCCCGGGACTCCAGGATCATGACCTGAGCTGAAGGCAGTTGCCTAACCAACTGAGCCACCCAGGCGCCCAATATCTAGTAAGTTTTAATTCAAATTTAAACAATAATGAAATACGATCTCTCATCCATTAAATTTTAGAAAAAATAAAGAGAGAGCGAGAGAGGCACCTGAGTGGCTCAGTCGGTTAAACGTCTGACTCTTGGGGCACCTGGGTGGCTCAGTCGTTAAGTGTCTGCCTTCGGCTCAGGTCATGATCCCAGGGTCCTGGGGTCGAGCCCCGCATCGGGCTCCCTGCTTGGCGGGAAGCCTGCTTCTCCCTCTCCCACTCGGCCAGCTTGTGTTCCCTCTCTTGCTGTGTCTCTCTCTGTCAAATAAATAAATAAAATCTTTTAAAAAAAAAAATCTGACTCTTGATCTCAGCTCAGGTCTTGATCTCAGAGTCATGAGTTCAAGCCCCACATTGGGCTCCATGCTTATTGTTAAAAAAAGAAAAAGAGGGGCGCCTGGGTGGCTCAGTTGGTTAAGCGACTGCCTTCGGCTCAGGTCATGATCCTGGAGTCCCGGGATCGAGTCCCGCATCGGGCTCCCTGCTCGGCAGGGAGTCTGCTTCTCCCTCTGACCCTCCCCCCTCTCATGTGCTCTCTCCCTCATTCTCTCTCTCAAATAAATAAATAAAATCTTTAAAAAAAAAAAAAAAAAGAAAAAGAAAACAAGGAAAATGATAAAACCCAAAGTTGGTGGTGCTTTGGGAAAAAATATATTCATACATTTTTAGTACAATCCTTTTATTTTATTTTATTTTATTTAGAGAGCGAGGCAGGGGAGGGGCCGAGGGAGAGGGAGGGAGAGAATCTTAAGCAGACTCTACACCCAGCATGGAGCCCCACTCCGGGCTCAATCTGACTACCCTGAGATCATGACCTGAGTCGAAATTGAGAGTCCTACCCTTAACCGACTGAGCCGTCCAAGCGCTCCAGTACAATCCTTTTTGAGGAGAGAGGTGATTTGACAGTATTCCTCAATGTCCATGTAATATTTATTCACAAAATTATTCAAAAGATAAAGGAAATTGAGGCGCCTGGTTGGCTCAGTTGGAAAAGCATGTGACTCTTGGTCCCAGGGTTGTGAGTTCCAGCCCCATGTTGGTTGTAGAGATTGCTTAAATAAACTTAAAAAAAAAAAGATAAAGGAAATCATATTTATCTTCTGGCTCCTCCTCACTATCACCTTCCAGGGCTGGCACAGATTGTGGTCATCTTTTTTTTTCTCCAATTTTTTTTTTACTGTGGTAAAATACACATAAAAATCAACCATCCTAACCATTTTTTAATGTGCGGTTCAGTGATATTAAGTATATATTATTATGCAACCACTACCACCATCCATCTCCAGAACTCTTCTCATCTTCCCAAACTGTGTACCTGTTAAGCACGAACTCCCCATACCCCTTCCCCCAGCTCCTGGAAACCGTCATACTACTTTCTGCCTCTGTGAATTTGACTCCTCTATGTACTTCATATAAGTGGAATCATACCATCCTTGTCTTTGTGTGACGGGCTTATTGTACTTAGTGTAACATCCTCAAAGTTAACCCACAGCTATTTCCATTAAGCCATAGCCTGTGACAGAATTCCCTTCTTTTTTAAGACGGAATAATATTTTATTGTATATGTAGATCACATTTGCTTATTCATTCATCTGTTGATGGACACTTGGGTGGCTCCCACCTTCTAGCTATTGTGAGGAATGCTGCTGTGAACATGGGTGTTCAGCTATTTCTTCAAGACCCTGCTTTCAGTTCTTTGGGGGATATACCCAGAAGTGGAATTGCTGGATCACATGGTATATTGTCTTATCTTTTTTAGGGGGTGACCTGGCTTCTGGATTTCAGGGTATTAGGAGCTTGGAGGAGACTGACCATGTGACCTTCAACAGGTCACTTTCCCTCTCTGAGAACAGATCCAGGTTTCCAAACAGGGACTCTTGTTAACCACACACATTCCCAGGCCCCTTTTCCTGGGACATTCTAACTCAGTGCCTGGCCTGGGCCCCAGGAATTTGAAATTTTTCTAAAAGAGCCTCAGGTGATTTTTATCATCAAACAGGTTTAGGAATCACAAGACCTGAGAACGTCCAAAGGCCCTCGCAGCTCTGACCTTCTATGACCTCATAGAAGGTATCTGGAGTCAGACTGACTGGGTTTAATTCCTAGTTGCCAGTTAGCAGGACCACCTCCATTTCTTCACCCGCTAAAGGAGGATAATGGTGCCTACCACAGGACTGTTGCACGAAGTAAATAGAAATGAAAGAAAATGAGACTTTAGCATACCCAGTACTCAAAAAAAAAAAAAAAAAAAAAACCCCCACACACACAAAAGAAAAAAACCACAACACAACATAACAAAACAAAAAAGTCCTCTAATATCTATTGTGCTGTCTTCCTCTCCTGGCTGGGGTCCTCCCCCAGTGGGTGGGTTCCTGTCGCCACCTAGTGGTGGGCTGAGTCAGTGCACTTGCACAACCATTTCCTCTTTTCTGCCCCCACTCTGCCCCAACTCCAGCCTGCCCACTCCTCAAGCTCACCCCATTTGGAAGCCTCAAGGCCCTCAGTGAGGACGGAAACTCAAGGTGGGAGAACCTGGAGTCCGAGGGTCTCCAAAGCTCCTAAAGTCTAGTCCACAGCCTCATCCTAGTGATGGTGAGTCGTTGGCATCCCTCTGCCTTTCTGGGTGGTCCTGCGTAGGTCTGATCCTGCAAGAGGCCATGGCCTGGTCTGTTCTGCCCACTCCTTACTAGTAAGGTTGGAGCTGAGTGCCCGCTCTGTGCTACGGGCCTTACGGACATCTCATTAAGCCCCGACAATCCCCAGGCTGTCTTTTCCACAGATCTTCTTCCACACATGAGGAAATTAAGCTCAGAGAAGCTAAGTGGCTGGCACAATGTCCCACAGCTTGCAATCATGGGGCCAAGTCTCTCAAACCCTGGTAGATCTTAACCCCCAGCTATTTCCATTAAGCCAGAAGGCCTCTAAACTAGTGGTTCTCCACCTTGGCTGGACATTGAATTCACCGGGAAAGCCTTGTAAAGTACTGAAGCCTGGGGCGCCTGGGTGGCTCAGTAGGTTAAGCATCTGCCTTCAGTTCAGGTCATGATCCCAAGGTGCTGGGATGGAGTCCCCAGTTCAGCTGGTCTCCCTGCTCAGCGGGAAGCCTGCTTCTCCCACTGCCCCCGCCCTCTGCTCATGCTCTCTCTCTGTCTCTGTCTCTGTCTCTGTCTCTCTCTCTCTCTCTCACTCTCTCGAATAAATAAAATCTTTACAAAAAAAAAAAATACTGAAGCCTGAGCCCCACCCCAGAGATACTGGTTAATTGGTCCGGGGTGTGGCTTGACCACCGGGGTTTTGTAAAGGTCCGGTAAGTATTGTAGTGGAAAACCACTGCTATGAACTCACCCCTTCTGTTTTCTGCTCCTGCCGGCTTTGCTCTAGGCTCTGGACTTCTGATAAGCAATCTGCGCGGAGGTGTTCTGCTCCCCCGGGGCTCACAGGTGCGCTGGAGGACAAGTGCACCTTGGGACAGCCCCCAGCCGAGGATGGAGGAGGGTGTGTTCCTCCTCTGGAGCGAGGCCTGTGGATGTGGGACCCCCGGGTCTGCTGCATACCGCTGTGTGACCTTGAGTAACTGCACCTCTCTGCGAAGTTGCCTCGTATGGAAAACGTGTATGAAAGTAGCATCTATCACATAAAGTGGTTGTATTACGCCAGCTATTTAGATATTAGCACAGTGCCCGGAACCCAGCAAACCCTCAATAAATGTTACGAGGACTGTGGCTAAGCCAGCGGCTATAATACCGCTAGGATTATTATCATTCCTGACTCTGACAATGGCTCCCCATGCGGACTGATCAGAAGTAGCTGAACCCCTCCTTTTCCTTTTAGCACGACCATTTTCTCTTGGGGGTGGGCTAGCAATTACAGAGAGCCCCACCCCCAGGTGGGCCCAAGACTCAAACTGGCCATTCTGAGTACCCCATCCTCTTGAATGAAATCAAGTAATCGGAGGGGGAAGCAGGTGACCCACGTGGAGCCAGTCCGGCCCCAGCTCAGGGGGAACTGATGTGATGGGGAGACGCCAGAGGTCACCTTTCCTACCACATCAGAGCAAGGCAGAGAGGGTGAGACTGGAGGACACCTTTTGAACCCCTGGGTCCGGCTGCCTGAGATGAGAATGCTCCCAGCTGGCCCAGTTAAAGGGCCAATCAAGCCAAGTCCTGCCTGGCTTTGGGTTGGTTCGTAGTCCCGGCTCACCCGCAGGGCCCCTGGGGATTCCGCTGAGCTGTTGTTCAAGGAGTGGCTTCTTAACTCCGAGGTTGCGTCCCGAAGGCAACTCTCCAATCACAGGAATTGAAAGTGAGGATCGCAGATAGCAGTATTGCCCCCACCCCCCGACAAGCCCTTGCAGCTCGAAGAGGACTAGGGAAACAGAAGAACCCATGCCAAACCTGGTGCTGGACCCGTAAAGGCCGTTATGCATGCAGTTAGCAAAACTCAGATGGGGTCTTTCGGCCAAGGGTGTTTCAGAGTGCGTTACATATGTCCTGCGGCGTATGTGTAAGTTTGAAATGGTTTCAAAATAAAAAGTCAAAAAAAAGAGGACAAATGTCCGACATTGCCTGCTAAGTACTGCACCCAGGCCACTGTCAAGCACCACGCTGGGGACGCACAGACGGACTTGGGACGGGCGCTAGCCGGTGGTGGGCCTCCCCCACCCCCGGGCTGGAGCGCCCCCACACCTCTGGCCCTGAGTGCCAGGTGGCCTCGCAGGCATTTGAGTGCCCATTTGTGCCAGAAATCTGTATCTGTAAACACAGGAGACATTAGGCTCACATTTTGAGGAACCAAGAGAAGAAGAGAAAGGCAGGGTCTCCCCTCCCTGTTCACAGATCCTTCTCTCTGTCTCTCCCTCCTCATTCAGTTACTCAACACGGGCTCTGGGCCAGGCCCTGGAGAGACAGCTGTGAACAGGATGTTCAAAGTCCCTTACCTCATGGAGCTTGCCATCCACAGCTTGGGAGCCGTGGCTCCACGATCCAGAGAAGTGTGGAGAACTGCCCGAGGGTGAAGCAACATCAGTCTTCTCTTTTTTTTTTTATTTTATTTTTTTAAGATTTTATTTATTTGCGAGAGAGAAAATGAGAGACAGAGAGCATGAGAGGGAGGAGGGTCAGAGGGAGAAGCAGACTCCCCGCTGGGCAGGGAGCCCGATGTGGGACTCGATTCTGGGACTCCGGGATCATGACCTGAGCCGAAGGCAGTCGCTCAACCAACTGAGCCACCCAGGCGCCCAACATCAGTCTTTTCTTGAGGGCCTCCTGGAGACAGTGCGGTTTTGCAATGGTTCTCCAATTTGAGTGGGCATGAGAATCCCCCAGAGGGGTGCCCTGATTGCTGCCCACCCCCATCCCCCTGGGCCGCAGCTGCTGATGGTCAGTGGTAAGGTCTGAGAATTTGCATTTCCAGTATGTTCCCAAGTGACACTGATGATGCTGGTCCAGGGACCCCACTTTGAGAACCACTACTTGACTAAGATGATTCATTTAAAGAGTGAGAAATTCAGGCCCCACAAAAGGCTCTGATTGTCTTTTTTTTTTTTTTTAAGATTTTATTTATTTATTTGAGAGAGAAACAGCATGAGAGAGGAGAGGATCAGAGGGAGAAGCAGACTCCCTGCTGAGCAGGGAGCCCTATACGGGCTCGATCCCAGGACCCTGGGATCATGACCTGAGCCAAAGGCAGTCGCTTAACCCACTGAGCCACCCAGGCGCCCAGGCTCTGATTGTCTTAAGAAACTTTTAAAATGCCTACTTCCCAAGCCCCACTGCATACTAATTAACTCAGAGTTTCTGGGAGGCAACTCCAACCATCAGCATTTTTGTAAAAACTCCTGTATGGGGGCGCCCAGCTGGCTCGGTCGGAAGAGCATGCCACTCTTGATCTCAGGATCGTGAGTTCAAGCCCCATCTTGGGTGTAGAGATTACTAAAAAAAAATAAACTTAAAAAAAAAAAAGAACGCTGAATGATTCCAATTCACAGCCATGGTTGGGCACCGTGGCCCCCAAAGTAACCCAAACCCAGACTGAGCTTCAGTTTTACCCAGATTTGCCTTCAGCTTGGCCCCGAGCTCTAAGGATATCCGTCTCTTCCAGTTGATCTCCCCTTGGGCCAGCCTTGTGCTGGGCCATCTGCAAACTTCATTACCTGTGAGGCTTCTATCATCATCCCATTCAATAGAAGGGAAACTGAGGGCTTCCATCCACCCAGGGAAGAACGTGGCAGAGCAGATTCAAACCTAATGCTGTTCAGCTTCCCCCTCTTTCCCACACTGCTTTGCCTGGTTCAGTGTTTCCCCAGAGGGCAGGACATTTGGGGCAGGACCCCTGTGACTGTTCCAGGACATCTATCACCTCCAACTCCTGCCTCTAAACACCATGAATGGGGCACCGGTGGCGGGGGGGGCTCAGTCAGTTAGGCAGCTGACTCTTGATTTCGGCTCAGGTCATGGTCTCAGGGGTGTGAGATCAAGCCCCGCGTCAGGCTCCGAGCTCCATACGGAGTCTGCCTGAGATTCTCTTTCCCTCTCCCTCTGCCCCTCCCCTGCTTGCGCTCTCTCTCTCTCTCACAAATAAATAAATAAAATCTTTTAAAAAAATAAAAATAAAATAGGAGCGCCTGGGTGGCTCAGTCGGTTAAGCGTCTGCCTTTGGCTCAGGTCAGGATCCCGGGGTCCTGGGACCGAGTCCCGTGTAGGGCTCCCTGCTTAGCGGGGAGTCTGCTTCTCCCTCTCCCTCTCCCTCTGCCCCTCCCCCTGCTTGCTCACTCTCTCTCTCTCTTTCTAATAAATAAATAAAATCTTTAAAATAAAATAAAATAAATAAAAATAAAAATAAACGCCATGAGCAACCTTCCCAGTCATTGCGACAACTTAAAATAGCCCCCACATTTCTAAATGCCCCGTCTGAGAGCCACTGCATCAAACGCTCACCCTAGCACCAGTCATATCCCAGAACCCCTACATGCCCATTTCTGAGCGTCCCAGACACCTCCAGTGACTCCCTTGCACTCTTCCTATTTCTGACCTGAAATCCAACCCTGGTATAAACTTCAGCCCTAAACCTCACTCCAACCTGATTCTCACCATGATCAAGTCCCTAAACTGCTGGTTAAACTAATGCCAACCTTCCTAAAACCTGAGGTCCAGACCCAGTCCTTCAGATGCCATCACTGAGCCAAGTCTTAACTATACATCCTCACTTCAGCTGTCTCCTGTATGTGTTCTAACTTAATCTCCACGGCCTTTCTGGACGTCCAGTTCCCGTCAGCCCATATTCTGTTCAACAGCTTTCAAAGGCTTCTTAGCACCTGCCAATACCCACTAGCACTAAATGTCATTTTCAGTATGACCCACACATAACTTTCCACTTGTAGCCATTAGCATTAGGTTTAATTACAAGTAACAGTCTCCATGTTGGGGTCCCTGGGTGGCTCAGTCGATTAAGCGTCTGACTTTGGCTCAGGTCCTGATCTCAGGGTCCTAGGATTGAGCCCTGCGTCTGGCATCTATACTTAGCTGGGAGTCTGCTTGTCCCTCTGCCCCTCCCTTCCTGCCCTTCCCCCATCCTTCCCCTGCTCGTGCTCTCTCTCAAATAAATAAATAAAATCTTAAAAAAATAATAAAATAAAATTTCCATGTCACAGTGACTTAAACAAGATGAGTTTCTTTTCTTTTCTCTCTCTCAAATCAAGGCTTCTAGCTGGTTGCTCCACAGTCACTGCTCTCAAAGTTACCTCATGGTCCAAGATGGCTGCGAGAGCTCCAGCCATTAGGTCCTCTTGCCAGCCAGTGGGAAGGAAAAAATAACCAAGAATGGTGCACCCCTCTTGTAAAGAATACTTTGAGGCAGTGGCATGCACACTCCCACTTACATCTCCATGGCCAGAATTTGGCCCCATGGCCACATGGCTGCAAGAAAGCTAGGAAATCTTTTTTTGGGAGTCCTTACGCTTAGCTACAGATCAGAGTTTTATTATTAAGGAAGAAGACATATTGAAGGACAAGTAGATGCTCCCAGACCATTATCTGTCCCTCCCTAGTCCTAAGAAGGACTGCAGTTTTGAATCTCCTATCACCAGCCTACACCATTCTTTGAAGATTTGGTCCTGCCTCACTGACTCTCCTGCATGTCCCTGTTGTAATTCTTGGTTTCCATATCCAAGTAAACCCTTCCAGTGCCCAGCTCAGCCTCTCTGTCCCTTGGCCTCCTTTCCTCTCTGTTCTTATCCTCAACTTGCCCTCCTCCACTGGAGCAGATCATCACTGTGTCACCGCTGACCCTGGGGATCTCCATCTCATCCCCCCACTCTCTGACCCAGCTCACTTCCTCTGGCCCCCCAACTCCCACCACCTTTCAACCTCACCAGAAACTACATCCACTAGGGGATCTGTCACCTTTCCCTGTCCCTTTAGCTTACAAATATGCTATTTCTCCCAACTTAAAACACCTCCTGCTCGAATCAGCTCCCCTGTTAACCACCACCCCATTTCTCTGCTCCCCCGGCCCTCCCCACTTTCTCTCTTCCCACTCACTCCAAGCAGGCCCCACTCCTCCAGCAATGCCCTTGCCTACGCCACCAGCAACCTCCAGGGTAAGGACGGCCAGCAACCAGCTTCCTTGCTCACCTACTGTGGCCATTCCTGCCACCTGCCCAGGGCCGGCCCTGGTTTATGTCTGTCGCTCCAGTGTGGTTTGGAATAGCCCGCCTCTACTCCCAAGTGTGTGGGCTTGGACAGTAAATTACACGGTCGCCCTCTCTCTCAGCCGCACCTGACACGGTTGCTCGCTCCTCGTCTCACACTCCGACGTGTCCTCCTCCCTCCCTGGCTTCTCCTTCTCAAGCCCCTTGGCTGAGAAGTGAGATCCCCCCTCACTTCCCGGCACCTTCTAACATTGTGGTGCCCCTGTGCTCAGTCCTCAGTATCCCCTCTGCTCTATCTTCACTCCTTCCCTCAGCCATCCCAGCCAGGTGTTTGCCACACGGGGCTGATGACTCCTAATGTTCTCTCTCTAGCCCAGACCTTATGTC
The DNA here is from genome assembly GCF_002201575.2 of Neomonachus schauinslandi. Lineage (NCBI taxonomy): Eukaryota > Metazoa > Chordata > Mammalia > Carnivora > Phocidae > Neomonachus > Neomonachus schauinslandi. The sequence goes on from NC_058410.1 coordinate 114,144,582, forward strand.
CAACTGCCCTGTGACCTCACACATGCACATCCAATGGGCACTTTATTTTTTTTTTTATTTTTATTTATTCATTTGAGTAATCTCTACCCCCAACCTGGGGCTCGAACTCATGACCTTGAGATCAAGAGTCACATGCTCTTCCAACTGAGCCAACCAGGCACCCTTCAATTGGCACTTCTTCTTCTTTTTTTTTTTTTTAAGATTTTAGTTATTTATTTGAGCGAGAGAGAGAGAGAGAGAGAGAAGCAGACTCCCCACCAAGCAGGGAGCCTGATGCGGGGCTCAATCCCGGGACTCCAGGATCATGAGCTGAAAGCAGACACTTAACTGACTGAGCCACCCAGGTGCCCCTCAATTGGCACTTTAAACTGAACACATCCAACACTAGACTCCCGACTTCCCACACATGACTCTCCAAGGTCCTTCTCATCCTAGTTAATGGAATCTCCACCACTTCAGTTGCTCACGCCAAAGCCTGATTTCACCCTGACCCCTTAACCCCAAATGCAATGAGCCGGGGTAGCCTGTCATGTCCCCCACCTTCTCACCTGGTCATTGCCTGGAGAACTGCTGGCCTCCTTGCTGGCCTCCTTGCCTCCCCAACCCTCCAGAATGTTAATAAGTTTGGTCTTATTAAAATTTACTCAAAACCCTCCAATGTCCCCCAGTTGTCACCAAGTAGACCCCAATGTTACCTTAATTCCCTTGCTCTCTGGCCCCCATTTCACCCCAAGTATCTCTATCTTGTCTACTGCTCTCCCCTTTACCCACTCTCTTCCAGCCTTACTGTTCCTCAAATGTGGCTGAGCACATTCCTACCTCAGGGCCTTTGCACTTGCTATTTCAACTGTCTGGAATGCTCTGCCCCAAGATACTGATGCAGCTCACCTGTCACTTCGTCAGCTCTTTATTTAGATGTCACCTTCTCAGTGATACCTTTCCCAATCACTCTGTTGTAATATGCAACCCTCGCTCCCCTCATACTTTTACACTTTCTCCCCCTTTTCTGCTTTTATTTTCTGCACAGTATGTATCACCTTCTTCCTTTTTTCTTTCTTTTTTTTTATAGAGGGAGAGAGAGACTTTTAATCTCCACATGGACCCAGCACAGAACCCAATGTGGGGCTCAATCTCACGACCCGGAGATCATGACCTGAGCCAAAATCAAGAGTCGGATGCTTCACCAACTGAGCCACACAGGCGCCCTGTATCACCTTCTAACACCGCATAGTAGATTAGAATGTCAGCGTTACGAGGGCAGGGAGTTCGTGCATTTTGTTCACTGCCATATGTCGAGTACCCGGAACACTGCCTGGCACACAGTATGGGCCGATGAATAGTTATTGAAGGAGCCGTCATTCTGTGCCACAACAGCCTGCCTGCCCTGCTGTGCATCCATCTGACTCCAGCCCTCATCCGTCTCTCGCGTCAGTCAGTCCCTTTCTCCGATGGCTCTCCTGCACCCGGTGCGTGGGGGTGAGCGGGCAGAAGTGAATCTGCTCTCCTGTCTCCATGTGGCTTTGGAAGGCAGTGAGCAGCCTGTGTCTGGGTGTGTGCAAGCAAAGGCGGGAGACTGCGAGTATAAGAGGACTGCTGATTCTGCTGGGGGCCGCGCTGCATGACCCGCAGAGCAATTCCAGCCCAGAGGCACACTGATTCTGTGAAAAGCCATGAAGTCCCCCGATAATATCATTGTCACACTAGACTTTCCAGAGCAGACATCAGTACCCTGTTTCATTGTCTGTGCCCCCCCCCCACCCCCCCAAGCAACACTCCTCCCTCAGGCTGTGATCTCCATGCTGATGAAAACTGAGCTTGAATCCCATTTCAGCTTCTGCAGCCAGCACCCAGTAGGCACCTAGGGCTTCATTCAGCAAACAATCCAGAAGCTCCTCTGTGGGCCACCGCGGGGCTCTTCTAGGGCTCTGAGCTCCGACGGCTGGCTCGCATCCTGCTCACTCACAGCCCACCTGTGAGACCCAGGACAGTGACTTAACCTTTCTAGCCTCCATTCGCTTATCCAAAAAGCAAGGCTGAGGCTAGGACCCTGGCACTGGAAGTCTAGGGTTCACTGAGAGGAACTTCCTTGTGGAACAGTCTGCCAGGAGCCACATGACACCCACAGAACCTTGATGGATGAAAGCAGCCCCAGACAACCTCAACAAAATAAAGCTGGCAGGGACTCGTGGGTGGCTCAGTTGGTTAAGCGTCTGCCTTCGGCTTAGGTCATGATCCCGGGGTCCTAGGATCGAGTCCCGCATCGGGCTCCCTGCTCAGTGGGAAGCCTGCTTCTCCCTCTCCCACTCCCCCTGCTTGTGTTCCCCTCTCGCTGTGTCTCTCTCTGTCAAATAAATAAATAAAGCCTTTTTTTAAAAAGTAATAAAATAAAATAAAAAATAAATCTGGCAGAAACTGGCCATTTCAAAGCTCAGATCCATTTTCTTTTTTGCCGGAGTCTGGACACACCTTCAGGCAGTGGGGTTCCCAGGTTTCTGATAAGCCCACCTGAATGGATCCTTTCCAGGTATACATCTATCTTGTCAGATCAAGAAACTGAGGTTGGGGGGTGCCTGGGTGGCTCAGTCATTAAGCGTCTGCCTGCGGCTCGGGTCATGATCCCGGGGTCCTGGGATCGAGTTCCACATCGGGCTCCCTCCTCGGGGGGAAGCCTGCTTCTCCCTCTCCCGTTCCCCCTGCTTGTGTTCCTGCTCTCGCTATCTCTCTCTCCGTCAAATAAATAAATAAAATCTTTAAAAAAAAAGAAAGAAAGAAATTGAGGTTGGGGGCAAGATACCTGAAGCCAGAGGGCAAGCTTGCCCAAGGTCACCCAGCTGGGATGTGGTGAAGCAGGACTCAGTTTGTTTCTGGGCAAAATCCCTAGGTCTCAACCACTGCTTCAGACTTTCCCAAGATCCCCTCTTTTTACCACTGCACACATACGCTGAGCCAGGGAGCCCTGGGTTTGAGCCCCTCAGAGACTTGGGCCTCCCTTTGGTTCATCTGTGAAATGAAGGTAAAACGACAGGCAGCTGACATCAACAGGTTGCCTGTTCTGGGCTCAGCACTGGGCTAAGCACCCACACCTATCAGTCCATTCAATTCTCCAAACCTCCCCACCGTCCCGTGCAATTATTGTCACAGTTTACTGTGACACTTTTTGGCTAGAAAACAGGGCCATAGGTGAAACAAGGTGCCCCCCCCCACCTTTCAAAGTTTCCGCAGGGACTAGAGAAAACACAAGTAAATATCGGGCGCTTGGTCAACGGTATGGTTCCAAGTTACTTGGGCAAGTCACTTAACTTCTCTGAGCTGGAGACAGGTAAGCAGACTGTGAGGATGAACTGTGCCTGGCGCACGGTAGGAGTCACTATTTATCAGCATCCCAGCTGGTGGTGATGGCGAATCTCTGTCTTCTGAAAGTAGATTTAATTTTAGGGGCGCCTGGGTGGCTCAGTCGGTTAAGCGCCCGACTCTTGATCTCAGCTCAGGTCTTGATCGCAGGGTCATGAGTTCAAGCCCGTGTTGGGCTCCACGCTGGGTGTGGAGCCTACTTAAAAAAAAAAAAAAAAGTAGATTTAATTTTAGAAAACAGCTAAAATTCATGTGGAATTGGATCTGGTGACTAATGCCAGTGATCAAGCTAAGAACTGTCATTTTTAGACCAAAACAAGGTGTAATTATGGAGCCTCGAGCCTGTTTTTCTTTGGAGAAAGGCCTGTTGCAATGGTGTTAGATCAGAAGGTATTAGAAGTTATCTGTATTCCTGATCGGATTCGTATTCCTAAACTGACCCTCATTTTATTTTTTTAAGATTTGATTGATTGATTGATTTGACAGAGAGAGAGAGAGAGAGAGAGCATAAGCAGGGGGAGGGGTAGAGGGAGAGGGAAAACCAGGCTCCCCATTGGAGCCCGACTTGGGGCTGGATCCCAGGGTCCTGGGACTATGACCTGAGCCAAAGGCAGATGCCCAACCAACTGAGCCACCCAGGTGCCCCCCCGACCCTCATTTTAACCAAAATCTTGATGCTCAATCCTAAATCCCAGGCCTTACCCAAATCTGACCATTTATTTATACTGTCTCTAAATTCCCACACGTGCTCACCAAATCTAGCATCACCGAGACCCAGAAGTTTCCATTCATTCTTTTCTGAGTTCTACTTCGCTACTTTCTGTTCCTCTCATGATCTGCACCTGCATTAATTCTCAAAGGATTTTTAAAATATAATTGCAGGCGCCTGGGTGGCTCAGTCAGTTAAGCATCTGCCTTTGGCTCAAGTTGTGATCCCAGGGTCCTGGGATCAAGCCCCAAGTCAGGCTCCCTGCTCGGCGGGAAGCCTGCTTCTCCCTCTCCCACTCCCCCTGCTTGTGTTCCCTCTCTTGCCGTGTCTCTCTGTCAAATAAATAAATAAAATCTTTAAAATATATATATAATTGCATTCAAAGCATACAAAATATGAATACATTCTCCTAAAAAGTAACTATAAAAAACGTAAAAAAAAAAAAAAACCTTTTTAGGGGCACCTGGGCAGCTCAGTTGGTTAAGCGCCAGATTTCAGCTCAGGTCATGGATTTCAGCTCAGGTCATGATCACAGGGTTGTGAGATCAAGCCCCGTGTCAGGCTTCCCACTCAGCATGGAGTCTGCTTGAGATTCTCTCCCTCCCTCCCTTTGCCCCTCCCTCTGTTTGCTCTCTCTCTCTCTAAAATAAATGAATAAAAAAAATTTTTTAAATAAAATTAACTTAAAAAGAGAAGCTTTTTTATTTTTTTATTTTTATTTTTAAAGATTTTATTTATTTATTTGACAGAGAGAGACAGCGAGAGAGGGAACACAAGCAGTGGGAGTGGGAGAGGGAGAAGCAGGCTCCCCGCTGAGCAGGGAGCCCAATGCGGGGCTCCATCCCAGGACCCCGGGATCATGACCTGAGCCAGAGGCAGACACTCAACCCACTGAGCCACCCAGGCGTCCCTAAAACAGACACTTTATTATGCAAGTATCTATCACATCCATGCAACCCAAGAGGAGAGGTCTGAGAAATGAATTGATCTTTTCTTTCACTTGAGAGCTTCTGCTGTTCACATGGGCCCACACTCCGAAGCCGTGTCCTCTGACCTGGCCTGTCACCCAGCCCACGTTCGGTCCAGTGCAGACACCTCTGGTTTGGAGAACAGGGGGCAAGATGTGAGGCATTCCCTCAGCTCCCCCCCAAGCCTCCACCCCTGTTAGAATGCAGATATTTCAGTTTCCAGTTTGCCTGGTCAGATCAGTCCTGAGCCCCAGGTGCCCTCCTGTTCTCAGTCATGTATTTGTCTGGGGTTTGAGATCTTCAGGAACCCTCTAAAGGACCGGTCTTGGGGCCTGGTCGAGGGGCGCCCCAGCTCTATTGTGCAAAGTGCTTTGCTGCCTCGAAGTTTTTGCATAAGCTGTGCCTTATGCCTGGAAGGTTCTCATTCCTAGTCTCTGAAAGCCTTCAGGTCTCAACTTATTTTAGTATTTTTTTATTAAGTAAACTCTACCCCCAACATGGGGCTCCAACACATCACCCCAAGATCAAGAGTCACACTGTATGACCAGGGCTTAGCATACTGTTTGGCACAAAGTCGGTGCTCTGGAAATATTTGTTGACCAGTTCTCAGCCATGAGCTTCCTCACCTTCGATATCAGGGTGTTAATGTCGGCCTCATAAACGTTATTGTGAGGGTGGAGAGAGAAGAGGAGCAAGGAGACTGACATACAGTAGGTGGTCAATAAATGCTATTATTATTATTGTTATTATTACTGTGCATTCAGAGGCCGATGAGGACCAAGGAATCGTGGAGATGGGGACTTGAGGGCTATTTAGAGTGGGACAGGTTTCGTGGAATAGGCTTAAGCAAAGGCATGGAGGAGAGAGAATGTAAAGGCTGTACACAAGCCTATGTGGCTGGATGAGTAGTAGGGATGGGGATAGCCCTGCAGTTAGAAAGGCAGACTGGGGCCAGACCAGGGAGAGCCTTGAATGCCAACCCAGCACGTTTAAATTTGACCCTTAGGCAATAGGGAGCCAATGAATGTTTTTGAGCAAAAGTGTCAACTGAAGAAGTGGTATTTTAGGAAGACTGATTAGGGCAAATCTGGATCAGGTGGACCAAGCAAGTGAAAAACAAAAAGCCTGACAGTTTCATTCATACGCCATCTCTAATCCTTGTGACTGCATAAAACATGCAAGGGTTAGGGGTAAAAGCTCTGACAGGAGTCAGATCTGGATTCACGCCCCCGGCCAAGCAACCTGACGATCTGGCTGATGCTGAGCACTCCCCGAGCACTCACGTTACCTCCCCAAGCCTTGGTTTGTCTGTCTACAAAATGGAGATAATCATCCCTACCCTGCCTATCTCACTGGACTCTTGTGAGAATTGAGTGAAATTAAAGATGTGCTCATTAACTCATTGAAAAAATGAACCCCACTCAGGGATCAAGTGGTGTTGTAAATGCTGAGGAGACAGGGATGAAGTGGGAGTTCAGTGAAAAGGGACACATAATTACCAATTACTGGGTGCCCACTGCATGCTTTTTTTTTTTTTCCTAAGATTTCATTTATTTATTTGACGGAGAGAGACAGCGAGAGAGGGAACACAAGCAGAGGGAGAGGGAGAGAGAGCGAAGCAGGCTTCCCGCGGAGCAGGGAGCCCGAGGCTGATGCGGGGCTTGATCCCCGGACCCTGGGATCCTGACTTGAGCCGAAGGCAGCCACTTAACGACTGAGCCGTCCAGGCGCCCCCCCCACTGCGTGCTCTTTTCCACCGGTCATCTCGCTGAATCTGCCAGGATTCAGGGCTCAAACTCACGACCCTGAGATCACGACCCAAGCCGAAACCAAGAGTCAGATGCTTAACTGACTGAGCCCCCCAGGCGCCCCTCATCTCAATGAATCTGAACAATATCCTTACCGGTTGAGCCCATTTTATAAATGAAGAAACGGAGGCTCAGAGGGGCTCAGGGCGTTCAGCCCTTAAGTGACAGAGCTCAGGTCGTGGGCTCAGGGCTGACCCATGGGTAAGATGACTGCCTGCCTCCTAGCGCTAAACCTTTGAACACACCTGGCTATTTCCAACTTCTAGGCCTTTATCTTGTTCCTTTTCCAGGTATCCCATCCCACTTTTATTTTTGCCTGTGGAACTCCTGTTCATCATCTTTTAAATTTTAGATCGGGCTTTTCAGGAAGCCTCCAGGACAGCTGAGTGAGAGCCCTGCTCTGGGCTTCCTCAGCAATTAACCAAACGTCTCCCATATTAATCACATCAACACTATATCCTTGGGGGGCACCTGGCTGGCTCAGTCTGTGGAGCCCGTGACTCTTGATCTGTGGGTCATGAGTGGATCGTGAGTGGGGTCATGAGTTTGAGCCCCACCTTGGGCATAGAGATTACTTAAACAAAACAAAACAAAACTATATCCTTGGTCTCTAAACTTTAAAAAAGCATGTTCCCTATCAGTAAAAAAATAATTTTAAGTGTACATCCATAATTAGGCATGTTTCTTAATAAAGTACTGTATAATACACATGCTTCTGTCAATCCATATATACTAAGTATCAGTCAACCCTAGTTCTTATTTTTTATGAAAAATAAAGATAAATACAGGATCTGATCTAATATTTTCTTCCCACACCCCACTGACCCCTGACAAATTACAAATTGGCACCTCCGACCGGAAGCTGGGTGGGGGAGGGTGGGGCTGGCACAGCGATGGCGTCCTTCAGGCTGCTGGTGGTCTGAGAACTGGGGAGTCAACCTCTTCCCTCAGTGGGCTGGACCTGGTGCGGGGGGGGGGGGGGTTGTGGGCAGGAGAGAAGCACCTCCCACAGTGCTGCCACCTTCTTGAGCCAGCGGGAGGTGGGGTGAAATTGAGCCTGGATTAGCCGGGGAGGGCAGGGAGGCTCCTAGAGCTGCAGGGTGGCCAGAGAAGGGGGTGTGGATAGGCGAATGCACCATGCCGCTGCAGGACGACACCCTCCGAGAGGTGTGGGCCTCGGACAGGTCCGGAAGCGCCCCCACCACCACCTCACCTCAACCTACCTGAACCCTGGGGGGGCCCAGGTGGAGGGGTTGGGGAGGGGCAGAAAAGGGGAGGAAGACAGACTGACTGCATTGCTACCCTCAGTGGACATGAAGAGGAAGGCCAGAGCCCCGAGGTCCAGCAGCGCCCCAAGCAGGTATGTCACCCCTGCTTGGAAAGGAGGCAGGGAGAACCCCCCATTGCGTGTAAGCCCATGCAGGGAAGGGGATCTGGGAGTGGGACGCGTCCCCCTCAGCAGCGTCTGAGTGTTTCTTCCTTGTAGTTTTGCCTTTTTTTTTTTTTTTTTTTCTCTTTTGAGGAAAAGGGTGTTTCGGGGCATGGGCTGTCCAGGGGAGGAACTGGGACTTTGGGGCCTTGGACGCGGCCATGATGCATGCGAGGGGTCACCGTTCCCACCCCAAGAAGAAGGCTGCTGTTCCCCTCCCGATAATCCGCGGTTATTTCTGGCGGCTCAAGGGATTAGAGGGTCATGGGCAGCCCTCCGAGCCCCCCTTTCCTTCCTCTCCCTCCTCTTGACCCCCACTCCGCAGCGACCCGCCAAGGGGCAGAAGTTGAGGAAGAAGAGGACGGAGGCTCCCGAGTCCCCGGGCCCTAAGGGATCCAAGCCCCGGAGACCTGCCGGCGGGCGGGGGGCCGAGCCTGGGGGCGCCCCCGGTGAGGGGCCCGGGAGGGGTGCGGCTGAATCCTGGAGTCCTGGGGGTGGGGGCAGTGAGGGGGGAACTGGAGGGGTGGGAGAGGGCCCGGGGAAGAGGGGGGGGGGTGGAGGGGAGGGATGTATGAAAGCCAGGGGAGGGGTGTCGGAGGTGGAAAGAGCGCCCAGAGGAGACCCCCACAGAAAGGAGCCCGAGGCGGGCAGCGTCCGGGGCTCAGGCGCCGTCGGAGGAGGGGGTCGGGCCCTGCCTGACCCCAGCCTCTCGGCTCAGCCGGGCGGAGGGGGAAGCCGCGGGAGGAGGCGGCCCCGCAGCCGCCGGAGGCCCGGCCACCGCACACGGTCTACGCCAAGTTCCTCAGGGACCCCGAGGCCAAGCGCGACCCGCGGGAAACCTTCCTGGTAGCGCGAGCCCCGGACGCAGTGGACGGTGAGACGGGGCCGGGGGGTGGGGGTGGGGGGGAGTGGAGCGCGGGAGGGGGGCGCTGGAGAGAAGGCGGGAAGGGCCCGCACGGGAACCGCGACAGGGAGACGGAAAACTCGGGAAAAGAGCCGCTCTTTCTCCGACCTTCTCTTTGAGCCAAAAAAACCCACTTTATTCTCTTGTTCTTTACTCCGTTTTCCGGTTGGGGAAACTGAGGCACGGAGCGGTTAAGTTTTGCCTTAAACTACAGCTAGGGGCCAGAGATAGCCCAGATGGGTCTGGCTGGAAGTCAGAAACGGACAAGGCCAGGAAGATGCGGAGGGGGGAGGGGCGCCTGGGTGGCTCAGTCATTAAGCGTCTGCCTTCGGCTCAGGTCATGGTCCCAGGGTCCTGGGGTCGAGCCCCGCATCAGGCTCCCTGCTCGGCGGGAAGCCTGCTTCTCCCTCTCCCACTCCCCCTGCTTGTGTTCCCTCTCTCGCTGTGTCTCTCTCTGTCAAATAAATAAATAAAATCTTAAAAAAAAAAAAAGAAGAAGCAGCAGAGAGGGAGAAACAGCGCAGGTGCGGTGATGGGGGGTAGGGGGACTGCAAGACAGGCAGGAGTGTGTGAGGAGGTAAGGGTCCCGGAGCGGGGGGAGGGCCCTACAGAGAAGGGCATTTCCCCCAGAACAGGATTGCCAAGCCCCTCGCATTCCCCCAACCCCAGCTCACTTCCCCGAACACCTTGGAATCACCCCCAAGGTTTGAGGAAGGAGCTAGAAGTGTGTTTCTCCTATTGTTCCTGTTCCTGTTCCAGAAGGGGAGCCTCCCACCCCCCCCCATTTACCACTTCCCAGCAATCTGGGGGGACCGGGCTCCCAGATGATGGGGCTCACGCCAGCCCCCATTATGAGGAGCTTCTACCTACAGAGGATGAAGAGGAATCAGAGGCCCACGAAGAGGAAGAGGAGGTGGAGGAAAAGAAAGAGAAAATCCCTCTGCCACCCAAGAAGGTTCCTAAAGAGAAGACTTCTGCCGGGGTCAAGGAGAGGAAGGCCAAGGCTCAGGGTCAGAAGGGTGAGTGTTGAAGGTACAGAGGGACCACACAGACTCGGAAAGCTAGCCCTGTCCTTCAGGGGCTTGGAGGCCTCAGTGATCGGCGAGAGTTGAGACATCAGAAAGTGACCAGTGCCTGGACGCAAGAGTTTCCGTCTCTGGTGTCTTCCCCATGACGGTCCTTAAGTACATAGTACGTGTGCTCCCCCCACGCCCCACCATCCCCACCACTGCCTGCCCAGGGAGCTCTGTGAGCCAGGTAGGACAGAGGATTTTAGTTTTGTGATTTTTTTTTTTTAATTTATTTATTTGACAGAGAGAGACACAGCGAGAGAGGGAACACAAGCAGGGGGAGTGGGAGAGGGAGAAGCAGGCTTCCCGCCGAGCAGGGAGCCCGATGCGGGGCTCGATCCCAGGACCCTGGGATCATGACCCGGGCCGAAGGCAGACGCTTAACGACTGAGCCACCCAGGCGCCCCAGTTTTGTGATTTTTTAGTGGTTTTTCTTTTAACTCAATATGTATTATTGTTATAATTTTCATAAAAGTATCAAAGCCATTACGGTAAAAATCAGTCAATGAAATAAATGCTATCATGGCTCTCTGGCCTGGGCACCTCGCCCTACAGGTACCGCAGGCTGGTCTAAATGGGGACAGGTAGCTAGGACCCTGGGCCTCTGTGGGAGGGAGAGAACACTGTCTGTAGCACCTGCCAGAGGAGGTTTTCTGGGGAGATGGGGTGGGAGCTGGGAATCAGAGACTCAGTTAGAAGGCCCGCATTCATTCATTCATTCATTCATTCATTCATTCATTCATTCTGTAATGTCTATTAAGCTCCTGGTGTTTGTCCAGCCCTTTACAGACTCAGGATTAAAATGCAACAAGCAGGGTGCCTGAGTGGCTCAGATGGTTGAGCGTCTGCCTTCGGCTCAGGTCATGATCTCAGGGTCCTGGGATCGAGTCCCGCATCGGGTTCCCTGCTCGGTGCAGAGCCTGCTTCTCCCTCTCCCTCTGCCACTCCCTCTGCTTGTGCTCTTCTGTCTATCTCTCTGTCAAATAAATAAATAAAATCTTAAAAAAAAAAATGCAACAAGCAGGGTGCCTGGGTGGCTCAGTTGGTTGAGTGACTGCCTTTGGCTCAGGTCATGATCCTGGAGTCCTGCGTCGGGCTCTCTGCTCGGTGGGGAGTCTGCTTCTCCCTCTGACCCTCCCCCCTCTCATGTGCTCTCTCTCTCTCATTCTCTCTCTCTCAAATAAATAAATAAAATCTTAATAAAGAAATAAAATAAAATAAAACGCAACGAGCAGAAGACAGACTCTGGGCCCTTGTCAGGTCTTCAGCCTCCCTGGGGACTGAAGAAATGATGAGTGGGTTGGAAAGTGGCCTTCAGCCCCAACAGGCTCTTCTCTGTCTAACCCCTACCTCCATTTCCAGGGGACCTGGGAAGCCCTGTCCCCCCAGCCAAACCTCTGCGCATTAAGAAGGAGGCGCCAGCGGGGGAGGGGCCCAAGATGAGAAAGACGAAGAAGAAAGGTGAGACTGGTCTCCCGAGGAACAGGGGACTCTGGGTGTGGTGGTGTGTGACTCCTTCACATCCACCCACACAGGGTCTGGGGAGGCTGACAAGGACCCCTCAGGGAGCCCAGCCAGAGTGAGAAAGAAGACTACAGCAGCCATGTTTCTGGTTGGGGAAGAAGGGCCAGCTGAGAAAGCTCCGAAGAAGAAAGGTGGGTGGTCGTGGCCTCTGGTGCCATGACATCTAGAGGCCGTCCTGGGGGTGGGGAACCCAAGTGCAGTGTGGGGTGAGGAGAGGGCTCTGGAGTCAGAAGACTTGAGGGGCATCTTACTCCCCACTTAAATAGCTGTGTGGCCTCAAGCAGGTATCTGAGCCTTTCTGAGTCTCTGATAATAGTAATATGGGAGTCCTCTCTTGTGGTTGTGGGGAGGGTCCAAGTAAGTCGTGGGTGTTAGAAGTGCTCCACAGGGTCAGGGATTCACAGGCTTGTACCCCCTCCATGCCAGGCACTTCCAAAGGCCCAGAAGAGGAGAGGAAGGAGGACGAGGAGGAGGAGGAAGAAGTGGCAGCCGTGGGAATGAAGAACAGCAATCAGAAGGGCAAAGCAAAAGGAAAAGGCAAAAAGGTTGGGATCCAGAGGGGAAGGGGGCCGAGTCCCCTTCAGGGAGCAGGGCAGGGGCCTGGGCTTGGGGGACTAGAGTATGGAACCTCGTGGGGAGGGGGGGGCCGGGGGTTAGAATCTTGGCTCCCTCTCTGATGACACGATAGGAGGACAAAGGTCTCCAGACTTGTGAGAACAGAGAAGGCGGTTGAGGGGTCACTAGGCTGGGATTGGCTCCCTGCGGGCCTGATATTATCTGGGCTCTAAGCCCTCCCCTCTGTGGCCTAACCAGCAGCCCCAGCCAGAGATGCTCACAAAGCCACCACGCGAAGAGACACCCATCTTCTGTACCAGAGAGGGAGAACACGCAGGCAGAGTGTGCTCACTGACTGTGTGAGTTGTTAAAATATTTTCACGCTACTGCTCTGGGGCCCCAAGTGCTTTCTGCTACCGAATCCGGGATGGCCCAACCTTCCCGCAGCTGAAGAGTTAACACTGGCAGACAGGTGCCTCCAGAACCCTCCTCCAGGCCCACCAGGGTCCATTTGGACAGACCAGACAGTTTCCAGGGGCAGAACAGGTTGTTAACGCTCTTGAATATTGCTCTTTCTCACAAATAGGACTCAGGCACCAACATGCACAAGCCGGGGTAAGCAGGAGAGGGGGGCCAAACTGGAGAGAGAAAGTGATGAAAGTCTTTGAGAAATTGGGTTTCCACAAGTGAAGAGATCACCCTGAGGGCAGAGCCGGGGTCCGAGCCATGTGGGTTTATTAGTTTGTTCAGGAGTGGTCAGGTCTTGGGGGACTGACTCACATTAGCCAACATCACCAGATACCGATATATAAACTAAAGGCCAGTTTCTTATCTCCCACGGGGAATATAACCGCAGTGCCGCCTTCAGTACAGTAGGCCCTAGAAATTTACAGCTGTGGAAATGTTTGAATAAGCTCTGGCTTTCTCCACATCACATTCCAAACATAGTCTTGCGTTTCCCAAGTTTCTTCTGGAGCAGCCCAGAGTGGAGAAGAGATGCTCCCTTGCCCGGAGGCTAAGGGCCTGCTCACCGACACCAGCCTCACCTCACACGTAGTCCAAACCTGCCCTCAGCAAAAATGGCTGACCGCAGCGTATCAGGGATTCTCCGTAGCTCTCATATAGCACACACCCAGGCTGGCAGTCCCCTCTCTTCCCTAGTGGGAAAGTTGGGGTTACGGTCTTGGCTCCCCCTCTTAGGAGGGATAGAACATGAGCGCAGAGGGCACCAGATCCAAAGGGGCAGCTGTGGGGTCACCAGGTCAGGCCTAGGCCACCCTAGTGTGGAATGCAACCAAACCGTGATTCGGAGTTTTTCCATGAGCAAGATAAGCTTATTTATTTATTCATTGTCTTACCTCGGTATTGCAGTCTGACAAACTACCCCCAAAACTTAGTGCCTTAAAACAACAAACATTTCTTTTCTTAGTTTCTAAAAGTCAGGAATCTAGGAGGGGCCTAGCAAGGTACTTCTGGCTTGGGGTCTGTTCTGAGAATGCAGTCAAGATGTCAGTTGGGTCTGCAGTCACTTGGGAAGCTTGGCTGGCAATAGAGGATTCACTTCTAGAATGGTTCACTGTCATGGTTGTTGGCTGGAGCCCTCTCCATAGGGTGGCTTGAGTGGTCTAATGACATGGTAGCCTACTTCCCCCAGGGCTCAAGAGTGGCCCAAGGGAGACAGCAAGGAGAAGCCACAGTATCTCTTATGACCTGGCCTTAGAAGTGACCCCTCCCCCCATCACTTGGGCTATATTCCATCGGTCAGAAAGACCAAACTCTGATACGATGTGGAAGGAGACTACACGAAGTGTAAATACCAGGAGGCAGGGAACACTGGGGCTCATCTTGGAGGTTGGCTACTGCAGTCATTGATAATTTACCATACACTGTAATGATAGCAGTAGCTAATACTTCTATAACACAGCAGTTCATACCTTTGGCCCCACCTCAGTTCACCCGTTGACACAGCGTCCACACGAAGGAAGGTCTTTCTAAGGCTCTGGCTCTGGCACCATTTTAAGCCCAGTTCCACTTCTTACTAGCTGTGTGAACTTGGGCAAGTTGCTTAACCTCTCTGAGCCTCAACTTCTTCGGTAAAATTGGACAATTACTTCAGTAGTTACCTAAGAGAATTAAATTAGTTAATATTTGGAAGATACTTAGAGCTATGCCCGGCGCATTGGTAGATTTTATAGGAGTGTTTGTTAATATATAAATTAATAAGGTCTCTCCCGGGGAATCCAGCCCCAACCTCTGCATTTCTCAGATGAGAAAATTGAGTCACAGGGTGGTTCAAGTTAAACATGACAGAGTTAGTGGTGGAACCAGGATTTGAACCCAAGCTGTCTGGCTCCAGATCCCAGGCTCTTAACCACAAAGTGAAGCAAAATAATAATAAAGCGCCAAGCTCCACAGAGCCGCCTAGTATGGCCTGCTGGGCTGCAGGGGAAGTGAGGGGCCCAGCCCACTGTAGCTGGCCTGTCTGTTCTCTTCCACACAGAAAGCGGTGAGTCGTCCTGCCTGCCCTGCCTGTGTCCCGGCACTGGGGATCTGCTGAGGGCAGAGAAGCCAGGGCTCCAGGACTGATACACGCTCTGCCCCGACCCAGAAGGAGGAGAGAGCCCCATCCCCACCCATAGAAGTGGATGAACCCCAGGAGTTTGTGCTCCGGCCTGCCCCTCAGGACCGGACGGTGCGCTGCAGGCTGACCCGGGACAAGAAGGGCATGGATCGGGGCTTGTATCCCTCCTACTTCCTGCACCTGGACACAGAGAAGAAGGTGGGTAGCGGGGAGACAGCAGGGGAGAGAGAGTGCAGGTGCCAGGACCCAGGCTGGGGGGTGGCTAGAGCCAAAATGGGGGTGCGGGTGGAGTCCAACGCAAACTGGCCTTCCCTTTCCCCTCACTCACCTCCTTCCTTCACCTGTCTCCCCCTCTCCCCAGGTGTTCCTCCTGGCAGGCAGGAAGCGGAAACGTAGCAAGACGGCCAATTACCTCATCTCCAGCGACCCCACCAATCTGTCCCGAGGAGGGGAGAATTTCATTGGGAAGCTGAGGTGGGGTTGGGAAGCCCAGGGCCACAAGAGACCATGGCGAGTCACTTCCGTCTCCCTCTGCCACCACATTGGGCACTCCAGAAATGTCCCCTGCCCCAGGGCTTCCCACACTTGAGTGTGCACGGATCACTTGGAAGAGTTGTTAAAATGGCCCAGTGGGTCTGGGTGTGGGGCAAGAGTCTTCATTTCTTTTCTTTTTTTTTTTTTTTAAAGATTTTATTTATTTATTTGAGAGAGAGAATGAGAGAGAGCAAGCACACGAGAGGGGGGAGGGTCAGAGGGAGAAGCAGACTCCCCGCCGAGCAGGGAGCCCGATGCGGGACTCGATCCGGGGACTCCAGGATCATGACCTGAGCCGAAGGCAGTCGCTTAACCGGCTGAGCCACCCAGGCGCCCCAAGAGTCTTTATTTCTAACAAGCCCCCAGGTGATGCCCGTGCTGCTGGACCAGGGACCTCACTTGACATAGGTCATAAGGGTCCATGAGGACAGGGACCACGCCTGTCACATTCATGGTTGAATTCCCAGCACCTGGTACATAGTAGCGACTCAATAAAACATTTACTAAGTGAATGAATAAACAAATATCCAGCACCTACCCTGTGCTGTGTCTCCCCGTATATCTCATCTAATCCTCACTGCGCATCTGAGAGGTAAGGGGAAGGGGGGAGCCCCGAGTCAGGTCTTATTTCTTATATTTTTGTATTTAACAAACACTTATGTAAGGCCTACCTACGTGTCAGGCATTGTTCTAACTTCCAAACATGAATCCATGTAGTCCCCTTATTGACCAAGTGGTAAATACTGTTATTAGGCCCATTTTACAGAGGGGGATGTTGAGGCTCAGAGAGTTCAGCCTGCCTAGGGTCAGTAAGAGATGGAGCTGAGATCTGAAGGTTGCCCAGTGTCCTTCCAGATCCAGCTTCTAAAAAGACCTCATGAGGGGAGCCTGGGGCAGGGGACAAGAGTTGTTCTGTCCTAAGACACCCACACCCTTGACATAGGAAGCTCTCCAAACTGCCTGGCTATGAGGAAGTGTCTTGGAGCAGGGGTGTGGAGTCCCCCCAGCCCTGCCCCCAGCTGCACCCTGCTTGCAGGTCCAATCTCCTGGGCAACCGCTTTACCGTCTTTGACAATGGGCAGAACCCGCACCGTGGAGGAGGCAGCACTAATGTGGGGAGCCTTCGGCAGGAACTGGCAGCTGTGATCTATGTGAGAACACCCCCCAGCACCCCCCTCCCGGCAGGACCCTCCCCTTCGCAGGGACCGGCCTAACAGGCATCTCCCTCCCAGGAAACCAACGTGCTGGGCTTCCGGGGTCCCCGGCGCATGACAGTCATCATTCCTGGCATGAATACGGAGAACGAGAGGGTCCCCATCCGGCCGCGAAATGTGAGCCCAACACCTCCCTGACGCCTCCCCCTGAGGGTCCTGTTCCCATGTGATCCATTCATGACCCACTCCTGGGGAGCTGGGGGGCAGGGGCTCAGGTTGCCCATACCCAACTTCCTGGGCACACTCATCACCCTGTGTCACACATTCATTCTGGAAACTCGGATGAATTAGGGGGTTTTGTAATTGAATTCACTGGAACCAATACAATGAGGTGCTTTTTCTTTTCCCAGTGTACACCAAATCATCCATTCATATATTCATTCACTGAATGAGTTGTATATTGTGTATATCGTACTATACACATTCAGCGTATAATGAGTGCTGAGTATTATTCTAGGTAACTGGAAGACATCAGTGAGTAAAAAAGATCTGCCCTCCTGAAGCTGACATTCTAGCGGAGGGGACGGACTGTAGACAATAATTGTGACAAATAAGTAAATTGTGTAGAATGTTAGAAAGTGACAAGTGGTATGGAAGAAAGAAAAAGTTGGAGTGGGCCTCATTGAGAAGATGACGTTTAAGCAAAGACATGAAGGAGGTGAGGGAGCAAGCCTATAGATATCTAGGGAGAGAGCATCCAGGCAGAGGGAAGAGCCAATGCAAACACCCTGAGGCAGGATGATGCCCGGTGGGTTTGCGGTGAGAGGTGAGAGTTGAGTCTCAGATAGGGCCTGTATAACTGGTTTGTACTGGGAGAAACAGGAAGCCACAGCAGGGTTCTCAGGAGTGACTTGATTTGCCTTCTATTTTAAAAAGCAAAGGTTGCGTGTGTGTGTGTGTGTGTGTGCGTGTGTGTGCGTGTGTAGTCTAGGGTAAGACGGAGAGATGGGCCGGGGAGAGGTTGGCCATCTTCAGTGTCAGTCGCCCGCTCTGCAGGTCAGTGAGCCCGGGACTGCAGAGACAGGATGACTGGCGTGCTCCATACTCGCAGTGATGTCACTTTACTCATTTACAAGGAAAAATAACACCCGTCAGCTGATCACACATCCTTCCATGCTGGCAAGTCACACCGTAATCAGAGGCCTGGCCAACCCGCGGGGCTCGAGGCACGGAAAGCTGTTAGTCTTGAGGAGCCGCGGGTCCCACAGCTGCTCCTTCCAGGCCCGGACTAAACATGCAAATGCTCCAGAGGCAGGGCCTCCCGAGTGTGTCTGGGCTTGGTGAGAACTCCCCAGGGCCGCTCCGGGTAACTCTTCATCATTTCACCATCCATTCATTTTACAGTCGTTCATTAAAGCCAGGCACTGAAGATCCAAAATCAGCAAACAGGAACCATCAGAACAATCCGACATTTATTGAGCATGTACTCTGGGCCAGGAACTGATCTGAATAACATGCCATGCACTATTAACTGCTTTAATCCTCACAAGACCCTGTTGTGAGGGAAACTGAGGCACAGAGCCATCAATAAAATATGATAGCTGCCCTTTAAGTATCTAATTCTGCCCATTACAGTGTAGTGGGAGAAATAGTAAGAGCAGGTGTTATGGAGGGAGACTCCGAGCTAAGACGTCTAAATCAGACACGGGGTCAGGGAGCCTTCTCGGAGGACATGATCTTGCGCAGACTCACTCTAAGCCACGAATGTGACCAGTGCCAAGGGAACTCAGGAAAGAAGTATCTCAAGAGTGCTATCACGTAGGCACCACTCCTTCCTCTGAGGAACTCTCTTCTGGGACATCTTATTTTAACCACTGTTTACCTGTCCGTCTCCCCAAACACAACTGCGAGCTCCGTGTCAATCACAGCATGTCTAGTGCATCCTTATGATCAGGTGCCAGCATGTGGCTGTTCCGAGGACCCCTTGGGTGCCAAGGGTGCAGAGCACCTACTGTGTGCCAGATGCTACTTCCCAACCCTCCACTTCGGCATCCCACGGCGAGACCCATTCTCACAGAGGTCCACCCTGCCCACAAGGATACTGCAGAGACCAAGCTGCTTGGTCCTTGGTCAAGGATGCCCCGAACGGATGTCCATGTCCAGTCTGCACACTAGCACACACATGCAAAGGCATGCACAGATCCCCAGGCCCCTTCCCCTCGGTCCTGAGATATCTCGGCCACCCCTAAATGTCCTCTCCCTAACACTCCCCTTTGGCACCCCAGGCCAGCGATGGGTTGCTGGTGCGCTGGCAGAACAAAACACTGGAGAGCCTCATCGAGCTGCACAACAAGCCACCTGTTTGGAACGAAGACAGCGGCTCCTACACCCTCAACTTCCAAGGTCGAGTCACACAAGCTTCAGTCAAGAACTTCCAAATTGTCCACGCCGATGACCGTGAGTATCTGAGGGCCCAAGCCGGGCTGTTCCCCACCACCTCCGGGACCCTGACCCTCCCTCGGGCCTTTCCCCACCACCTCTCTTTCTCTCTCTCTCTCTCTCTCTCTCATACACACACACACACACACACACACACACACACACACATGCACAAAGCTGTCCTTTCTCGCTGGAGCCAGAACATCCAGGAAAGTCACTCCCTCCTGCAGGGGCATTGACAGCTTGTTCCCAGGAGCCTCAGGTATTCCAAGCAGGTGTCTCGGGGCTTACTGTCGCAGTAAGTAACTCCTTTCTAGCATTGACCAGAGCCTGGGGTAGATACTGGGATATTCTGGGTAAGAAAGACTGTGTTGAAGGGAGAGTTAATCTGCTGGAGCTTGAGAACCACTGATAGCCCAGCCTCTACGTGGTCAAAGAGGCTGCTGAGGCTCAGAGAGGGCGGCACCTTCCCCAAAGTCTCTCAGCGACTCCAGGAGGTCCCACTGGCCATCAAAATTTATTTCACAGACACACAGGGCTTTCTATGTGCTAGGCACTGTTCTCTGGACTTTACAGATACTGAATCATTAAATCTTTGCAACAACCCTACCCCTCCAAAACCTGAGGAAGATATTATTATTGTCCCTACTTGGCAGATGAGAAAACTGAGGCATAGAGAGGTTAAGTAAATTGCCCAAGGTAGTACAGCTGTAAGAGGTAGAGTTGGCACAAGAACCCCGGTGGTCTGGCTCCAGGGCCCCAGCTCCCAACCCCTTCAAGATGGCCGCCTTGCAGGGCTAGGGAATATTAATCAAGCGCCTCTCAATGCCTGCTCTATTGTCCTCTCTCAAGTAAGGTCAAAGGCCTGCCCTCAAGGAGTTAGGGAAACAAGATATGCCCAGAACACAATTAAGTAAAAATGTCCCTGTTAACAGGCCTGGGGGAGAGGTTCCCACTAGGGTGAGGAAGTTTGGGATGGAAAGATACCTTCCAAGGGACTCCGGGTTCCCAGGATTGGCTGACACTGAGCAACTTCTCCATCCCCCACTCCATCCTAGGGATGTGTCCCCAGTGTCACCTGTCCCAAGGCCTTGGAAAACTGCTCTCCAGATCACATTTCTGGTGGAGCCTGGTCTGCAGAGATCAGGGGTATTTTTAGCAACTTCCTGTCCCTATGGATGCTGGGGGAGGTGTTTGGGACTGGGGCTGGGAACCTGCACCAGATATGGGATGGGGCTGAGTGGAGCCACTCGATAAGGTAGGGACTGGGGGGGCTAGTGAAGGGAGAGAGCCTGGCGGTCTAAGATGGGACTTGGGGGCTGGGGATGGGAAGAAGGAATGAGGCCAGAGCCATTGTCTGGGGGAAGTGTGACAGGTTCCTATATTTAAGTGCCTGTCCTATCCATAGCCCTGGGTGGCAGAAGATAAGGCAGGATCCCTGCCCTCAGGGGCTTACAGTCAGTCAGAAGGCTGGTTAAGCAGCAGGTGGGGCCGGTTGGGCCAGATAAGAAGGGGTGGATGGGTGGAGGGTGAATAATTGAGTTGGTCGCTGAGGATTAGGGCCCCAATGCAAAGGAGGGAGACTTCTCCCAAAGTTGAGGACACTGTCTGCCAGGACTGGGACCCCAGGAGATCTTGCCCCCCCACCGGTCTGTGTCTACAGCCGACTACATCGTACTGCAGTTCGGGCGCGTGGCCGAGGACGCCTTCACCCTAGACTACCGGTATCCGCTGTGCGCCCTGCAGGCCTTCGCCATCGCCCTCTCCAGTTTCGACGGGAAGCTGGCCTGCGAGTGACCCCAGCAGCCCCCAGCGCCCGCCAAGGGCGGGGGAAAGGATTCAGTGGAGGCTTGCAGGGTCCATTCGCCAAAGCCCCCACTGAAGACTCCTCTCTTGTCCGGGGCTGACCCCTCACTGTCTCCGAGTGACCTCCATCCACTCCCCAGCCCGGCACAGGCCGAGGCAGGGAGGAGCTCAGACTGCGGTCCGACAGAGATGAAGAACATCTGGAGTCGGGAGCCGCACATCTGGTCGCGGAGCTAGCCTGAGCCGCTTCACCAACCGCCCCCCTTCCCCGCCCCGCGCCCCAGTCACTTCCTGTCCAGGAGCAGTAGTCAGTGTTGTTTTAACCCCCTCCGGGATCGAGGAGTGGGGCGGGCTCGGAAGAGGGGGTAGGTGATGCGGGCGGAACACCGGGTACACACATCCCCAATAAAGCCGCGTCCCAGACCCGGCAAGCAGTGGTTCTTCAGCGCGTGCCGAGAACGAGGCGGCGGGAGGGGTCCGGAGCGCGGGAGAGGTCCGGAGGGCGGGCCGGAGGCCTGCCTCCCCACCCCCCAACCCCGCTCCCGCCCAGGCCCGGGGCGCTCCCGCGTCCCCTCCCCGGCGCCCAGCGCCGGTCCTACCGAAACTCGGCGGGCTCGTGGTGTCGAGACGCCCCCCGCGGGGGCCCCGGGCCGCGAGGGAGGGCCCGGAGGTCCGGGAAGAGGGGAAAGGGAGAAATTCGAGAAACAAGCCTCTCGGGGAGAACCAGACAAACCGGGTCCGGGCAGGGCGGGCGCAGTCGCCAGGGCGGGGCGGGGTCTGGGGCCCCGGGAGTTGGGGGCGGGCTCTCGGGCGCGAGAGGGCGCTCCGCCTCGGCGGCTCGGGACTGGGGTAGGGGCGGGGGGGTGTGGGTAGGGAGCCCCAAGGCCCGTGCGGTCCGGCTCCGCGGGGCTCCTCGTGACGCTGCACCTCGACGGGAGTCCAGCCGGCTAGGCGGGAGCCCCGCCCTCGGACCCGCCCAGGCCTGAGCCCCAAATTGCGGTGGGGTCCTGGGGAGGTGGAGTAAGGCCGGGCGTGCAGGGAGCGGTTGGGAGCGTGGCACAGGCAGGCGAGGAGGGGAGCGCCTAGGCGCGGGAAGGCCGGGAGCAGCCGCGGGTCGCGAAGCCGCGGGGTGGGCAGCCCGAGCGCCGACTGGGGGCGGCCCCGCGCGGCCCCGCCCCTCCCGGCCGGTGCCCGCCCCCCTGCGCGCCCCGCCCCCTCCTTCCCCTCAGCCCCCACCCCCCGCCCCGGCTCCTCAACACAAACTTTCCGTCCCGCTCGCTCCCTCCTCCGCGCCCGGCGCCTCCCGCTCCAGCCCGGCTCATTCCGCACATTCCGGCCAGCCCCCTCCCCAAGACCCCCCTTCCCCGGCCCCCCTCTCAGCTCCTTCGGGCCCGGCGGAGCGGCCCGGCCGGAGCGCCCCCCCCGAGCTCGGACCAGGTAAGCCGGGCGGACGCCGGGAGGAGGCCCTGCTGGGAGAGGTGGTTTGGTTGGCTGGTTCTGGATTGGGGGGGGGGGCCTCGAGGGGGGCTGGGTCCCCGAGCTATTGTCCAGCTTGAGCCTGAGCCCCAGATCTGGGTGCCGGGAAGTTTAGAGGGAAGGGGGGGGAAAGCTCTCCGGGAAGCCCCGCCCACCCCTCCCACCCCCACCCCCCCGCGACCCGGACGAGTTGGTCGGGGGAGGTCGGGGAGCCGGGATATTGTCCCCGGTGCCATCGCCTGTCCCAACGTACGCGTTTGGGGTGTCGAGGCAGGGGTCTGGGGGCCACACGGCTTCGGGGCCCTGCCACCGGGGAGATTCTACCCGGGACTCCCACTCCCGGGCCCCGCCGCCCTTTGGACTCCCGGCTCGCGCTCTCTCGAAGCCGGCCCGGCCCCAGCTCCACGCAGGCCTCGGGCCCGGCCTCCCGGCGCCCAGGCCGGCTCCTGCGCGCGGTGCCTGTGGCTGCGCCGGATTGTGGAGTGTGTCTGGGAGCAGAGCTGCGCGCCCCGGGCGTGTGCCCCCTGAGAGGCAGGGGCTTAAGCTCCTTCCAGTTCTGCCGCCCCTGTTGGGGTGGAGGTTCGGAGTTCCAGACCAGGGCTCTAGGAGCCTGGCTCCAGAGAGGGCTGGCTTTGGGGCCTTATTTTCGCTACACTTCCTTAGAGCCCTTGTTTAGACTTTAGAGGGTTTGAAGGAGGCTTGTCCCCACCACTACCACCACCACTATTGTCTGTCATGCCCTTTACTCCCGCCTGGGGAGGGAGGGCCAGGAGTGCCTGTCTGCATCTGGTTTTCAACTAGCCAGGCCCCAGGGCAGTGTCACTGAGACCCCACTCTCACCTTTTTGGGAGAGTGGCCCTGTTCCAGGGCTCAGCGATTCTTTCTGGACAAGAGGGAGTGAGGCCTTGGGGGAGGGCTTCTCAGGGGGCACCTCCCTCTGTGCTTTCTCTCTCTCCAGGTAGAGGCAGAACCAGGTCAGGCCTGGACTTGTAGTCCAGGAAAGCAGGGGATGGGGGTAGGGACTGGACACAGCTCTAGGGGCTGGAACCCATGGCGGCTCTGTGTATCCTGTCTCCTGTGGCCTGGTTCTGTGTATACATGTTTCACCCCAGTGCAGGGAGCCGGGACATCTCCTTGGCTAGAATGTCAGGGGCAGCCTGGGGCAAAGAGGAAATCCAAAGTCCCCCCAGAGTTGGACATTTAGGGGGATTGTGTGCTCCTCCCTTCTAGATTCTTGTAGCTCCTTTTCCAAGACCCTCGCCCAGGAGGGTGTCATTCCAGGACATGGTTCTGCAGTCTTCTGGATCCCTGCTCACCCTGTGGGCAGGGAATGGACAGATGTATGTTCTAGGAACAGGCTGGCTGGTGAGGGTGACTTCAGGGGCCCTGGATGCCCCCTCCTCAGGGAGAGGCTAAGAGCTGATGGGATTCTCAACTTCATGATCCTTCCCCCATCCCCCTAGGGAGGGAACAATAATTAATGCTAATTAGTGCACTGGGGCTGGGGACTGGCTCAGTAGGATGGTCAGTGATTGGCAGGACAGAGCTGTGTGTGTGTGTGTGTGTGTGTGTGTGTGTGTGTGTGTGTCCCCATGTCTGTCTGTCTCTGTGCTCCCACCCTCGCACTCAGGATTGTGGACCCTTTGTATTCTGCCAGTTGAAGAAATATTAGAACCAGAAGGGGTCATCTCAAAGAGGAGGTCAAGAAATAAGAGATGTGGTCCCAGCTGGGCCTTTAACCACCTGTGTCATCTTGGGCCTCAGTTTCCTTGCTCAGAATAAATGACTTCTCGGGTCCCTTGTCTCTGAGCTCCTTCCGGAGTCTCAGTCTTCTAGTCAGTAGGCCTTCCTCCTTCCATTGTGGACTGTGAACCTAGTGAGGTCTGGAGAGGTGAGTGGGTGATCAGTGATCTAGGGAAGAACGTGAGGATGAACCCGGGGGTGACTGAGGAGTAGGTAAGGCAGGAGAGAGTGGCTGAGAAGGTTGCAGGCCACAGGCGTCAAGGGACAGGGAAGCCAGGTGGAGCTCGGGGAACTTGCCCTCTGCAGTGGCCCTGGGGTCTGGCAGGGCTGGCCGGGGTGAATTGTGTTGAGAGCTCACGTGGATGGCCTGCCCCTCTGCCTGACTCGCAGACCCCCCGAAGGGCTCAGTGTGGAAGCTGGTAGGGAACCGAAGCTATCAGTCCTGTCCACCTCCTCAGGAAGGGATGAGGAGTGGAGGGGTCCACCCACGGTGAGGAGAGTGGGGAAGGGATCTGGGGTGCCAGACCCCAGGTTGCTGGGGAGCCGTGAGGGCTCTAAATGCTGCAGCTTTCTGTGGTGGTAGCTAGGAGGTCACCGTCTTCCCACGTGGGGGCTGCAGAAGCTGTGGGGTCCAGGTCTCCGTGGGCGTCTGGGGCAGCCCTGGGGCCATGGCGGGAGCCTCTGTGGTCAGAGGTCAGCAGATCACACTCAGCCCCATCCTCAAGGCCTTGCCCTGCCCTCACCTCTGTCCTGGTGTTGTGCCAGCCTGGGCTTGTCTGCAGGAGAGGTGCTGCCCCTCAGGGGAGGACCCGAGAGGGGAACGGACTTCGCCTGTCCTCGCAGGGTCCCGCAGGAGGCTGGAGGCCAGAGAATCCCTGTCCCTGCACAGGTCCCCAAAGCCTCAGCCCTTGAGGTTTCCTAGAGTGCTGATTGTTTCCTGTGCTCCCTGCCAGGCCCGAAAGGACAGGAAGTGATAGAGGGAAATGAGAGTGCAACCGTGTGTGACGCTGGACGTGTGTGAGACAGAAACAGAGTGGGACATTCTGCGTGGGTGACACTGCGTGGGGGGGGGGTGCGTGTGTGACAGAACCGGCTAAAACCAGTTTGTGTAACTGCATGTGAGGCTGGACTTGCACAGGAGAGCAACCGTGACACTGCCCGTGACTTTAGAACACCGGTGTGTGTGACCGATGCTCTATGTACGTGGGAGCCACCATGAGTGACGTCCTCTGTGTGTGTGAGTGAGTGAGTGAAAGAAGCTCTACACATGGTCTGTGTGTGTGAGTGGCCATCGCAGGGGACATGATTTCTGAAAGACCAGGAGCTTGAGGCTGGGTCTGACTCTGAGGGGATCCACATGCTCTGCGTCTGTGAGGGACACTGCGATCGTTGGACGCTCTGTGTGTCGGAAGCAGAACGGGTGCCATTCTGCGTGACATACGGTGCTGTGGTGTGACCACACGTGATACCGTGTGTGTGTGTGAACAGCGCACGAGGTGGCCTCGGGTTTGCAGGAACTCTGATGGGCTGCGTGAGCAACTGTACATGACACTGTGTAAAACTAGGACAGTATGTGGCGCGTGTGAGGAGCAAGCCCGGTGACACGCTGCTAAGCAGCTGTGTGAGAAGCCGAGTGGGGAAGCCTGAGCTCCAGGCCCTGCCCAGGCAGCCCCGCACGTCGGGGGACCTGTGGGGTGTGACCCAGATGCCGCTGTGGGTGGGCACTCTCTGCGGTTGCTGAGACCAGGGGACAGTGTGGGTGGCAGCCATCAGGGCTGGGCCAGGCATGCTCGGGAGACCGTGTGTGACGAATTTGGGGGCCCATGACCCCGATGCCGGGGGCGTCCATGCGGAGGATGGTGTAAAAGATAACCGTTAAAAACAAAGAAGGAAAATACTTAATGCCACTGAATGATGCACTTAAAAATGGTTAAAATGGTAAATTGGATGTAATGTGTGTGTTACTACAATAGAAAGTTGAAGAAGGAACAGGATAGGGACTCAGGTCACCGTGGATGTGTGTGGGACGGTGGCTGGGCAAGGGAGTGTGTGTGTGAGCGAGGAGGGCCACGAGGAAGCCTGGGTGTTTGTAGAGGACACAGTGACTCTCGTAGTCGGGGGAGTGGGGGGCGGGGGCGTTGGCCGAATGACTGGTGGCAGCTCAGCGGGTGCCGCATAATACCAGGGGCCGGGGCACAAGCCACTGAGGCAAGACCCTCGGCGCGTCCGTGGA
Organism: Neomonachus schauinslandi; assembly: GCF_002201575.2. Taxonomy (NCBI): domain Eukaryota; kingdom Metazoa; phylum Chordata; class Mammalia; order Carnivora; family Phocidae; genus Neomonachus; species Neomonachus schauinslandi. Next base: position 114,170,866 of record NC_058410.1, read on the forward strand.
CAACTGTGAAACCCACCTAACCAAGTTACCCATTGGCTGCCGCCCCCCACCCCCCACCCCCAAGCTGGACACCAGGCCTTCGCTGGAGCCGGACAAGAGGAGACAGGGGACGCCTGGCTGGCTCAGTCGGTGGAGTGTGCGACTCTTGATCTCGGGGTCGTGGGTTCAAGTCCCACGTTGGGCACAGAGATTACCGAGTTAAAAAAAAAAAAAAAGATGAGACAGGACAGAGTCCTAGAGTAGGGGTGAAGGGAAGTCCCTCTCCTTCTGCGGAGGTTTGAGGGCTCCGAGACTCTACCTCCCACTCTCCTTACACTGGTGGGGGGGGGGCGGGAGACAGTGCGGATGAGCTATGGACGGCCTGCCCCCGCTGATCCCCGGGAAGCCTGTGCCCTGAGTAGTGGGGGTGGGTGGGTGCAGAGAGTCCTGATTCCCAAATTGGAAGCACATTAATAAGCGGGAGAGAGGGGAAGAGGCCTCCCCACCTCCCTCCTAGTGGGCTCTGCAAATTGCTTCCTCCTGTAACAAATCTCTACCCTGCTCCAGGGAGGAGGGTACTCCCTCCCCAGCCTGGCAGGGTGTGGCCGCTTGGCAGGGTCCCTTGGGGGTCCTTATGCTGGAGGCAGACACCATCCCCCTCCTGCCCCCTCTCCAGTCCCAACTGGAGCAGGGCTACTTCTAGGGTGGGAGCCTCTGGCAGCTGGAGAACAGCTGGCCCCGCTGTGGGGGCGGGTGAGAAGGAAGAAGGGAAAGGCAGAGGGGGTGGGGAGGTTCCCTTAGCCCTCATCAGCTGCCCTCCCCATCCTCATCCCCCTCAGAGGGTCAGCCCAGCCCAGGTTTGGGGGGGGGCAGATTTGGGATGCAACTGCTGACTTCACTAATCTTCCTGCCTTTTGAGTGGTGTTCTGGCTCCACATGACAGCTCTTGGGGGGCTGTGGTCCCTGCAGGGGTGGGCAGCTGCTGGCCACTAGACCCACGAGGGTCACTGGGCTCAGTTTGTCCTCCCAGTGGGACTGGTACGGAAGGGAGGGTAGCAGGGGGACTTGGGGACGACCCCCACCTGCCTTGACTGGCCTTGTATGCATCCCCATCCAGGGCAGAGGGCTGGGGGAGCCCAAGCATCAGACCAGTCTCCTCCCGTCCCTTGGAAGGGAGGTGTAGGGCCGGGTGGTCTGGAGGCTGCGGGGCCTGGGTGTGGGGGGCGGGGGCCTAGGGCTTGTGCAGCTGCCCAGTGCTGGCCTCCCATCACCCTCCCATCACCCTCCCATCACCGGAGCTGTCCAGCCAGTTATTCCAGCAGTCTGGCCCCAGGGTGGGGAGTGGGCAGTGAGGGGCCCCTTATCTCCCGCCGGGGCCCCAAAGCCTGCTCACCCAGCCTCCTAGCTCCCATCCCTGCCACCACCCAGAGGCACCTTCTGACCTCAGAAGCCTGAGGGTCCTCAAAGAGGGGAAGCAGGAATGGCTGGTCAGATGGAGGATGGAGGCAGAGTGGGCCGCAGCGGGGGTGGGCAGCCTGTGGTAATAACGGGCCTCTGTGGAGGGAGATAGGAGGTGGTCTCGAAGAGGCGGATCAGATGGGACAGGAGTGGGGTGTCCTGGACATGGCCCTGTTGTGGCTGACCCCGGCCCCCAGCAGTGGCTTCCCTGACACCCCTTCCTTCTAAGTCTGTCCTGAACTCTGGGCTCTGTTGTTGGCTCATATGCACATACATACTCTCTCTCTCTCTCTGTCCCTCTCTCTCTCTCTGTCTCTTGCTCTCTCACCGCCCCCCCCCTCCGCCTGACTCTGTCTGACTTTATTGATCTTCCCCCTTCCTGCCCCTTTTACCCCCCTCCCTCAGCTGTGTGCCTCCATCTCTCCGGATCTTGGTCTCTGTCTGTCTGGGTCTGTCAGTCATGATTCCTGCCCCAACCGTCTCTGGATCCAACTCTCTCTCTCTCTTTCTCTTTCTCTCTCTCATTCTCGCACTCTCCCTGTTCTGTCGGCCTGCCTCTCTCTGGTTCTCTCCTTCTCTGGGTCTCACTCCAAGGCTTTGTGGGGGCTTTGTCTCTTCTTCTCTGGGACTCTCCTGTCTCCCTTGTCTGTTTTCCTATCTGCCTGTCAGGGTCTGTCCCCCTCTCTCCACCCCACCCCAGGCTCCACCCCCTCGCCCCTCACTTGGGTCCTCCTCCCGGCACCCCTCTCGGCGGCAGAGGCTCTGGACAGCGAGGATGACGCCCTCCCCGGGCTGGGGTTGCCCGAGCCCCGCATTCGCGCAGGCCAGCCGGCAGCTGTCTAAAGAGCCCGCGGCCCCCACGCTGGGTCCCCCGTGGTGTGAGGGTCTAAGGAGAAGAGGGTGGGCGCGCACCAGTCTCGGTCGTCCCACAGCAGTAACTGGAAGACCAGAGCAGCCAGCACCAACTCCTGAGCGCCACAGTGGGACAGGGACCCCCGCTCAGCCCCCTGCCTGGTGCCGCTGCCCGCGGGGGCGCCTGGGCCCCGGGGTACGAAAGTTCTCATCCGGGCACCCACAGGGCATACCTGCACACGTGGGCTCCTGTGCATGGCTGTGTGGGGTGGCGGGGTCACCTGTGGGCCCCTGTGCTGGTGCCTCTGCCCGCAGGGGTGTTCCTAGAAAGTGAGTCTTGCATGTGCCTACGGGCCAGGGGAAGGGACGGTGGTCCCACTAGTCTCCTTGACTCGTCCTTGCAGCTGCCCCCTGGGCTCCCCTCCCCCTCCCCAGCTGCCAGCGGTCCCAGCCTGGGGCCGCCGCCCCGCCCCCCCAGTCTGTCCCAGCTCCCAAGCACTGCTGCGTTCGCCATATTTGGCCACAGTGCTCCTGCGGGGGGCGGGGCGGGGCTGACATCACCCCGAGAAGGGGGGGGGCCACCGCCTGGAAGAGGGGAGGCGGGCAGGGACTTGGGGGAGGCCGGGAAGTTGCTTTGAAAAGTCTGGGGCTGCCAGGGCCCCCCATGCGCCAGGCCCCTGCTGCTCTGAGGGAGGCCTCAGGAAAGGATTGGGGGGGGACATGGGTTGAGGACTCTGTTGGGAGGGGTCTTAGAGCACCGTAGCCCCTCTTCTGCCTCCCCTCTGACAGCCTGGGGCAGTATCAGATCTCGGGGGAGGCCCTGCATCTCAACTACCTCAATATGGGAGCCACTGGGCCCCCAGAGTCTCTGCCCCCTCACATCTGTATTCCAAGAACTTGGCCTCAGGAGTTGAGGAGGGGATGGGGCTACAGCTTCCTGGGGGGGAGAGTGGGCTGGGAGTAGAGGAGTGTGGCCCCTTTTCCCTGGTCAGGAGCACGGCTTCCCCTCGCCTGGGCTGCCCTCTGGTGTGGAGAGCTATTCTTCGTGGTCTTGGAGGCCTCAGGGCGAGGGCGACAGCCCTGTGGGGGTCCTTGAAGCTGCTCCAGCCACTTGGGCTTGAGGGGAGGCCCCTGGGCTGGACCCCCACTGGGCGGGCTCAGGGTAGTTGCCATAACAGCTGGGCCTCCTTTCTCGCTGCAGGTGGTGAGGCTTCTCAGCTTCATCCCCTGGGTTAGGAGCCTGAAGCCAGATTGCCAGGCTCTGAACCCGGCTCTAGCCCTTCCGAGCTGTGTGTCTGACAAGTTGCTTAACCTCTCTGTTCTCTGGTTTCCTCATCTATAAAGTGAGACTAATAATAGTCTCTACCGCATAGGTTATTGTGAGGATTAAATGAGTCAACGTGTACAAAATCCCAGAACAGGGCCTGCCATATGGCAGGTGCTCTCTTTAGAGTAATAGCCTTAACTCTGTTTCCATCTGACGTTTGGGCCCCCTCGGCCCTCCCCATCCCATGCCACTAGCGACCCTCTTCAAGCCTCCCCAGACAAACAGGTGGCCCCACACAGAGGGCCCCTACCCATTTGGCAGGGCCTGGAATTCTTGTCTGAGGGCAAAGAATTCCCTTCCCCAGCTTCAGAGGGGTCTCCCACCCCCTCCACCCTACCTACCCCCTACCCCACCCCAGCTTTCCCTGCAGACCGGAGCAAAGTCTCTGGATCTAGCCATCTTGGGCTCCGAGGCTCCCTGGACATTGGGCATGCAGAGTCTGAAGCTGAAGGGGGTTGGGGGTGAGCCTTGGAGCTGTGTGTGTTGCGGGGACTGCCGGGTGTGGTCTCAGGTAATAACCCAGCCTGGCGTGTGCAGGGAACTCAGAGTTTACAGAGTCCTGGCCCATCTGCGATGTGGGCCAGGGCAGGGGCAGGCGTGTGGGTGGTTTACGGGCCGCTGTGGGGCCAGGAGGTGCAGGAACAGGAAGTGGGATGGAGGAGCCGGTGGGGTTGAGCAAGGCTGTGGGCCAGGCACCTTCTCAGCTGCTCCCTTGCCAACCAGCATCATTCCCTCCTTGCGATTCCTGGGGCGGTCCCTGCCCCCTGTTTAGGTTCTTTGGCCGGGCTCCTGGGAGTTACCTTTTAGGGAAGTCAAAACCACCCCCTTCCTAGGTCCAGGGCCCTTTCCCTCCCACAGCGGGTCTTCAGCAAGGTTGCGCTGAGGCTGAGGGGAGAACGAGGAGGGTGAGGGTCCCCAGTTGGGGGCTGCCGATGGCAGGAGGAAGAGCTGCAGAAACACCCAGCAGGCCCCCTCCTCTTCTCATCGCCGCATGACTGCGAGCCTCAGTGTCCCATCTGAATAATGGGTATCACTCCTCGCCCTCCTTGCCTTAGTTTTGAGGATTAAGTGAGTATGAACATGCTTTTCGCCCACAAAAGTGCCTTGTAGATATGAGGTGTTATTGTTGTTACTGATCACCACCGGTCCTATGTCTTGAGTGTTACGAGCCAGGCATTGTGGTTGGTGCTTTGTCGTGATCTCATTTAATTTTAACCCTCACGACCTCAAGGAGACCTTTTCCCTCATTTTATGGGACTGAAGCTCAGAGAGGTGAGGTAGCTCATTTAAGGCTGCACAGCACTGAGTAAGTATACCCCCTCCTCCCCCCCAGCCCCTGCCTCCTGGTGGGAGACGGCTCCCGTCTAGGAGAGCCCTGGCCCTAACCCGTCTGTGCCTGCCCCGCAGGCCCCGGCTGCCCAGTGGGCTCAGGCCCAGAGCCCAGAGCAACCAGCACGATAGCGTCCAGCAGCTGGAATGCCAGCAGCAGCCCCGGGGAGGCCCGGGAGGACGGGCCCGAGGGCCTGGACAAGGGGCTGGACAACGACGCAGAGGGCGTGTGGAGCCCCGACATCGAGCAGAGCTTCCAGGAGGCCCTGGCCATCTACCCGCCCTGCGGCCGCCGCAAGATCATCCTGTCAGATGAGGGCAAGATGTACGGTGCGTGTGGGGAGACACGGGGACACTGGATGGACTGGGGGAGGCGGCCTGGCCCTCCCGGGCCCCGCCCCCCCGCTCTCTGCCCCCTCACCCAACCGGTTTGGCGAAGTCCTGCGAGCCCGCCAGCCCGCCACGGGCGAGTCTGGGCGTGTGAGCCTGTGTGTCTGGATCCTCCTCATAAACAAGCCAGGCTTGCCCCCTCCACCAGATTGGGGCCCACACCTCGACACCGCCGTCTGCTCCACCTCTTTCCCCCTGCTGGCCTGCGGGTTTCAGGGTGACTCAGTGGACACAGGAAACTGGGTCAGTGCCGGGTGCTCCAGGCCAGGCCTGGGAGAGGGTCCCCCCTACATGTGGGGAAGCCCGAGGGGTGAGACCCGGGGTGTCCTACTGGCGAGTTCCGTCCAGTGCATGGGTATGGGGGGGGAGGCCGCACTGTGACAAGGGCCTGTGTTAGGAAGGGGGCTGGAGAGACATGGGGACTCCATTCCTCAGACCCTTCAACCCCCCCCCCCCCCCCCAAGTCTCTCCTGCTCTCCTGGCCCGCTCTCTGCCACCTTGCCCATCTCCTGCCCCCAGAAGGGAGTGTCCCCCTCTTGTCCAGCCCTGAGAGGGCTCTCCCAGAGCTGCATTTTTGGGATAACTCAACCCTTCTGGGCCTGGCTCCTTTCCAGCTCCCTCCAACCCTCCCTGACAGCCTATGGCTGAGTGAGGCAGGCCCTCGGCCCGTCCCATCCCAGCGGCCAGTACCATGGCGGGGTGCGGGAAGGAGACAGCTGGGCCAAGTGGTAAGGGCTGCCGTGTCCCCTGTCCCCAGCCACCGTGCCACGCCCACCCCTCGGCCGGAGCCCCCTCGCGCACGGGGCGGGCAGATGTCCCAGGGTGCTTCCCCCACGGCTACCTCCCAGATGGCCGGGGGCAGCCCCACAGGGTATGTTTAGACATGGCGGAGGGAGTGGGGTGGAAGAGGAATCCGGAGAATGTGGCCCTTCCGGGGAGGTTGTGGGGTTGTGGGGCTGGGGGCCTGGACTGGGGGGATAAAGGTGCTGGCTCAGCATCTGTCAGCATCTCACAGGGCAGGAGAGACACTGGTAACCTGGGACATGGGGGTGACAGGCTCAGGGACACAGTGATGGGCTTGAGGACATCCCAACACAGGCCGTCCGTGTGGGGGGTGTGCTGGAGACCACTGGGTCCTTCCTGCCCATTTCGCCAGAGAAGGGAGGGGACTTGTCCAGGGTCTCCCCTTATGGCAAGGACAGCTAGGATAGGAAGCCACCTTCCAGACTCCCATGGGGACGTGTGCGGGGCCGGGTGCCACCCGCGGCAGGCCTCGCTCACACACGAATACTTACACTTAAAGATTTGGAACAGGCGTCACGCATGGGGAGGAAGGAGGTGCTGCCAGGGCTAGGAGTGGGGCTAGGAGTGGGGTAGGGGTGAGCGGTCCAGCTGCCCTGCTGCCCCGTGGCCACACCTGCCCCCATCTGTGTGCAGGGAAACCTGTTGGGCCCCCTGACCTTGTCCCCTCCCACCCTGCTGCCCCCTACTCACACCTCCCCCAACCAGCAGGCCCCCGGGTCCTGGGGCTCCCCGCCACCCCTTGCCTGCCTGCGTGTGCCCCTTGGGGTGAAGAGGGGGCAGAAGAGCAGGGTTGGGGGAGAGGCCTGTATGTTTCGCAGCTAGGGGTGGGGGGTCTGCAGCCACCAGCTGCCCCCCTTGGCCAACTCTTCACCCTTCTCTCACCCCACTCCAGGTCGAAATGAGTTGATTGCACGCTACATTAAATTGAGGACCGGGAAGACTCGGACAAGAAAACAGGTGGGGAGAGGATGCGTGCTCCATGCCATCTGCCCACGCGCGCGTGCTCCCTCAGCTGCCCCCTTCAGCCCCTCCCTGTCCCCCTTCCTCTCCCGAGGGACCGCACGCTCCCCGGGCTGCTCTTCCCGCGGTCGTAGAGAAAGGGGCACTGCCCTTTGCGACCAGCCACCACCCCGCCCGGGGCCTTGGGTTCAGTGACCAGAGATGAGCCCCGTGGGGCAGCTGCAGCCTGGTGTGGTCACGGCCCGAAGTGGCGCCCCGACCAGCCGGTGGCAATGACCCACGAGGGCAGAGCAGGGCGGCGTGGCCCAGCCGAGGGTGAGTGTGTGCTGTCGGCCAGGGGTTGAAGCTGGACCCGGCAGGGCAAGGGGGGAAGGGGCTGCCAAGCCTTTCTGGAGGAGGTAACACCCAAGATGCATTTTTAAGGAGGAATTCGGGGTTTAGCCCGGCAGGGAAAAGGGGAGAAGTTCTTGAGGAAGTCGGATATACATAGAATCCCTGGGAACCCACACGGGGCTTACGTTCTATGAATCCGTGTATTCCTCACAGCAACTTCGGGAGGTAGGTCTAATAATTATCTCCATCTTCCAGATGAAAACATGGAGGCAGGGGGAAGTTAAGTAACTTCCTCAAGGTCACTCGGCTGCTAGGTGGTGGATCCAGGATTGAACCCACTGGGCAGGAAAGAGCCATCTGTCAGCAGTGTGGGGGCTGGAGAGAGGGGTGGGAAGAGCTGAGGACAGGGAGAGAGGTTGGCCGGAGGCCTGAGGGACAGGTTTCCCCTCGGGGCAGCTGGGTGCCATGGAAGGGACTAGAACAGGGAGTGGCGGGTGGCATCTGTCGAGGAATGTTGGCCCTGGAGCAGCTGGGCCATGGATGAGGGAGGGCCGGGCAGAGGCAGGGACGGAGGTCCCCAGCGGCAGTGGGGGCATGGAGAGATGACTGGGTGGCTTCCGGTCCCGGGAGGGAACCCAGAAAGGGGGCTGGTTGGGGTGGCTGACGTGCGGGGTGCCCCAGAGAGAGGCAGGCTGGGCGCAGAGACCGGAGGACTGGAAGCCGCCTCTGATCCTCGGCTCTCCCAGCCTCCCTGTCTGCTGGGGTTTGGACCTTGCACCCACCTCCCCAGATCCCCATGTGTGCGGATGACAGAGGCGCCATGCCCCATTCCGCCGTCTCAAAGGCACGTTCCGAGTCCACCCCCTCTGTGGGAGCAGGAGCCTCCCCCATTTGCTCAGGCATTTATGAACCTCTCTCCCGGGGCCAGTTTATGTGGGACAGGTTTATTCAGTGAGCGAATTCTATTTATTTACTTGTTTGTTGGACAGAAAGAGAGATAGGGAGAGTGGGAACACAAGCAGGGGGAGTGGGAGAGGGAGAAGCAGGCTTCCTGCAGAGCAGGGAGCCCGTTGCGGGGCTGAATCCCAGGACCCTGGGATCATGGCCTGAGCCGAAGGCAGACGCTTAACGACTGAGCCGCCCAGGCGCCCCGCAGTGAGCGAATTCTTGAGCTACGACTGTGTGCTAGGCACTGGGGCTACCCAGGGGAACCCCACAGACGGGCCCTGTTCCCTGGTGCCTGGGACTGTAGGAGGAGGGCTGATGAATCAAACCCCCAGGTACAAATACCCTCACCCCTACTTGTGGGCAAGGGGTGCTTTGCCCCTCAGCTTCTGGTCCTCGGCCATTAAATTAGCTAAGCGCTATAGAAGAATGTACCACTGCTATTGTGATTATTACTACGTCTTAATAAACAGAAAGCCAGGGCGCCCGGCCGGCTCAGTTGGTAAAGTGGACGACTCTTGATCTAAGGGTCGTGAGTTTGAGCCCCACATTGGGTGTAGAGCTTATTAAAAAAATAAAGCCTTAAGAAAAATTAGATAGGTAGGTAGGTAGTAAGACAAGATAGACCCATCCTATGTTTGTGAGGGCAAAGCATGTCTTTATGTGTTGCAAAGAGCAACCAGATGACAGGCAAGGGTTTCTATTTTACTTTTGGTTAAAAAAAATGCAGTGTTAGGGGTTTTACAGATACGTACAGCAATAGTAGCAAGTGTGATGCCTCCGTACTGGAAAAACAGCTCAATATTACATTAGGATTAAGTCCCATGTGACTTTCAGCTGTCACAGACTTGACCATTTGGCAGTGGTCCTCTGTGCTAAGGGTCAGAAGAATCCTGGGAGCGTAGCTTGGTGGTGGAGCAAGTAGGCTCGGGAGTCAGGCCACCTAGGTTCAAATCCCAGCTCCAGCCCCCAGCTGTGTGACCTTGGATAAACTGCTTAACTTCTCTGTGTGCTGGTTTCATCATCTGTAACTTGGGGGATAATGTTAGTACTGACTTCTTAGTAAGGGTCAGAGGAGGTACATGTAAAATCATAGCTACTCAATAAATGTCACTGCTTGTCATGATATGCAGTGATGGGTAATCTTGCTGGACAGACGTCTGATTCTGGTGCCCGATGAGACGGTATGGGGCACATCCACCTGGGTCCTAACCAACTAGCAGGGGGCCCCGGGGCATCACATACACAGTAACTTTCGGTCTATGATTAAAAAGAAAAAGAAACTGTGTGGGGATAAAAACAACTTGCAGAGAAAGCCCACAGCCATTGTGGATCATGAGTGTGAAGCAGCCTCGGGGAACCATGTGTCCCCTCCTGTTTCGTGGGGAAAATAGGGACATTTAGGTTCTCTGAGGCTTAAGGGTCAGACCTTTGACAATGTGCTGGAGAAGAACTGCTATTAAGAGCACCTACCTTGTGTGTGTGTGTGTGTGTCTCCTGCCATATATTAGTCCAGGGAGAAGGAAGGCATGTTGGGTGAAGAAGCTGAATGAGCAGAACAGGAACAGGGCCAGGCCTGGTCTGATAGGCTGGCAAGCTATTGGGGTGACATGAGGACTCAGGCAGTGGTGCGGGGAGCGCTTTCGTAGAGGACATGGCCCCGATGTATGCTCTGATGGCCAGCACGAGCATTATGGCCATTGGTGATGCCAATCAGAGAAAAGTGTCTCTGGCGCCTGGCTGGCTCAGTCACTAGAGCATGCGACTCTCTCTTTTTTTTTTTAAGATTTTATTTATTTATTTATTTGACACAGAGAGAGAGAGAGAGGTAGTGAGAGCGAGAGCACAAGCAAGGGGAGCGGCAGACAGAAGAAGAAGGAGAAGCAGGCTATCTGCTAAGCAAGGAGCCCAATCCCAGGGGCCTGAGATCATGACCTGTGCCGAAGGCAGACGCTTAAGCCACCCAGGCACCCCGAGCATGCGACTCTTAATCTCGGGGTTGTGAGTTCGAGCCCCACATGAGGTGTAGAGATTACTTGAATAAATAAAGAAATCTTTAAAAAAAAAAAAAAGGCAAGAAAACGGTGTCTCTTCTGAGGATATCAGTGAGGGAAAAGTCACCCATTTTGGAAAAATAAAAAGATACCCTTCCTCTGGGTTAGAAGCAGCCCAGTACCAGGGCACATAACTTGAGCAGCAGAGCTTGGGCTGGATTTTAGCCCTTACCAGGTTAGATCCTCTTGTGCAGTGAACAACCTATACAACTGTACATGGTGGTACCAAAGGCTACTGTAGGCTCTTGATCAAAATAGGACCAAGAAGAGAGCAGAGAATTGGCAGGGCTCAGGGGTGTCTGTTCACAAGGGCCCCATAGGTCCCCCTTGCTTCCATTTGTTCCCAGAGACGAGGGCTGGGATGCTCCTTGTCCATGGCCACCCCATGCTGTGCCTCCTCACTGTCTGTGTTTTCCTCTCTGGCGGGGCACGGGGCGGCCCCTAGGTGTCCAGCCACATACAGGTTCTAGCTCGGAAGAAGGTGCGGGAGTACCAGGTTGGCATCAAGGTACGTTGGGCGCCTGACTAGGGCCTCCAGTCCCTCCTCGGCGCCTCCACCGCTCTCTGCACGGCTCAGGCCTCTGCCGCGGCCACCTCTTTGGCCCCACTGTGCCTCTTTTCTGGCTGAAGCTCTGTTCTTGCCTCTTCTGCCCTTTCTGCTCTTTTTCTCTCTTTCTCTCTCTTTCTACAGGTCTCTAGCCACTTGCAGGTTCTAGCCAGGCGGAAATCTCGAGAGATTCAGTCCAAGCTGAAGGTAGGGAGTCCCCTGCCACTTGGCCTGGCCCTGCTGTTTTCTGAGCGCAGGGCAGAGAGGTGGCTGAAGGGCTGTGGTGGGGTGGAGGGTGTCTCAAACACAAAGAGCAGCATGAAGCCCAAAGGCCACTTCGGGCTACAGAGGGCCACAGCCCCTGTAGACTAAGCAGAAGCCCAGGGGGACAGCCAGCCCTACAGTGAGGGAGAGGAAGACCATCTGGGGGCCACTAGGGCCCACCTCTCTTCTTCTTCCTTTTCCTTTTTCTCCTTCCTCCTGATTGCTGCTTGTTAATTGCACGGGGCCTTCAGATGGGCAGGGAGGAGACATGGGCGCATCGGCTGGCAGACTTATGGTGGTGGGCCTGGCTGTCCCTTGCACTGGACGCCCAATCCTGGCTGCTCCGCAGCTGAGGCTCTCAGAGCATGGGGCTCAGGGCCCCTGTAGGCCATGTTTTCTACCTGCTTCCCGGCTGCGCAGCAGACTGGGCCTCCCGCTCCGGGCCCTTGTGCCTATATCACAGCTCCAGAGGACGCGGACAGACCCCAGGGGCGACAGCATGGTCCACCCTCTAGGTCTCCAGCCTGCCCTCCCTCATCCTGCCCTTTGCAGGGCACCCCCAGCTAGCAAGCCCTCCTCCCCCTGGGTAGCAGTGGGGTTGGGGGAGCGTCCACAGCTGCCTCTGAGCTCCCCTGGGTTCCTCAGACCTGAGAGCCAGGTGGCCGTTGAGTGGAGGGGGGTGAGGGGGCGTGTCCCCACCCTGCGTGGACCTCACGTGTGCCTCTTCTAATCTACCTTCCCTCTCCTTCACAGGCCATGAACCTGGTAAGTAGCCTGCCCCTCCCTCCCCTGGGGGACGATGTGGGAGGGGGAGAACATCTAACACAGGATTTCCAAATTATGAATTGTGAAATTAATTTAATAGGTTGGCAACCGACATTGTTTAAAAATGAGATGTAGTGGTTCTCAAACTTGAGCATGCATCAGAATCGCCGGGAGGGCTGGTGAAGACAGATTACTGGGCTTCACCCCCAGAGTTTCTGAATCAGTAGGTCTGGGCTGGGGCCCGAGATTTTGCATTTCTAATAAGCTTCCAGTGATGGTGGTGCCATTGGTCCACGGACCATACTTTGAGAACCACTGATGAAACAGACTAGGAAATAGGAGAGTGCATGCCAGACAACATGAGGGGAAGTGCTCAGGTATATACTGGGTTATGGAATAAAATAAAATAATTTCTTACCGTGGACCGGACTCAGAGGAGTGAGGTCCTCTTAGGAGACAGGCCCAGGCAGGGGCTGAGACTCTCCCGAGCCCACACAACAGAGCCCCGAGGGCCTGGAGGGGCCCCGAGGCGAGGCAAGCCCCCGCCCGGTCTCTGACCTGGCCCGTCCCCACGCGGCCTCTCCCCTCCCCAGGACCAGGTCTCCAAGGACAAAGCCCTCCAGAGCATGGCATCCATGTCCTCCGCCCAGATCGTCTCCGCCAGCGTCCTACAGAACAAATTCAGCCCGCCCTCCCCTCTGCCCCAAGGCGTTTTCTCCACTTCCTCACGGGTATGGGGGCGCTGAGGTGAGGGAGTGCCTTCGGGGCTGGGCGGTGGCGGGGTGGTGGATGCTGAGGGGCCGCCGGGCTTTGTCCCCTCCCTGCAGTTCTGGAGCAGCCCCCCTCTCCTGGGACAGCAGCCTGGACCCTCTCAGGAGTGAGTATCGAGGTCCAGCCCTCTCCCACCCTGGGCCCTGGCGGCCGCTGGGACTCCCCCTATGAGCCGGGTGCCAGCAACAGCTGAGCCAAGTTTTAATTCAGAACTAGAGGATGGAGAGCACCAGTAAGAGAGCCACGCGTCTGTCTTTCCATTCACTTGTTTGTTCATTCATCAGCCTCCTCATCCACTTGTCCGTCCGGCCGCCCTTCGGTTACTTCTCCCTCCGTCGCTGTCGGTGGGTCTCCGAGTCAGCACGTGGGGGAGTCGAGGCTGCTCGGTTCCCTGGGTCCTGAGAGGACTTGCATCCGCAGACACACCCTCAGTTTAATGAGCAGCTCTCAGGGTGGGGTTGAAAGGCCACATTAAGCGTGCACCTCAGTTGTGAGATGCAGCAGGGTTTCATAAAAGCTCAAATGTGGAGAAAACCCAAAGCGGGTGAGTTAGCTTGCAGGCGTGCATTTCTGGGCCTTTGCAGAAAGGCGGGGTGGCTCCGAGACCAGATGACACTCCCAGGTGACGGGACCAGGTGGAAGGTGGGGCTGGGGGGTGGTGACCCTCTAACCAGGCTGTGCTCCTGTCCGCAGCATCAAGCCCTTTGCACAGCCAGCCTACCCCATCCAGCCGCCCCTGCCGCCCACGCTCAGCAGTAAGTTCCCCACACGAGACCGCCGCCGCCGCCCCTCCGCCCCTCCACACCTGCACCACTGCTCAGAAGAGCGGGCGCCCAAGGCTGTGCCTGTGTTTGGGAGAGAGAAGTGTGTGGCATCTGTAGGGGATTGGGAAGGCCACGAACAGGCCCCTTACCTTTCACAGTGTTGTACACACCAATGAAGATACTACATTGATATATATTTGTAAAATTCGTCTATGGAAATACACCAAAGGGCACCTGGGTGGCTCAGTTGGTTAAGCGACTGCCTTCGGCTCAGGTCCTGATTCTGGAGTCCTGGGATCGAGTCCTGCATCAGGCTCCCTGCTCAGCAGGGAGTCTGCTTCTCCCTCTGACCTTCCCCACCTCTCATGCTCTTTCTCTCTATCTCATTCTCTCTCTCAAATAAATAAATAAAATCTTAAAAAAAAAAAAAAAGAAATACACCAAAATCTTAACAGAGTATCACTCTGTCTAGGTATTGGGATTCGGGATAATTACTATTTTTCCCTTTTTACTCATCTGCATTTTCTGTTTGGACACACATTAATAGTGACATATAAACCACCACCCCCCATGTATGCTATTGGGCCCACCGTGCACAGTTGTGCAGGTTGCACACTGTACAAGGAGGTGTGGCAGAGGGCTCAAAATCCAGCCTGTGTTCCTCCCCGAAAGGGGCGCCATTTTCTAGTTTGCCCAGTGGCTCAGTGCAGCTGGGGGGGGCAGCTCCGTACGTAAGCATGCGCACACGCCCATGCAGATGAGGGTCCATCTCGCCCTCCCAGGTTACGAGCCCCTGACCCCGCTCCCCCCAGCTACTGCCTCTGTGCCCGTGTGGCAGGACCGCACCATCGCCTCCTCCCGGCTGCGGCTCCTCGAGTATTCAGCCTTCATGGAGGTGCAGCGAGACCCTGACACGGTAACGTGCCTGGCGGTGGGGGGTGAGGGTTTGCGCGAGCCTGTGGTTCAGGGCCTCGGCTCAGGGGCCTGGGTGTGGGAAGCCCTGGGGCAGTCGTGTCCTGAGTGCTCCCCTGACCCCGTACTGGGCCCTCCCCACAGTACAGCAAACACCTATTTGTGCACATCGGCCAGACGAACCCCGCCTTCTCAGACCCGCCGCTGGAGGCCGTCGACGTGCGTCAGATCTACGACAAGTTCCCTGAGAAGAAGGGTGGACTGAAGGAACTCTATGAGAAGGGGCCCCCGAACGCCTTCTTCCTTGTCAAGTTCTGGGTGAGCTGCCCTCTGTGCTTCCAACAACCCCATCCCCAGCATGCGCAGCGCACCTGGGCCCACCCCGCCCACCGGGGACCCTATGGCCCGTGGGCAGGGTGCTGGGGATGGGTCCTGGGGCTAAACACGGACGTGGCGCGGCGGGAAGCCTCCCCCTGGCCTCTGCCCGCACCTGAGGCCACCCTGGCTCACCCCCCGCTCCAGGCCGACCTCAACAGCACCATCCAGGAGGGCCCTGGAGCCTTCTATGGGGTCAGCTCTCAGTACAGCTCGGCAGATAGCATGACCATCAGCGTCTCCACCAAGGTGTGCTCCTTTGGCAAGCAGGTGGTGGAGAAGGTAGAGGTGAGTGGGGGCCCAGGGTGGCAGGAGGGGCCAGGAGCAGGCACGTGGGGGTGACACCTTCCCCGCGGCTGTGCGCAGACGGAGTATGCCAGGCTGGAGAACGGGCGCTTCGTGTACCGCATCCACCGCTCCCCCATGTGCGAGTACATGATCAACTTCATCCACAAGCTGAAGCACCTGCCGGAGAAGTACATGATGAACAGCGTCCTGGAGAACTTCACCATCCTGCAGGTGGGGGGGGCAGCAGGGCACATGGGGGGCACGGGGCCTCAAAGTGGGGGTGGCCAGCCCCATGGCTCAGGTGAGGAGACTGCTGTCCAGAAAGAAGAAGGGTCTTCTCAGCCCCTGCCCCACCGCCCTCCCGTGGCCCTGTGCTGCCTAACCCCTTGCATCCTCCTACCTGGTCCCCAGGTGGTCACGAGCCGGGACTCCCAGGAGACCCTGCTTGTCATTGCTTTCGTCTTTGAAGTCTCCACCAGCGAGCATGGGGCCCAGCACCATGTCTACAAGCTCGTCAAAGACTAGGCCACCGTCGGCCCCCAGCACCAGGATCCAGGACAAGCATCTTTTCCACACACCTGCCTGGCCCCTCCCCCCCGCCCCCCGGAGGTCTGGATTGAGGACTCACCTGCCTGCCAGGCCTCAGGCCCAGGACCCAGGAGGCCTCCCCACCTACCCCCAGCACACACACTCCCTGCCACTGTTCTGCGCTTTAATTGTGGGAGAAGAGGAGGGCTCCGTGGTGGGGCAGCCTGCCCCGGACGCTGAACCATCACCCAGCTCTGCCCAGCCTCCAGTGAGCGGATCCGACCCCTTCGGGCTCAGGCATGTGTGGCCAGCAGGGGAGGGTAGAATGGAGATCGAGGAGGTGAGAGTGCAGAGGCCCCAGGAAGGAGAGTGTCGAGTTGGGGTTAGGGTGAGAAGGAGAGAGAGGGGCCCCCACTTTCTTGCACCTGTGGTGTGCCAGGCCTGGTGCTAGGCCCTCTGTGTGCCTGGCGCCGTTCTCAGACCGGGCAAGGCAAGCGTGGGTCTTGGTGTCTCATGATGGGCTGAAACTCCGAGAAGTCGAGGGACCCAGCAAGGGGGGCGGAGTTGGAATTCTCATCCGGGGCTGCCTGTCCCCAGAGCCCAGGTATACACTGCCTCCCTGGAGTGGGGGGCCAGCCGCAGGGGGTGGGAGAGACGGTCTGTACTGGGGGCTGGGGCCAGCCAGGTTGGGGGCCTCCTCCCAGGGGAGCAGCTGCTTCTGACCAGGCAGGAAAAGAGGAGCAGCAGGTGCTTGGCACCTGTTAGGTGCCCTCTGTCAGCCCACAGTGCAGCCAGGGCCTCGGGAGCCCCTGTGCCGACCTCCTCCAAGCTGCTCCGGCCCACATCCGGGTCCTGAGCCCCTCAGCACCTTCCTGACAGGAGAAGGCCCCCAGGGTCAGGCTCCAAAATAGCTTAGAGGGTCAAGTAGGAAGATGGGAGTCCCAGCCTCTGGGCAGACCAGTGTCCCAGGGACAAGGGGTAGCAGAAGGATTTGATGTTTTCAAATGCCCAACACTTGGGTTTGGTGAGCCCTCGGTGGGCACCAGTCCCTTACGTTTCTCTCCACCTCCAGTCTCCCAGGCCTGGAGTAGCAGCTCCCCAGAGCCAGTTCTGGGACTGAAGGTTCACCCTTCCCCTGCTGCTCCTCCCCAACAGCCAGAGCCCTCAGCCAGCTTGGCCTGTCTACCAGCCACCTCTGGGCATTGACGAGTTTCATATGAAGTACTGTGCCCCTTCCCTTCCGTACACCGCCCGCCCCTGAGCTTCCTGAAGGTCCTCACAGTTTGCATATTGCTCAGGCCACTTCCAAACCCAACCTAGGTTTTATAATGTATATTATATTTTTTTGTGTATTTTTTAAGTCCAGCTGTGATGGGTTATATCATAAACGTGGCGCGGGGCTGGGGCAGGGGTCCTCAAGGCCCGGCTCCTGCTCCAAAAAAAAAAAAAAAAATTAAAGTTATTTGTGGGTTAGTTGTGTGACTAGCGTGTGGCAGACCTACCTCTCTGGGCTGGATTAGCTTTGTGTGGGTCCTCCCGCTAGGTTAGGTCCTGATGTGTCACCCCACCCTCCCCCATCTCTGCTGGGGGGGGCCCACACCATACCCACACTCAAAATAGGTATGATTCAAAGATCCCATAAAAGTTTGCACACTCCCTTTCTCTGACCCCTTCCTGCCGTGAGTTGAGTGCTGAAATGTGCCCAGTGCTGGCCTAGGTTCAGTTGTTAAATTGTCTCTTTGAAGTGACTTGCCCAAGGTCACACAACTACTGACACGGAGCCCCTCCTAGCTCCCCAGTCTTCATGATGGCTGCTACTGGTTCTCACTGTCCTATCCTGAGAGCAGAGAAGAGAGCCTCAAGGAGGATGAGTGTTCTCCCAAGGGGATGGCTGCTAGGAGGGGAAGCCAGATTCCAACCTGTTCTTGTCTGCCTGGGAGAGCCCTGCTCTCCTCTCTGAGCCGGCTTGTGCACATACCACAGGGACCACAGGAGGGGGAGGGGACCTGCGTTGTCTGTCTGAAGTTCAGATTTAAATGAGCGTCCTGTATTTTCATTTGCTACATCTGGCAACCCTACTCTAGAATCTACTGTCTTCTAGATCATTGATCCAAGTTTGCAGGTGGGGAGACAGACTGAAGTTAAATGTTCTCTTCACCGAGCCAGTCACTGGCTACACCAAGATTTGAATCTGGTCAGCCCGACTCCCAAGTCCATGCACATGGTCGACAATTTAAATCAGGTAGCCTTTTGTCTTAGTCCACAACATTGGATGGACCCCAGGCTGTCACTTGCAGGATGGGGACGGTGCCTGGAGCCCCAGGCAGGTGGGTGGGGGTCCTGCATCAGAAAGTGGTTTATGAAAGACCCACCGTGTGCCAGGCCTAAGGCTGGATGCAAAATCCAATCTCTGGGCTAACAGGTAATTCAGTCTGTTGGGTGCTTGAGGCATCATCCCGTGCGTTGTTGCCTTCACTCTCCCGGAGTAAACAGCCTTCAGGTAATTTCTTTTAGAATCACGTAGGTCTCATGCAGAAAACTCAAGTGAAATATGGCTGGCCTCCTAGCTTGTCTCCCGACCCCACTCCGCCCTGCCCCGCTACTGCCCCCCCTCCCCAATGTAACAGAGCTAGAGGTCGGTGATGAGTAGTTTCAAGGTCCCAAAGTAAGGAAGGAACCAGAATAAGAAGGTAAATCTTGTGAGCCCAAAGCCTAGGGCCCTCCTGGAAGTGGCTCTCCCCTGCTCTGGGTTCTGTGGCAAGCTCTAAGGAAGGGCCAAGATGGCTGGACCTCAAAGACCAGGACTGTAGTTCTGTCTTTCCTGCCCTGTGCCTGTTCTGATGTTCCCAGGGAAGAGGGAGGAATGCCATTTTGGTGGTCAACGCCACACTCAAGGCCTAGGCACCATTCTGAGGTTTCACGGGGGCTCTTTATTTCCCTGTAGCACAAATGCCTGAGAACTGGGGCTCTCCAGATAGCTGAACTCTGAATCCTAACGCAGGTGCACACTAAGCCTTAGACTAATCATCCCAGAGGCTGGGACTTGGTTTAACAGCCAACTTCACAGTGGAATCAGTCGGCCTCCACACGTTTTCCCTTTGCTTTCCCTTCTCCTGCCTACTCCTCTTTCTTGTGGTGCTGTGGGCCTTGGGAGAGCGGGCACTGGGCTCTGCGGATTCCCCACACCCCAGCAGAAAGCAGGGAGTCAGCATTTGCTTAATATAGTGGGTTTTTAAGGACTCCCACCCCAGGGCGTAAGGCTTGATAGAATGGGTCTGATTTAAATCCACGTGACTCAAATCAATAATCCAGGAAGACTCAAGTTCCCAAGTATTTCTAAAACGCCCCCTTGCCCTCCCCTCGAGTTTCCAAAACTATTAAAAAATGTTTAATCCTTGGCTCATTTCAAACGAAGGTGTGACTAATTTTGAAGCCACCTTCTTCTCCCCATTCCTCAGCACCTAAACCCAACTGAGCCAGACAAGCAGATATTTGTGTGCCGGGGCTGGAACCCGTCTGTCTATAGCCACACGTGATTGCCATTTCACAACTGCTGTTTGAGCACTTAGAGCCTGGCACCGCACAAAACACGTTAACGCTTTGAATGTGGTCCTACTGTCTTAGGTGCCGTCATCTGTGCTTTCAGGTGAGGAAACTGTTTTGAGAATACTCAACAGGCTCACAGGCCTCCTGAATGGAGAACTGGAATTCAAACTCAGGGAGTGGGAGGGGTTCTGCCCACAGGCAATCACGGGGTGGCCTTCTTGCACCCACTAAACAGTTGAGCAGACATGGGAAGTGAGAAACCGCCTTTAAAACCCTTCGCTCCACAGCTAGTCGGGACAGCGCGGCCACTGGTGGAACAGAAACGTCTCTCCGGTCTCAGGCTCAGACCCCCTGCCCACCGAGGCCCTCAGGATTGGCTGCTAGCCATGCAGCTGGGGCCCAGCTTAGCGAACTTTGAGGACTTGAGGCTTCTGCCTCGTGGCTCTCAGCCTGAGAGCACACACTGTGAGGCTGGACAGATGCCATTTCTGATTACACTTAGTCCTCAAAATACCCTTTTGCCTTAGTTTTTCTTCTGATTACAAAGATCATAGAACTTCAGAAAATCCCAATCATTTTTCTGAGTTAAGCATGGCCAACATTCTGATATGGAAACTTCCAATCACTTTTACTCTGCATAAATTTTCTCCTTTCAATAAAATTGGGTCCCAACTAGTTTTATATGCCAGCTTTTTTCCCTCCCTGTCTGGAACATTGTCTGACAAGCATAGGTATTTTATCACTCCTTTCTAACGCTTTAATAGAGCAGAGGAAGGAGCAAACTACACCTATTAACCCTGGAACCCAAACTCAAGACTCATTCCAAGATTAGGTTGTAACCATTTTACCTTTAAGCAAAATTACGAAGTTACTAACTTAAAATCAAATCATAGGTTTCCCATACCAAAACCCAACTTCCCAGTAATAGGTGCTGGAGGCAAGAACTCCCAACAGGGAAGAGGCACCTGGGTGGCTCGGTCTGCCTTTGGCTCGGGTCACAATCCCAGGGATCCCTGCATCAGCCTCCCTGCTCAGTGGGGAGTCTTCTTCTCCCTCTCCCCCTGCTCCTTCTCAAATAAAATCTAAAGAAAACAAAAACACCCCCCCCGCCCCCCTGCAACAGGGAATTGCCTCAGGTCAGGAAGAGGGCAGAGCCTACCTACCTGGAGAGCAGACGGCCTAAGCTTCCACAGCCTGATTCTACCCATTTGCTAAACTCCCCTAGAAAACAGGGGCAATTACATTATTTTACAGGTCTCCTACTTGTGTTTTCCTAAGCATCTCACAGAGTAAATTACTAGCCTGAATACAGAGTATTTAATTTAGGGTCAGACAAGCAAATCAGGGTTGTGCACCCCTCCCATCTTTTAGAATCTAGGAACCCAATGTTCTTTGTGATCCCTACCAAAAGCCCAAATGCACAATTCAGAGGGCTAAAACAAGAAGCCCATGAAAGAAATCATAGTTAGAGAGAGGCAACTTCAGGCCATAGATTTAAGCATGCTGCTGAGAAAAGAGTCAATGTCCTCAAAATGTGAAGGTCCTACCCCTCCCTTTCCACTAGCAAGCAGTGGGAGCACTACAGGCTGGAGTCTTAGCCCAGATCTGCCCTTCTCAGGGTTCAGAAAAGCTTCAGTCCTGGTTAGCAGCCCGTTACATGTTATAAAGTATCCCAGAGATCTGAAGACCACATGGCTTCAAAGGTAGACAGAATGTACTTCCGGGTGTGCAGCACAGAGAACATGACCACCCATCCGTGGGTGCCAGGAACTGCGTCACCAGCACAATGCTATGGCATGCAGTGTCAGCTCACAAAGCACCTCCCTCTCCCAGTCACAGGCAGGCAGGTGAGGGCAGCACCAGGATTTATTGAACTGTGTGCCTTAGTACAGGCGCTGGGGCTTGCCCATGGTGCTCTTGATGTATAAAGCCCGGACGTTCTGCCAATTCTTCTTGAGCAAGGACACCAGGAAATTGACTGCTAAGTGGATGTTGTACACAAGCTCGTCATCCGTCATCTTCACGTGGCCAACAGCCACTGCCAGACATAGCACCTGCGGGAAGAGTGAGGTCAAATCAGGCTGACGGCTAGATGGAGAAGAATCCGAGTAGGCACATCTACAGGCCCGTCCCTCCCCACCCCTCCAGTGACCCTACGAACGGTACTCTGACCCCAGGCCAGGAAGACCAGGGCTATGTGAAAAACTTCAATTCTGCCCAGTGACTGTCACATGTCCTAAGTATCACAGAAAGGCAAACCAGGGCTCCCATCTGGAGAATGGGGGTAAACTTCAGGACTGGTGGTGCCTACCACCACCACGGCTTAACTAAGCTATGCAACCCAGTCAGACCTCCTTACCTTCTTCATCTGGAATTTGATGGTGGACTTTACTTCATCCACTTTGGCCACCATGTTCTCATTGTGGGTCAGCAAGGAAGGGAACTTGCCAGCCTTATTCAGGCCTGGGCCCAGGATTCGTGGGATCTGCTTGATCAGAGATTCTGAAGCCAAAAAGGCATCATACTTCTTGGCTGGTAAAAAGAAGCCATTGGATGCTTAGGATCTGGCCTCTCGAAGGCAAGCTCCAAACAGAGTTCCGTCAACCAACCACAAGAGTGGCCTCTAACCACCACACTCTACTCCTCTTCTCCACGTACCAAGTCTTTTTAATCCTCTCCTCATTCCAGCTTATCTCTATCCCCTGAACTTTTACTGGCCCAACATTCACATGAAACCTGGTGTCAGAAGCCCAGGCTGATCCACTCTCCTCATGTTCCAATAGTAAATGCACACACTGGTTAAGACTGCTTGAGTTCAAATCCTGCTTGCCTACTTCCTAGTTACAGGACAACCAGGGTACCAGTTTCCTATCTGTGAACTGCTTCCACCACATAGGATAAAGATGGAAAAAAAATAAGAACAGAGAGAACTTTAAGTAGACATCCTATTTCAGAATATACCAGCACCTGACTGGTCAACTTAGGGGAGCTCACCTGTTTAGAAGAATCCTCAAAGCAAATCTAAAAAGGAATCTTTAAAAGGTTAAAAACTATCACTCAAGTTAACCCACCACAGCAATCTTTTCCATCATGATTCTCTGCACCCTCTTCCATCATTTTAAAATCCAGATGGCAGTACTGCCACTTTTCTACCACTCCCATGACAACTGTCTGCCCAAATACAAAACCACCCTAAGGCACACTCACCCAGCTTCTTGACTAATTTCTTATTCTTGTTGAGTTTCTTCAGCGCCTCAATGTCCATGTGGGGAATATCCACTGCCTTGGCCTCATCACAGTGCTGCTGATCCCCCAAAACACATACGGAGAACTTGGGGCGGGGAGTGGACTTAAGCCTGCGTTTGGGGGGACAGAACAGGTCAAGCCCAGCCTGGGGTTCCGAAAGCAGGTGAAGGGGTCTGGGGCCGCTGCAGCCACGGAGCCTTACCCAGAACGTCCACATTCACCAACAGCTAGTCTGGCTTCTCAAACTAGCCGGCGGGCTCGGCCAAGGCCTCCCCACGCCTCCCCTCTTATTTTAAGACCCAGGGTGGGGGTCCGTCCAGCCACGCCTGCCCGGGGCAAGGGGTCTGAACGACCCAGGCGCGTCCGTGCCACCCGCGCCCGCCCGTCTCAAGCTCAACAGGAGCCTGGAGGGTGGCGACGGGCACGGGGGCGCACGGAGGGCTGGGTGGGGTCAGAGCGGTGCCAACCTGACGGTGCCCGAGAAGCGTTTGTCCTTCTGAGGGTCATAGTTCTTCAGGCTGATCTGCAGCTCCACCGTCTCCAAAAACCTTAGAGAAGGCGACAGAGTCAGGCGGCCGCCCGCGGCCTGCACGCCGCCGCCCTCCCCCCGAGCCCGGGCTTACTTCCGGCGCTTGCGCTGGTTCCCGTGCAGAACTTCCCGCACCGCCTCGTACAGGGTGTCGCGGGAGACTTTGCTGCTGCGGGAGAGACGCAAGACGAGCGCTCGGCACCTGGAGGCTTCGGCGTGGTCGGAAGCCTCGGGCCTCCAGACGCACCCCACCCGAGGGGATTCCGGACACCACGTCGGGCGATTGGGCGCGACAACGACAAGCCCCGAGGAAGAGCTACCCTACTGGGGGCCTGGGACTGCAGGACGACGCCCGGCGACACATGCCCCTGAGCGAAACAGGGCCAAAGACCACCTCCGATTCAGCCCGCAAGTTTCCCATCCTACCAGGGTGCCAGGAATCGCGGATGGGGGCGGATGGCTCCCTGAGCGCCACTCACCTCATGGTTCTTCGCGCCGCAGTAACCGAAAAAGAAAGCAATGGAGTTCGCGCATGCGCTCAAATAAGGCTCTTGTTCTCGCGAGATGCCTTTTCCTGTAGCTTCCTCCCGAGCGCGGCCGGGTCGCTCAATCCCGGGGAGCGCCGCCGCCTGCTGCCGCTAGAGGGCGCTGCCGCGCGTTGCACAACTTAGACTGGCTCGAAGGCGAGGAGGTGCGGCGGTCCCAGGCGCCCCGTGGCACGCGGAGAATATCCCCATTCGCGCCAGCTACTGCCGGCCACTTAAGAGGCCGGTCCTGGGCACCGCAGCGTGATGGCCGCTGAGAGCGTGCAGTTCCCGCATGTTTGTCCCTCCACCCTTTTCCTCCCACCGCCCCTGCTTCGGGTCGCAAAAGCAGGCTTTACTCCTGACCTTTCCCTCATCATCTTGCTCTGGGGCTCATGGTTTCAGAGAAGTCATGAGAAGGGAAATGTCATGAAAGTTCTGTTCCCGGCCCCTCGAAGCCTGCAGTGGGGGAAGAGCTGGGAAGGTAGTTGATAGTTGATTGAATCACACCTACCCAGTTAAGTGTTTACTATGAACAAACCTTCTCCAACTCCAGACAGCTGCACCCACCTTCAAGGCCCCATTCCCCCAGGGGTCAGTGCACACTTCACCTACTCAACAGACAGCTCTGATAGGGCTGAGCGGAGTGGCATCACACATCATCGCCAAGAACATGAATGAATGAACTTGAGAACTTTGTCACCTTCACCAGGAAAAAGATGCCCCTTGTCACTGAGTAGGGTGGGTGGTGGTGGTGTCTGTTGGTTTTCAACAAATACCCAGAGTTCATAGGAAGGCAGACGCTGCTTCGAAGAAAATATTAAAACTTCCTGCTTTTTAATAAATTATTATCCAAGTCAGAACACAGAGGGTCATAACATACACTTGGGTGCAAGATATTTGTGCTGAGGACACAGGTCACCTCAGGGATCCTGAAGCATCATTCATCTACCTAGGTCTGCTTTGACCCTACTGAGGCCTTTCTGAAAGTTTCTGTCCCCACAGTCTGAAGTAAAAGTGACAAGGAGTGAGCCCAAGGTCAGCATCCCTTGGAAATAAAGCTCATCAAGGCTGCTTAGCCCAGGACCTTCCCTGCTGGCTGGGAGGCCAAGATGTCCTCTCTGCGTCCTGGAGCAGGGAGGCAGCGGACCTCAGCCTTTACCCCCAGGCAAGGGGTCAGGGTGAGGTGCTGAGGGCAGAAGTATCCTTCAGGCAGCTGGTGAGGGAGCTCCAGGAGTGTGGTCCCTTAGTGCATGGTCAGGGGGCCAGATGTCTCAGGGCGGCCTTCAGGGACTTCCTCAGGAAAGTGGTGTTGAGCTCTAGGGCTGTGGCCAGGCCCTGCCTCTGGATCTCAGTGATCTGGGGAGAAGGAAGAATCATATCAGGACTCCAGCAACCCTTCCCCCTCTGCCCCATGGCACTGTTTAGGAGGAAAGAGAGAGGAATCAGGACAGAAGGACAATGGAGGAGATATCTAAACGCATTACTTTTACTTCACCATGATTATACGAGGTCTTTGTGTTCAAGTGGACCTGGGGTCAAATATTAACTGTACAACTTACTAAGTCAGCCACACTAATAACAGATGACAATTATTGGGTGCTTACTACGTAGCAACACTTTATAAACATAACTTCATGTAATCTGCACAACCCTCCCATTATACAGATGAGAAAACTGAGGGTCAGAGATACTCTGTTGTGGCTGCCACATAACTTCTGGGGCCTGCTATTTCTTCCCTGACCTGCCACTACAACCTCCTGACAGGTCTCTGCCATGTATCTTCTCTCCAGTCTCCACTCCTTATAGATGCCAGAGACTCCTTTATAAAATGCAAATCTGACCAAGTCACTCAAGCTTCAGTGGTTCCCTGGGACAACTACCAATGTCTCATATTGCAGTCCCTTCTTCCAGGATCTACAGGGTCTCCAGAGGATCCAGGAGCCTCCTGAAATTGCGCATAAGATGTGTGTTCAGATTTTCATTTTTCTGGGAGGATCTATAGCTTTCATCAAGTCATCAAATGGGACTGTGACTCCCCAAAAAAGGTAAAGAGCCAACAGCCAAGGATACCTGACCTTCAAGATAAAAGTCCATGCTCCTCATCATAACCTACAGGGTCTTCCATAGGATGCTAGCATGGCCTGGCCATGGGACCTTGGGCAGGTCACTTTAATCTTTCTGGGTTTCAACTTATCATCTATAAAATGGAGTTAATAATAGTATTTTATCATTGGGCCAACACACGGAATAAACTAGCAAGTTAACATCAACAAAGGGCTTCGAACTGTGCCCAAGCCGTAGCAGGGGCTCTGTGGTATTAGCTCTCAGTGTTTTAACTCTGACCTCTAACCTCACCCCTCCCACCATCCACTCTCATGTTTTTAGGCCTCAGCTACTACCTATAGATCCCCTTGGATGCTCATCGCTTATAGTTTCCTTGGCCTGAAATGCCCTTTCCTCAGTCTTGGCCCTTGGCCACCACTCACCCTTTCAGAGCTGAGCAGCCTGTCCGAACTCCCAACCACAAACAAGGTTTAGTTGCCTCCTCCCCCTCTGCAACCAAATGCCCCGCGCACACCTCTTGCCTGGCTCCTTCCAGATACTATGCTGATCTGGTTATCATCTCTCTCCCACCTCACTAGCCTGGCACCAGTGGAGAGTGTCAAGTCAAGGACAGGGACTGTGTTATGGACACCGTTGATTCCTCAGGGCCCCACACAGCATCTGGCTCACAGCAGTGTGGGCTGGATGAACGAACTCCTAAGCAGTCTCGTGCCCCAGTCCGAGGCTTGAACTTGTAGCTTCCCTGGTTAACACTGAGGGTGTCTTCCCTGGCAAACATCTAGAAGTACCCGCTCGTGGCATACTCAGAGCAGCAGCACCAGCCCTCATGGCCCTACCAATACTCACATTGGCCTGGTACTTGGTCATCACCGTCAGCATGAGTTTGGCATAGGCCACAGACGTGGTGGCTGCTGGCCCCTCTTTACAGAGCTTCTCCATCAACACACTGAACTTCTCAGGGGTCATCTCCACCTGCACACATTGGGAGATGAGACAAGAGAAGAAGAAAGGGCCCTGGATTCAATTCCGACCTCTACCACTTTCTAACTAAGTAACCCTGGACAGGTCACATAACCAAACAAAGCCTCAGTTTCTGCATCTGTAAAAATGGCGCTCATGATATCTAATGCTAAAGACGGTAAAGAATTAAATGAGATATGCACATAAAGCCTGGCACACAGGTCTCGGCCTCACTTGGTGATTGAAGATATAAAGGGCTGAGGAGTCCCCAGGGTACAGCCAGCATAACAACAATAGCTCTCCTTAATAATAATTTAATAAATACTTGTTATGCATCAGGCACTGTTCTGAGCATTTTACACCAATGACCATTTCGACCTCATCCTGGCCTTGTGTGGTACATACTATCATCACTCCCCTTTTGTAGATGGGAAAACTGAGGCATAAAGAGGTTAGGTCAGCTACCTAAGTTATAAACAAATGAGGCGGAACTTTAGGTAGTCATATGGCAAAATTGCCAAAATATACTGTAAGTTTAAAAAGCGAAGTAGATGGGGCGCCTGGGTGGCTCAGTTGGTTGGGCGACTGCCTTCGGCTCAGGTCATGATCCTGGAGTCCTGGGATCGAGTCCCACATCGGGCTCCCTGCTCGGCAGGGAGTCTGCTTCTCCCTCTGACCCTCCTTCCTCTCATGATCTCTGTCTCTCATTCTCTCTGTCTCAAATAAATAAATAAATAAATAAAAAATCTTAAAAAGCGAAGTAGAGCCCTGAGCTCGGTGTGTTATCATTTATGCAAAAAAGTAGGCAAAAAGTCACCTTAAACACGTGTCCTTGTATATAAAAGCATCTCTGGGAGAGTTTCCCTGAAACTACTAATGCTGACTAGCCCTGGAGAGGGGAGTCTGGATGGG